>NW_018127960.1:1085306-1106251 GCF_001952655.1 Monopterus albus
TTTTAGTTTCACTAACTGCCTTAAATAGAAAAATCCAGATTTTACGACCGCATTTATCTAGCTCTCCATTTTCAAATCAGAGTCTATTTTAACACCCAAATCAGTGACCGCCGGTCGCAAATACTGCCCCAAGAAGCCTAAGTCTACAGGAAGAGGGTCTCCAGACGTATTCTGGCCAAACACTATAACCTCAGTTTTAGCATCATTTAACTTTAAACAGTTTAACGACATCCAGCCCTTAATATCGGCAAGACATGCTAAAAGCGGTTGGATCGTGTAGGTGTCTTTCTTACTCAGTAGCATGATAATCTGGACATCGTCAGCATAGCAGTGAAAAGAGACCCCATGTTTCCTAAAAATAGAGCCAAGGGGAAGTAAATACAAAGAAAAAAGCAAGGGCCCCAAAATGGAGCCCCGTGGGACCCCAGATAACAAAGGGGTTGTCACAGATTCCACATTTGCCAGCCCGACAGACACCGATCTACCCGATAAATATGACTCCAACGACAAGCCAAAGTTTTCCTCATACCACAGAACGCATCAGCACTGACCACTGCACAGTCTGGAAGTCAGGGGAGACAGACGAATGGACCAAAAGCAACAAACTGTCATCAGTGACTCACTTATAGAGCAGCATACTGTATCTAGTGGACTGGCAGTGGTCAAAAGTCAATATGCAAGGCATTCAGTCTGAGAAGCATTAACAAAATGTCTCCTGGCTCTGCTGCTTCTCCTTCCTTATCTTGTTCTTACTAAATATTTATACAACCATCCTGTGTTTGACTCCAGACAGTAATTGGTAATGTCTCTTTCTCTACCAGTGACTAAGCATCCTGTGTGGTTGTTTTTTTATTAATGTTTGCAAATTAGGCAAGCAAAAGACCCCAAAAAAGTTTAAGTTCTAGCTGTATTTTACAGTATCCAAATACTGGCTGCTCTTTAGTTCCCAGTCAATATTTTGTGAGCTATCATTGGCCTAAACCTAATAGTGTATGTGACTAATCCCCATTCTTGGCAAGAGCACAGCAACCCACATAGATTTTAGAGAAGGACACAAAAAAGAACTCTCCACACTCTGGAGCTCCTCCTGAGGGTGCAAGACACCGCCGAGAGGTAAGAAGTACAGTCAGTAACCAGAGTGGGTGCCAAGCAGGCAGGAAGAAGGTTTGTTTTGTTGTAGGAGATTTTACTGCAACCAAAGGCACCTTTTTAGAAGTACAGTTTTACCAGTAACAATCTCCCCAAATTGTGAGGTCACTGTTTCTCTAAGGTTTGTGTCAATCTGCACAAAATGATCAAACTTGTCTTAAAACTGTCTGGTCAATTGAATTGATCATGTCTAATCTAACTGATGAGTAAGGCTAATGAAGTAATATGAAACATGTTAACTCTTTTAGTATTTAAATTGTAAAAATGTTGAGTATATGGCAGCATTTGTAAAATCCTTTTCCACTAATGTAGCTGCAAGTTCAGTTGGGTTGAACGACACCACTGTTAAGCTGCAGTGGAGTTTCTATAGTCATGGAAAATGTACGTTTTAAGCAGATATTTTTGCCACATTTTCAGCACAGAGGAAGAAAAGCACCTTTCAGCTACACTTTCTTCATTGTATAGTACTTTTTTCAGTTTCATGGTTGTCTTTGCAAGCCGCTACCTGTAGGCAGAGCTCAATCATCATGAGGCTGTAGTGTAAAACAAGACTTGGTGTTAGGGCTTTTGATCACATATACAGTATAACAACAATTCATTTAAGGTATCAGGTAGTGGGTGTTTTGGGTGGTTAGATTACAAGTTGATTGAGACTCGCTGTTAACAGTAAAAAAAAAACAAACAAACTTAAAGGCCATGAAATTGATGCACTGCTGCACACTGAAGGCGGCCGCCCTCCCTACAGTCTCACATTAACCTTAACCAAGGTGCTGCTGTCTAAACCTAATCAGACAGGTCTCAGAATGTGAATTGTTGTCATTGTATGCCTGCCTTCCACACCAACAGCCTCCTGGTGACTCGGCTTCCGTTAATTAATATAGAGCTTCACTGATTAAAGAAACATAATCCAGCCAGTGATTTGCAGTGTCACCACAACAGTTTAGTAGTTTATGAACATAACCTCTACAAGACAAGGTTGTTTTAAATGGTTTCCACTGAGAATATTTTCTTTTGTCCATCTCTGATTTCACTTTGACAAAGAACTGTGCATGTGAGGTAAAGGTTTTATAGCTTTGCCCATGCAATAGTTTATTATGAACCCAAAACTTAGCTATGGAAGAATATTTTTTCCATTGTTATTCAAATTACTTTTATAGTATGTTGGAGCTCTTTCTTAGGAGGAATCCTAGTTGTCTTATGTGTCATAGGACATAGAGTAGAACACAGGTGCAGGAAGTGAAAGCATTGCCACTACGTTACCGTTCTGTATAAAATCAATCAATTCATTTAATAATTATAACAAGTACTTTCAGATAATCAACCAAACACCTATACAGAAGGAATATTTTGATATTCATGAGGCACTGGTAACAAAGACCTATTCCTCAGGAACTTTATTTCTGGAACTGCTGCTATGGGAAACAGAGTAAGACTGAGAATGAAAAACTGATACAGTGGCCGAGTGGTTGCCTTAGTAATGAAATGAACGACTGATACAGAGTGTTATAGTCTGGCAACAAGAAACAGTCCATTTCAGAGCAAACAAAAGTCATCAGGGGGAAAGGCTTCAACCTGAAAAACCTGATTTCAGATGGAAAAGCCATAAAAAGTTGAGAGAACCTCATTCATTCCAGCATAAATGACCAACACATTTCATTCATTAGCGAACTCCAACCTCGTGTGCATGTGGGTGTGTGTAGGCACCTGCAGGAGTATTCATCCATTTCACTGTATGTTCCAAAGAGTGTGTTTTCACCACTTTATAATTGAAAGAAAAAAAGTAATGGAAGCATTTAGAAGGACTGAGAGTGGAGCGGGTCAGTTTGCAAAAATGACTGCAGTGAGAGAACGGTGGCACAAAGTGGTAGGTGTCATGTCGTTCACATCAGAGAGAAGTGGAGGAGGGGGAGACAAAGGGAGGGTGATGCAGAGGAGGTGGTGTCTATTGAGGTGAAAGATTTCAAAGTTTCTCACCCTGTTGCTGTCTTGAAACACTGAACCTTCTGACAGCAAGAGGAGTTTAACTATGCATAAAATGAAATACTGAGGTATCTGACAGGCTACTTTAATAAAATCTCTTAGGCATGAAAGACTTTTTTTGTTACAAGTAGCTTCTTTAAACTTCTTGTGCTTCATGAGAATCTTAAATTTAACCTCAAAATCTGTCGACGGTAAAAAGCAGCTTGCCTTCATGCAGTTAAACACATACATAGCAGATTTTCTCATCCAGCAGAGCCAAGTGTGGCACGGGGAGGTCGATCCAATGCTTATTTAATTGATCTCATGTCATTTACTCGGTGGGATAGGATTATGCAATGCTGTGTGTTATCACTTCATTTTACGTAAGTGCTATAGTCATACTTGATAGTAAGAAGACTATCTGCTGTACTGTAGTTTGCTTTGTGCTCCAAATGTTGTCTTGCCATTCAGTGGCCATTATTGGAACCATAGATATGGGTTAATAGGCACTACTCCACCGTAGTCGGGCACAAAAACAACACTCATCCACCCAGACATCCTCCGTGCTATATTGCTCTTTGACACCTCCTACATCGTTTAACTTTTGCTCCTGTCATACCTCCTACGGCTGCTAGACGACTGTATCGGTGATATGCACCTTCAGGGAGGTTGTATTTGAGTGATGACAACTATCAAATATTATTTAGTCAGAACTGTATCCTATCTGAATCCTGGGGTATCGTATTGTTAGATGTATTTGTGCAGTTTGTATGTAGAGCATAGTTTCTTTATCCAAATACATAATCACAGGAGTGGAATAGACACGGTATACTACACACCTAATTACTCTAATTGCCAGGTTGATATACTCATACATTATTTGTAATAGTGCAAGTTTAACTAATCTTGGCACCTAGTCAATAACAATGTCTGTCTGTTAATGGTTTAGCTCACATGCAAGTTTAATCCCCCCCCCCACCAAATAAAAACAGAAAAAAAGTTCTTTTAAATTTACAGTATGTGCTTAGCCTATCACTTTTATCCTGTTCCCAGAACTGAGAGAGCTGGAACTGTTAGTGGTACTGGAACACTTCCAACATTACTCAGGCCAGATAAAGAGAGATGAAGAGGAAGATATAAACTTCTAAACACTCGGTGAGATTGCCTAGTGCTGCTGGGTATGTGCATAAGCTGTCTCGTGGGTGCTTAGCAAACTGGGGGAGGCCCAGCGTTGTCAAGAGGGTGAGCAGGCCATGTTTCAATGGATGATTAAACAGCTCTCTCAGCTTGTCCTCTGCCCCTCTCCAGCCTTCCGCACCACAAGACAGCTTCTCAAGGTCGAGTCCTTTACACACATACCTCTCCACCACAGCAACCTAAATCTCCTCTGACTAACTCCCCTTCTCCTTCACTTTGTCCCTTCCTATCTTCTAGTAAAGCTCTTCATTGCTGCACACCCTTCATAGCATTTCAGTTCTTCTTCTGTTGTAGAAACATCTTTAAAGTTCCAAGTTCATAGGTTACATGTGTGACAATAAATTGTCAAGGACAAAATGGTCAGAGGATAGGTCTTCTAGATGCCAGGTCTTTCTGTCACTGTAGTTCAGAGCAAGATACTGATGCAGTACTCTCTTAATCTGCAGTTTGTATGATGTTTCTCTTTCAGCATTCATGGTTACCACCATCTATGGTAGCGTTGCACAACTCTAAGACATAAGACTGACTGATGCTCTACAAATGAATAGTCCTATGCTTTTGCATTGCTTGTTGCAGTTGGCATGTATCATGGCAACACAACATGTTCAGCTGGTTCTTTCAAATCAAATTCAATTGCCTTACCTGTGCCTTTTGCTATGTGGCTTGTCAAACATGTTGCTGCTGTAGTCCACTGTCATTGGTTAAGGGAGCTGTCCAGAGTGCTGAAGCTCCACAGTAGCTGTCCATATTGTGTGGTGCTGAAGTGATGCAGTGCTCCTCACTGGCTGTGCTCTCTGCACACCGTGTTTCAAACCGCTGTTGTGGAGCTGTCCTCACAGTCTGGTGCTGAGCAGCTCTTCTAACAAGGATTTTTAGGCATTAAGTGTGATACATAACTACTCGGCTGCATTAGCATTTATAATAACTTTTTGTTGACATTAATGAGATGTTTTTGTACCATAGCCATCTGGCTTCCAATCCTGTCGTTGCTGGTGGGGACATGATGGAGTCAAGTCTGACTTCTTGTTCTTGTGAATTATGGTGCTTGTTTGTTGAATCTAAAATGTTTTCCTTTGGTTATCTTTTTGCATCTATTATAGGGGACGTGTTTTAACTACATGAACATCAGCCAGCTGAACTGAATAGTTAAAAAAAAAAAACAGGTCAATTGTGGGTACCACAATCCATTCCATGAAATTATTGAAGAATTTTGCAATGGAACTGGGGCAATCAATGTTTTTTTCAGAAATATTGGTCACATGCGCATATGTCAGTCATTATGACATCGCTCTTCACATTTTTAAGGAGATTATTGCTGATAAGGCATGAAATTCAACATCATGATAATGACCTTGAATGTCTATGAGGCGGTACTTAAAGGATAGGTTTGTGCTTAATTACTTGTGAATAAATAAAAATGAAGAAGGGAAAGCCACTCCCTTGGAAAAAAAAATTGCCCCTCCAGGAGCAGATAAAAAAAAAAAAAAAAAAAGAAAAAGGATTTCACATTAACTACCACACATAACTCCTGCTAGTCTTAATTAGCAGCAACTTTGACAGATCAAGGGGTAGAAATTCTAACGGCACCTGTTTTTAGTTGCATTGGATGCCACATTGTAATTCCCCACCCCTCTTGCATTTAATTCTTTTCCTTCATACCTATAACATATTCAGTTTCAAGTAAACACTACTTTTTGCAGCACTCACTGTTCCAATCTGCACATTTATCTATGAATATTCAGCATTTTCCTTCAGGGTAATGCAAATTTAACAGCATAATTCATGTCAAAAGCTACAAGGAGCTAAACTTGTCATTTGTAATAAAGTAGCTAGACTACCCACTGCCTTCTTACAAGGGTTTAGTCAGCCACTGTGTAAGATTTCATGAATAATTTAGTTTTTCTTTCTTTTTGACATCCTGACTTTGACCTGACCCTAATATTATGGCCAGTGCAAATAATGATTTAACTAATGAAATTTGATTTTTGTTAAAAGTGGAATGTTTAAAAAATCATTTTCATGTAGAGTACCTCACATTTTCATAATTATACTTTTTTTTTCTCCCCTAAAACATCTTGGACACATTAAATATCTTCACTGTTTGGTGCACTGTTTAGGGATCTGTTCTTTTGTGTAGCTAAGTAGTAAAGTCAGTGTGTGTGTGTTGCAAGCTCACCCTCATCCGATTAAGTGCATGTACGTGCATTACATCTCCACCAAAATCCCAGATTATTCCCTTTACTACCACACTGAATGAACCCAACCTATTCAAACTTTGATTTGGTGAAAGCCCCCTTGCCTATTCAGTAATACCGACCACATCCCTCTCAGCATAGGTGTGACCAATTAGAGAGGATTGACTCTTTTATCCCCAATCCCTATGAGGCCAGCCATCGTAAATACAACTAAGGCCTACCAATGGAGGGTGTTTATCTGTCCTCTGAGGGGGAGAGAGAGATGGGAGGGGAGGCCTTGTATCCTGGACTAACCAGAAAATTTGGATTTACTGCTTGGTTGCTGTAAGCCTGGCTTCATATTATAGAAAATGACTGTTTAATTTGTTCAGTGTTGCAGGTAATTTTTTCTCATTCAGTTGGGGCAGCCTGCATGGTCCCAGACTGGCTGCAAGCAAATCGATGAGGCTTAGGAATATAAGAGGCTCTGTAACAAGTTAGACTGAGATTCTGCTGTGTGTGCATGAAGGTGAAAGATGAATACAGAGAAAGGAGAAGTGATGAGAGAGGATCCAGTTTTGTTTTCAATATGAAGCCGCCTGGTTTGGGACAGGGCCAGCAGCACAGAGGACTGGTCAGGAGTAAGTCACGGGAGGTTGTCTGAGGACTAAACAATGCTGAGAGAGCATTCAGCGAAGGGATGACTGGGAGTTCTTGTGCCTTTGTCTGGGTTTATGTGTGCTCACACCCCCTTGCATACACGTGAAAAGATAGCTTCAACCAAGCATCACTGTTTACCCTTATGGTTAAAATTTTCACCTCATTCGTCTTCAATGAAAGACGAAGCGAGGAAGATAGAGAAGCTGTGGGGGAGAGAGAGAGAGAGAGAGAGAGAAGTTGCTGCTGAGCCTTTGACATACTGGTGAAATATTGATGAGGTTGCAAAGTGGTGTTTCGCTAATAGCCATCCGTTAGCATTTGCTGACAGGCCATTATAGGGCATTTTTTCTCTTTCTCAATGGCTGTTTTTCTCCTTTTTCTCCCTCCCTTCTACTGCTTACTTAACAACTACAGTACAGCAATTATCCACAACAGATGTTGTGCTCACTTTTGAGGACGGGACAGTTTTGGGTCAAAAATAAGTCGGCGTTACTGCAGTTAAGGACAGAGTGTATATACTTTACAAGGACCTGGATACTACACATCAGTGCAAGATACATCTCTAATTTGATTTTGCAAATACATTTTGCATGAAACATAATTCCTGTCCAGATAATAGTTACTGGCAATATTATTTTTCCATCCAGGAGGTGAGAGTTCCCATATTGCACTGCACTCACAGAGAGGATCACATCCTGTGTCCCACAAGACTGAAGGCCAGCCATTTATTTTTTCCAGGCATCTGGTGCTTTAAACAACTGATTGAACAAAACATAAAGATGCATAATTAAATGATTAGGCCGGTTATTTTCTATATTAGTACCATTTTCAACAGTTTCCATACAGAAAATAATGCTGACAGTGAATTTTCTCTGCTTATGGTTATTGTCTGCCAGCTATCAGTTAACTGCGCATGTGAGAGCTCTGTTTTGTTTACATTCCAGTAGCTGCTCACACTCAGGTCTGGTGTTTGCTAATCAGTAGCTGCTCACGCTCAAGTCTGGTGTTTGCTAATGAGGAAATAAGTCACCCAGTGAAGTGGTGTGTTTAACTGATATGTCTTTAATCTTTTTGAACAACAGTGGTGGTCTACGCACAGATGAATAAGCTAATCAGGACTGACAAACTGTGAGTAGAGGCAAGTCATCCTCTGTATGGGGAGTGTTGAAAATACTGTTCATATAGAAAATGACCGCCCTTGTTGTTTAATAAATGTTGGACTTTGTATTTGGCTTGTCAGAATTGGAGGTGACAGATGTGACACACTCAGGATCCCAGAAGTCCTGGTTAAACACTTGCTGATGGTTAAGAGATAACCTCATGTTGTTTATATATAGAAAACAATTTTTTGTGTCTTGGGCTTCAAGTCAGTGTTGACTTTGAATAACCAACAGCCAAGACAGCGCTCTTTCTCTACCCTTAATCAGGGAAAGCCTAACTATAAGTAAACAAACGGTGAACATACAGTATATTTGACACACCTCCTTTTGTTATGTTGATTAAAAAACTCAGGCAACACTGGATGTTCTAAAAAGCATCCCACTGAAAATGACTGCATGTTGTAGAGCCAAGCAGCAGAATATTCTCTTATATTATGATGATCAATACAGCAGATCATGATCTCACACAACACAACCTGGTAACAATTCGGGGTAGAGCACCACAACCCAACCACACCAGGCTCAGTGCAACCAGTACAGTCAGCCCTAGTTTGAACAAACAATTACTTAATGGGGAATAAGTGTAATTACAAGTTGCCCTGCGAGACTCAAGCAATTACACATCAGTAAATAATAATTACAATGGCAGCTTGGCTGAGAACCTGTCTGCAGTAGACGCAAAGAGCTCACTGAAAATGAGTACTAGTAACAATAAGCTACACACAAACGCGCGACAAACACTTTTGTTTGAAGTTGTGCTTTTGTTATTCTCAGTGTCTCCCTTACACACGTGCAGTCCTAAATATTACCAGGTGACAGTCACCATCCTTTCAGTGCCAGACAACCTTCATTCTCCTCTTTCTTTTGTTCTTTGTACTTCACAGATTGTATTAACATTTGTATGCATGTGAATGATCTGCTCCACATCCTCTGAAGAATTAAGTAGCTATGACAATATTTGTCCCAACAATCCATCAATCTGTGCATACGCACAGATGAGCCTGAACATTAGCACCACTCACAGATAAAGTGAAGATTATCTTGTGAAGCTGAAGTCTAAACAGCAGTAAGCTGATGTTGTTACCTTGTTGAATCCAAGTGATAGGATGTGAACTTAAAAAAAGAAAACAAAACATGGCACGGCAGTGCAGTGGTTGGTAATGTTGCCTCACAGCAAGAAGTACACAGGTTTGAACCCCGCAGCCCACCAGGGCCTCTTTATGGAGTTTGCAGGTTTTCTCCAGGTACCTCTGCTTCCTCTCACAGTCCAAAGACATCCATGTTAGACTGCCTGTGATAAACCATATAGAAAATGAATGGATGGATGGTATTACTGAAGGAATGTGGGCAGCATAGTGCATCATGTACATTTTGAATCTAGATGTTTGGTAGAAAAGGGTCAGAATAAAGCAAATGGAACTGTTCAGTCATGGGCTGTAACAAGTGTGTCAGAAGCTTAGAGGGAACAAATGATAACTCGAGCTTAGATTGTAGATTCTGACACAATCATTAATATTTGAATATGAAGAAGATGGAGGATGAGGGAGTAGAGACTTTAGATAGACCTATACTGACATCTCAGCTTGAAGTGTATGTGGTGACAAGGACAGGCCTACTGTAATTCCACATCAGTGCTAATTCTGGATGAAATGTCGAGAAACGTGCACACCATCTAAAGCTGGCACAATTCAAATCAAAATTAAGCACACACATACTGTATATAGTTAACTGTACTACACTGTATCCACGCACACACCCACATTTCACTGTGAAGTGCCAGTTACTCTGTCCAAATAATCTTACTGGTTTTTTTTTTTCCTCCAACCTCCAACTGACACTTTCACCACATCTCTCCACTTTTTCTGGCATGTAGCCCAAGCCAGCAGGTACTATGTATAGCATTGTCATGTGCAGCCAAACTAATGCTATATTCTATTCTCTGAGACCATGTTGTGTTCACATTTACTCATCTGGAGGAGGAGGAGGAGGAGGAGGTAGGTAGGTAGGGCAGCAGAGGAGGAGAAGTATAGCAATGATGATGAGGAGGAGGAGGAGGAGAGGGAAGATGATGAACACAAGGATGTTAGGCTGATGATGATCATGAGGAGGAGGAGGAGGAGAGAAAATATGCAAGATGTGTTTATCTGGGTCATCCATGTCTTCACTTCCTCCTCTCTGGCCTCCTCCGCTTGCTGCCTTCCCTTCACTCTCTCAATTCCCTGTCTTCCCATATTGTTTATCCACTAGCCAGTGCAGCACGCCGCCTTTTCCAGTCTGCTTCTCATAGCTTGGATGCTAATGGCAACACATGAAAGTTTAAATACTCTGAATGGCTCAATAATTTAATAATTACCTCCTAGCAGATGGACAGCGAGAGGCTTCTCTGCCCAGTCTCTGTGGTTTCTCTTAACAAGAGGAAAACAAAGTTGGAAAGATGTAGAGTTTATTTAAAAACCAAAATTTGAGCAAAGAAAATGCATTGGTATAAGTCTTGATACAGTATTTTGACTGGGTGCCATCTGCACAAGGTGCTCCATGCCCCACTGTCCTCTGGGAGAAATAAAAGTGCACGAATATTTGTGTACAATCTTTCCACTCTTCAGGCTTTTCACATTAATTCCAATTTTCCTGAGTGTGCTCTATCTCTCTTCCCTTTGTGGTACAGTTTGCTTTTCCATAATCCTTACACCTTAAAAACAGTTCTTTTAAATAGCTAAATAAATAAATGTGCGTATTACATCTTCAGTGTAGTCCCCATAGCAGCTATGAGCTTTATGAAAGTCCTATGTTCCAGGAACGTGGTATGAATTGTGCACATCATGTCCTTGCTCCATTTCCCTCCTTTAGCTCCTTGACATGCACTCATGCCTCACTGGATCTAAATAACAAAGCAGGGGCAAGGGAAGAGGAGTAAAGAAATGAAAATCCGATCTCATTCAACATCTGCTCCTGAGTGTTTTGAGTGAGAAGCAGACGGAGCTTCCTTGAGTATCGCCATATCTAAGAACACACCTTCTGTTGTTGACACTTTGCTGTGTCATTCTCAACAACTGCCATGAAAATGACAGTGTGTGTCACAACTAATGGCTTTAAAAGTGGGTGAAAACTAACTGTTCCACCAGCATTTACAATACATTAGAAGGAACAGTGCAATGACAATCGTGTGTGTGATCTGATGAAACAGTAGCTAGAACATTACTGCCTGGAATGTGACGTTGAGGCTTGTAAGTGTTATGGATTCTGTGTGGAGTGAGAGACCTGGAAAGAGAAATGAGTGACTATGCATTTCAGAGATAAGTATAAATGGGACAAGGGGTTGGTGTGAGTCACATCTCACAAATCGCTAAGCGGAGCAAGAGTAAACCTGGGTCTGCATTGCCTCCCTCCCTCCCTCTCTTTCTTTCTCCATCCTTTCCTCTATGGGCTCTGAGGGCCCAGCGGTTCCAGACTTAACTACTGATGAGAGATGCAGAACCTGAACACCTGGCTGTACCTCTTGGCATGATTCACTCTGGGATAATTTCTCACCCAGTGGTATTGCATGACGAGCACTCAGCCCTCAAATAAAATATGCATGGTAGTGTGTGAGAGAGATTGAGTGTGCATGTCTGTCTGCATTTGTATGCAAGCCTCAAGGTTGTCAGGTAGTAAAGCCAAGTCCTCTCCCTGGTTCAGTAGTAGTCCTCCCATAGCCTGGCTAGAAGGCCATGATAGCAACAGAAACAACAACAACCAGGTGGAACTTGGTAGAGCATGTACCCCCATGAAGCCTCTGCAGCTGCCAGTATACTGTAGTGTATATACTCTACTGTACAGTAGTCTGCTCAAACACAATCACCCTCTCAGTTCCCCTGCCCAGAGAGTAACTCCTCAATACATGTGCATATTTTCTTAATTCAATTCAACTTGATTTGCACCAAATCACAGCAGAAGTCATCTCAAGCCACTTTCCAAACTAAGGTCTAGATCTTATTGTAGTTATCGTAGAGGCCTTCTGCCTCGACCGGTTGGGGTGAGTGGATAGAGGAGAGAGAAGAAAAGCAACAAGACACAACAAACACCGGGCAAATTGGAGCAGCCAGTGACTGGTGGCATATAAAAATAAAATGGGGAGGGGGAGGAGCTCAGCTTAGGCCTAAAACTAAAGGATGATACTCCCACCAAACTTATCCTAGAATAGACACCAGTACATGGGCCCAAGCAAAGGCCACCCTGTTGACTAGAAACTACTGGTATGGTTAAATAAACTCACTAAATATACTGATGCATGATGGGATATTTGGATATCGTCTTCTGAATGAGAACCTTGTGGCTTCTACAGTACATGTTTCAGTTGCTTTTCTACCATTGTATTTAATTTTTGGCATGCAAATTATAGCTATCTGGGCAATAATGTCTAAAACGAGCTCTGCACAGGACCCATGTCATTTGATTTGACCACTGACTGTGTGTTTTTCCTGTCTTGCAGAGTTTGCACATGATTCAACTTTTAATAGGTCCCATATAAATTGGCACTTATTAAAGGTTACATAACTCCCGCACACTGAAGACACATGAAACGGTTGTTTTCCTAAATCAACCAGCGGGACGGTGAGTCTGCTCAGTGAAGACTTGCATAGAAAAGAAAGGCATGGCTATTTGAGTAATGGATAATTTGTAAGCAAACAGCCACCCAAGGCAGTAAGACATGTAGCCTCAATGAAGTCCTAATGGTGATAGTATTTTATTGAAATCAAAGCAAAATCTTGAAATTTGTTCGGATTATGCTGCTGAAGATTTTACTAATAAATTCCCCGAAGGAGTTGGTCAAAGAATGTGATGTGGATGTTGTCTGGACACATTGTTACTCCTGTGATGTCTGCTTAGCTTGCACTTTTATGTTTGACCCCCTCCTCTCTTTCTATTGCTGTCTCTCTCCATCTCAGCAGTGCCAAAGTGCTGATGCACAAGATTGTAAATGTCTGCCTCGTCTCAAACTCCTGTCCAATTAGTGTTGTTTCTTCACAGCTTCAGCACTATCCATCTCAATGTGTTTATCGCTGTATTGTTCTAGTCTTTTTCTCCCTTCTCTGTTCCATTAGCTCCTTTACCAAAATGTCTCTCCTATCGTCCTCTCATCTCTCTCATCTATCTTCTTTCATCTAGCTCCTCCATCCTTTCTCCTATTCCTCTTATCTGCCTTACCTCACAATAACCTTTTTCTCCTTTCCTCCCTGTTCTGCTCTCACTTCCAGTTCTCTCTGTATCACATCCATCTCATATCATTTTAACATGGCTTGAGAAGCAGCATTGGTAGTTATCTGAGTGTCTCCTCTCAGCTGAGGGTGTGAATACTGAACGGAGTTATGCATGCAGAGAGGGTTCAGGTAGATGGGATGGAGCTGGAGGGCAACAGTGCTGCCAGCTCTGGGAGATGGATGGAGGGGGATCTGGTGCTTGACTGACAAGGCAAATGGCAATAAATGATTGTATGCTGGCTGATGAATGAACCTACAAGGCCTGGAATAGAACTGTTCACGGCAGATAAACACTGACATGACATGCATTTTGTGTGACCTCCCTAATGTGACCGCTTGTCTGATCTTCCTGTTACCTAAACAGTGCTGAAATATTAAAACTACGCATTGTCCATCAACCTTTTGGTGAGGTTACAGATGTACATACTGTATGTCCTGCATGCAGTGGGTGTTTGTTTGTGCACATAAATCTGTGTACCTGTTTTGTGTAACACTCACAGCAGTGTAGCTGTGATGGATGGAGTCCTGTCCTGCTCTGCTGGGGCCATTAGTGAGGAAGAGTGCAAGGGCTGGTCTCCTGGGTATGATGCAGCACCCTGAAGGTTGCAGGTCAGGACACGCACACCTCCCACTGTATGTGGCTGTGTGTTTGTGGTCCTGTCTATGTATGTTTGTGTGTCTTACACCGGTATGTGCAACCTTGTGGGTTTTTTTTTTGTTTGTTTTTTTTTATCTCTTAGCTTGTCCTTGCATGTGTGCTCTTTGTTATGCTGTGGCCTGACTTTCATCCTCCTCCTCTCAGCCAGGCTTCTGTAGGCTGGATCACACACAACACACAGCAGGTCTTTGCAGAGTAGAATACTGATGGTAGCTGCACATATTTGTAGTAATTTATGTTTCTTAATGTAAACATTTTGGAAAAAGGGCCAGGGTTTAATGGCAGAATGTTTGCAGAAAATGGAGAGAAACAAAATCCTGCCTCCTCCCTGTTTTCCACTGGGTTCTGTAACTCATTGGATTTTTTTTAATTTAGTGTTGCTTATGTCACTGTTTCTGGAAAGTAAATATCTACTGCTATATTGAATGATGTGGTCTTTTTGTTGGCATTCAACAACTACAACTCCCATTAGTCTTTGACAGAAATCCGATGGATACGGCTTGTATAATAAATTGTTAAACCATAACAAAGCAGTAGCTGTTTTATCTCTATTTTTACGCTTTTAGTTTGATAAGGGGACATGTCATGTAAACTTTTCAAGCACAACTTTGTAAATGAAACTTGTAAATAATTGAAAATACTTTTATAAGACACAAACATTCACATAAGAGCTTTTTTAAGACCTTGGGCCCTATCTTGGAACAAACACATGGCGTGGGGTGTGGATAGTGTGTCTGTGTTTCCTATTTCCTGACCTGCACAATTAGTGTTTTCATGACATGCGCATCATGTTGCCTTTTTACCAAGCAGCAGTCTATGGACTTTGCGCTGGCAGGTGTATCCGGGTGAAAATGGGGTGTGTCTGGGTAAATTTTGGGCACGTTGGTATTATGAGAGTGCATAAAATGGCTGCTCCACTGACCAGCAAAAAGCTGGTCACCTGTCTAGGTGCATGGATAGTGCTCATGCACTTTGCTTTTTTTACCCTGGGATGTGCAGCGCAGGACGTGCAACACATAAAAATATTGTTCATTGGGTGCTGTGCACAACAATATAGATGCTTTTATAATAATAATAACCATGTTGTTTAGTCATCGTGTACCTTCACCTCGCACACAAGCAGATCTGATTCCTCAGTGGAAAATTTGATGCCCAACCTGGCAAGTCCGCCAGTATGCTAGCAATCCGCCAAATGTTCAAACTCACATTTCTCTTACAGGAGATTAGATAATTGCATGTTGCGCCCAAAACATACCCCTGCTTTAATGAGGGGATGAGGTACAGCCCTTTTGCTAACTTGCATGGACACTTGAACTGTTTATCCTTGCTGTCAAATTACAGAAATGAACACGGACCCACCCAAACACCACTTGTGCCAATTCATCTTGATCAGATGTCGTGGATCCTCAAAATAGGGCCCCTTGTGATATTGATCTGACAGATACTACTTGAGATCAATACAAGCCATCTATAGGCCTTCAGGCCTTGTTTGGTGTTGCTTCCCTGATGTGGAACTACATTTACAGTATGTGTCAGACAACTGAATGACAGGTTTGTTCTGTTGCAGTGAATGGGGATGTATCACATGAAAAAGTAACCAGCTACAACTTGATAAATATATTATTATTGCATTTCGTAGCTACTTATTCTGACAGTGTGAAAATGAATAAATTGCAGTTCTGACAAGGGTACAATTATCTGTCTAACAGCACATAGCACATACTGCAAAGTACAGTGAGCGTTTTAAATTGGTTTCTGCCATTGGACTTTTTTTCCAGGCTGCTATAATGAGCTAGGCCTAACAACTGTAGAAGTACCACCCTTGTCAGGAAACCAAGCCCATCAGCCCAAACTGACTGCATGCTTGTCTTGATTCCTCAAATCCAAGCTCTCATCTCGTACCAGCCAGCAGCTTTTACCCCAGTGCCCCGCTGGCTGCACACACAGCCTGCAGAGGCCAATCATACTCACTCAACATCAGCTACCCTGAGTTTTCTGCATAGTTCTAGTCCCCCCCCACCACCACCACCACGCACACACACACGCACGCACTCTGGACTGCAGGACATTACGTGGATAGAAATACAAACATAAGACCACACACGGTCAATCACATGGACAAACACTGGTATCCTGGCAGAAAAACACAAATTACAAAGACACACACCGTCAGTTTGCTTTGCTGTTTGAGTAATTGCCTTTGGTCAATGGTTGACGTTGTGCTAACAAGGTTCTTGAGTAAGAAGTCATTTCTACTGCAACTCACTGCAGGCATGAACTTGAGCTCCTTCGTTCTATGAAAGTGCTAGACCTACAGCCGCTATGTGGATAGACTGGCACTGTCTAATGGCTAGAACCTCACTGGTATTCTTACTCTAGGTGAGAAAATATGAGAAGCTAAGGCCATTTAAAAGTTTGAATGACTGGTGTGGCACACTTTTAAAAAAAAAATTAATTTCCAAAATAAGGACACTGATAAAAGCTGCTTTGTATTCATCACATTGACGATGCAGTACAATTAACCTTGATTGTACTTTACTATGTCATTCATGTGGAAATTGCTGTAGTTCAAATACCTCTGAAGACTTTGACTTAATAAGATATTTGTCACCTTTCTGGTTGTATCATAGGAAGTTACAATGTTCGATTTTGATTAAGACTATTTCACCCTTAAAATAATTTCCATCAGACACACATCCCTGGTCTCACCTACAGCTTTTTGTTTGCTAGGAGTTGTACTTGTTCATGGGGCCATCACATAACTTATAAAGCAGCTGTTCACTTTATTTTTATAAAGATTATTTACTTATTTTAGTCAGAATCCATGTGCTAATGAAGCAGTGAGATTAAAAATTATAAGCCTCCACTAGCATGTTTGCTGCCTCATGTACCTACCTCGTGTCTTTCTTGTGAGTATGTATCTACACTTGTATCCCAAAGCTTAAAATATGTATGACCCATCTTGATGAGTAGAGTTTGGAGAAGTTTTCTGAAGCCAGTGTCTCTCACACATGCTAACAACTTGCGTAACATAGACCACCTCTGTCTCCCACACATGGATACGTGAACACTAGCCTGGAGAACGACTGACATGCAAACTGCTGCCACATTCTCCAAACAGCCCTCATCTCTCCAGCTCTCTCTACTCTTGCAACAGTGTGTTAGTGAAAAGCACCACTATGCAGTAAAAGAATCAGATGATGTGAAGAAGAGAGCGAGGAAGAGAAAACCGAGAGATGCAGTGCTAAGCAGCTTTAAGACGAACCAGAGGGGGAGACTCATCCGAAGCCCAAATGGCTGCTGCTCCCCCGTATCGCTGCACCACACAGAGTAAACACCCCCACACACAGACGTATGCATGTGAAAACACACCGACAACCATCCACCTACACATCCACTATCACTGCTGCACATGAGTAACCCACATGCTTTCCATGTATCTCTTCTCTGCACCACTCCCACTGTGACAATGAAGAGGAGAAGGAAACTGAGCAGAGTAGGAAACAGGCAAACATGAGAAGAGGAGTGTACTTCACTGAGAGAGCAAGAGAGGGAGAGAGTGGAAGAGCACATACAGTCCCAGTCCTCCAGGGTCCAGGGCCGGGCAGTCCCAGTCCTCCAGGGTCCAGGGCCGGGCAGTCCCAGTCCTCCAAGGTCCAGGGCCGGGCAGTCCCAGTCCTCCAGGGCCACTGCCCTGCTTGTTTTCTTACTATCCCTGCCCTACCCACTGCTGATTACCTGAATCAGGTGTGTTCATTCAGAAGAAGGACAATATCAGTTCACTTTCTTTCCTCACTCCACCTTCATCTAAGATAGTCTAGTACAGTTCAATAATACATGTCTGAGCTGCAGGTTTGACTGTATTGTTACTAAATAAAAGCTTAGCTTGTCATTAGGGACTAAAGTGTGAAGAATGTCGGTGTGTTTCGTACAGCGATGGATAGTAAAGCATTGAGTGTTACAAGAGTCAAGTCTGTTTCAAGGTTTTAGTATGGAGTATGGATTATTAGATTATGGTTATATACAGTAAACCTTCAGTTTAATTTCATCTCTTCATAGAAGAATAGCACAAAAAGCATTTTGCCTCAGTGGCAAATCCACCACTTGTGGCAATCTAATTGATTTTGACTCAAAATTCTGCTGTTGCAAATGTTTTTAAGTAAAAACTCAGCTACCTGTGCAAATCACACTGGTTTTGTTCAGAGTTGGGAGGCTGCCTGAAGTCATCAGTGATGATGGTGACAGTTTATTTGATCAATACTCGCAATACGAGCTGTCAAATCAGTTTGATTTTTAGCAATATCCTACCAGGTTCAGTGTAACAGTAACACTCAGAGATGTCTTTCACAATCAGTTAAACTGTGAAACTACACTGTCACAGTCCTGCATAAGTGTATTGTGATTCAGAACAAGGATGAAAAAGCCCAACTCTTGTTAGCCCAATAACTGCAATAACATACCCTCGTGCATAGGTGAACATGGGATTCGCACATGCTCCTGTTCATATTTCAGATCGGGGGTCTGCCTTCTGTCCACATACAGCAACATTTTCTAACCACTGCAGTATATGCACTGTTGGAGCACACAGCCTGTGTGGATACAGATTTTTACCCTATGCGCAGACTCCAGTGGACATGGGAAGATAAATTAAATATACCTCACCACAACATAGTGGGCATGCGGGTGCGGAAAGCTTGAATAGTCATTTAATTTGACACCATCTTTCAAAGTTGCCTTCTGGTGACTTTTGCATCTGTGGCTCCCTTCATGCTTGGCTAGCACATCTGTGTAGCAGCAAAACCACCAGACAGTGGGCAGCTATTGCAACCAACTGAATTTCAGTCATTTCCAGTGCACATTGTGTGAGCGTTTTCTCTGTGTGAACATGTAGGTCAATGTGTTTAGGTGCATGGGTCTGTGCTGTGTACCCATATAAATATCGCACGTGTCCTATTCTAAAAAGACACTAGTGGGTATCGAGGACTCGCTTGAGAGCGCCACTCTCACAACGGAGTCACTTTTAATTCGTTTAGTTTAAGCCTGCATCAAGTGTTATGCAAAGACCATCATTTGATATGCAGCCTGTGCTTGGATGAGTTTAATTACTTAGTCGTCAAAGTTGTGCAGCATATGCACTTTCAGAAATATTGGTTCGGTACTTACACTGGCCTATCAGTTTAAAAGATGATGTGTATGTAGGTGTCTCAGTCTGCCTGGCTTGAACTGATGATTAGGAGTTACTTAATTACATGTTTGCAATGCACATTCAGCATGATATCACAGACAGGCTGCCAAATAGTGTGCAAATGACTGAAATATATTGTTCATAGATCATGTCAGTAATTTTGCAGGTTCTACCAGTGTTGGGTACAGCCATGTTTTCTTTTTTTGAATGTTCACCAGAAAACGTTTAATAACTTTCCCCTTTTTTCCAAGCAAAGTTCTTCTAGTGGTAATTTAGGTTGCTTCTCCCAGAGCCAGAGCTTTTGGTATGTGCATATATCAGTGCACAATGTGCATATATGACACTGATATATGCACTTTTAATACATTTGTAACCCACCTTATAAAAGGGTACAATGTGTGTTATAATTCTGTTTAATGGTTTCACGTATCAAACTTGCTTGTGAACTAAACTCATTTCATTACAAATAAATTTTTTGTTTTTTTTACCTCAGACACACGGCCAGGCGCTGTTCTGGGTCAATCGATCTCTCTAATTATTTTTCTGTTTCATCATGTGGGGCGTCAACAGCACCAACAACTCTTCAAACTGTCCCACAGACATCCTGAAATAGGTCCTAAAGCGAAACTCGCCATGTTCTCGCCTTCTCTTCAATATAGGATGGACCCAAAACCTTCTTTGTTTTCTTTTTTATGTAGCAGGACAAGCAGTACATCGTCGTCGCTTGATGCAGAGTCCATCTTTGTAGCGCGACGTTTTAAGAAAATATCGCTTATTCGCGTCGCGTTCGGTGTGAAAAGGCCTTTAAGAAGAAAAACAAACAAAACCCTGTTGTAAATACAGGTCACGTCTTTTTTTGATTTCCCTGGAATGAATGGAGCATGGAAGATCATCAGCAGCCGTCTGAGAGGGACGACTGAACCTTGTGTGATGGCGAGCCACCCAGTGTGATTCCATGGTATCCATTCATCATATCGACAGATCATCCATCGGTGTATGTGGTAGGATCGTGTCAGTCATTCCGACTGATTCCAACAGAACTTGGACCCAGAGATACCGACTTTTGACTAATTGACTTTCTGAGCTTGGACTGACTTGAACATTGAGGAGCCGCAAGTAGCATTCCCAAAAAAGGGGAAACTAAACTTTAACTCCATCCATTTAAAGGACTATTTATTTTTGTTAAAAAGGGGGCCCATTTCATTTTGTTTATTGCTATATGGTATACGGTTGTTCAAATACTTTTCACTAAAAATTCATTGTGCTAAAGTACAGCGTGTGTTGGTTATTGCTCCATCTTTAAGCTCCTACGAACCTAGAGCGTGTACATACCCTGAAGTGGGTTACACATTTATTACATCTAACATGCACTTTACATCAGAGCTAATCATTATACAAACCAGAGAAACAAAACATTTCAAAAATTAATGCAGACGTCAAATTCATTATGATTGATGATACAACTCAACTCTGGAAATGAATGGAAAACAGCGACTGCCTTCAATGTAAAAATTCATCCAAGTAGCCTTTTTTTAAACTTCAAAACCAATTATACTTGACATTTTA
>NW_018127960.1:1106337-1121767 GCF_001952655.1 Monopterus albus
CTACATGATGAACACAGAATAATAAACCATACCTGCTTGCCTACACAGGCATACACAAAGATAGATGCAGAATACACACACTTGTCAACCCACATGCTCAAAAACACACACACACACACACTGACAAAACTATTTCTATAAGAGATATGTCTAACTGCAGGCCATTACTCCTGCAGAGGCAAGAGGCAGCTTGACTGGGAGCTAATTGATAGAACCGTTACGGCCAAGGAGAACCAAGGTTTCTACTTTAGATAAGGAATCAATTATGTGTTTATATGTTGCTTTCTGCCTCTGACTCCTTTATACTTGCCCTCCAGCGCTCAGCTCAAGATCTTCTCAGAAATGCTAGTGAAATGTGTCTAACCATGCTTGAATGGGTCTGAAATTTCCTTTAGGATCATCTTTTTCCTCCTACGTACCTCGAGCACAGAGGTTATGTGCTTTGAGATCTAATAAATCAGCAAAATGGTAATCTCAGTGAAAAAGATTTACATAAAGTAGGTTAACAAATGCAACATGACATCCTGTGCTACGATGTTCATGAGACTGTTTTGTTTTAAATATATCTAATAGAGCCAGAGTGCCAGATGGTGAATTCCCACTGAGACAGGATGCACCTATGACATGAATTGAAATGAAGTAAAGTGATAGAGAGAGAGAGAGAGAGAGAGAGAGAGAGAGATACCATCTCTCGTCTGTGTCTCTCTTCTCCATTTTCTGCTATGTTGCTCCCAGAGATGGAGTCCAACATATAGAGAAGCAGGAGGTGTCAACTGGGACAAAAAATGTTATCTATCAGTCTGTTTATCTAAAAAGTGTCTATAAATGACCACTATTGACTGAAAGGCAAACGGGGGAGCATGAGCTAATGAAAGCAAAGGCCTACAAAAATTGAACTTGCTGAAATTGATCAGTGACTTTTGATTCTAAAATGTTGAGGTGGTTTGAATAAACAGGAAATGTGTGCTTTGCCTGCAGCAGCTGAGACACCATAGGCCTCACAGTAGCTTTAAATCCCTGTCTGTGGAAGCAGCATTGAGCTGGATGGTTGTTAATGTTGGTGACATAGTAAAAGTATTTTTTCTGCTCTCAAGCATCCAAAAGGAGAAAAAAATTCTAATTTACATGCTGTAAAGTCTCCAACCATAGCTGTTCTACTTTCTTGTTCTTTCCATCAGTGTTAGGATGCTGTCGGTAAAACTCAGTGTGCTCTTTTAGCCACTGGAAAGCTTTTAATGCAGCAGCTCTGGAACCTCACTGGCAGTCGCTTAACACCAAACGACAGCAAACTATTGACTGAGAACAGTATTTCTATTTTACAGATAATCTAAGCAGGGCCTGAATGTTACTGGAGTGGTTTAAATATTATCCTAAATGTATGGAGACAAAGTTTGCGTACAGCGTTGGTAGCCAATTAAAATGGGGAGAGGATAATACACCTCTTGCTAAAAAAGAAAAGATAAGATATACAATCTCGACATTCGGTTTATTTGAAATAAAAATCTCTCTGCAGCCGAGGCAAACAAATTATTACAGAATGTACGGCCTGTTAATATAATCAATATCAATATATGTGCATTTTTGTTTTATTATCTATTTGTGCACTCTCCCAAACAGGCCGAAGATATTTTATGAGCTGGAACAGCAAAGGTCAGTATGGCAGGGCTGTGGAATTGATTTCCTCAGGTTCAGGGCACATATAGCTTTACATGGTTGCATGTAAACAATTGCAGGCACAGGCACACAAGCATAAGCTGTCTTTGCATTCACTTGCAGCTGAGAAACTTACTTTATCTTTCTGTGGAACTGTTCCATGCACATAGATGCAATAAAACTTCTGTTGTATTCAAGCTTGCAGCTCCTGAAAGGACACAGGCAGCAGTGTTTTCTCTGATGTCTTATTTAACCATCTCTTCGGACATCCTAATTGTGGCATTGGCTTGTGTTTCAGTGCGCTGGTCTGGAAAACCGTGCTGCCCCCGTTTTCCCTCCTCTCTCTTTTCCTTTTTCTCACTTCCAAATTTCTTCCACCCATATCCCACATTACATTTTATTTCTGTTGCTTACCATGCAACGAATTCTCTCACTTATGTCATAGAGCAGGTAAGAGACATAACAGTTGTCCTCCAACTGTAAACCTGAGCATTAAACAGTTCAGAAAAGCTAAGCATTTGCTACAGTATCAGAATCAATTACAGTACCGCTTTGAGTCCAGGCTTATTAATTTCTAAAGCAAATTGTGACACATCTGATTTAATCTAGCAATTTGAAAAACCTACAGTGCACGTGTCTGTCTTTGGTCTCAGCCAGTGAAGGAGCCCAGACTTGTGCCAGCAGCCAAAAGCCATTTTTATGAGCACTAAATGGTGTCCAGCGCATTCACCCCTGTGAATAAAAGAGGTGCTACTCTTGTCTCTGTGAAACACACCATTACTCCTGCATTGTTTGCCAAAGCACTTTGTCGAGAAATAATTTACACCGTGTCTTTCTGCTTCCAGCATGTTCAGCACAAGGTCATGTCCAACTGAAATAGCCCTGTAGTTTCACTCTACCAACCAGTCAGAGTGGTCCTATCAATCTCCGAGATGTGTTGGTGGGGAGTAATTTGGGATTGATTAATCTGGTATATTATAGCGAGACACTCGACGTTTGTTTTTAACTTTGCCAGTGGACCAAAAAATTAGAAAAGGCCTAATTAACTTTCTCTTCTTGCAGTTATAGGATACTACTCAGTATTACTACTCAGGACTTTGTACAGTATACAAAGTTGATATGGTAGCATGTTAGTGTAACATGTTGGTCTACAGCCCCTTATGCAGAAGCCATAAGTCTAAACTAAGTCTTTTAGGAACAGCAGCAAGTTCATTTAACGATGGGCACTTCATACTGTGTAAAATCTAATGTCCGTGCACATTGTCAGATGCTTTGTAACATTGAGTCTTATGTTTAGTTTCAAGAAACAATGTTACACTGAAGAAAGACCAAGCTCATTTTTTTTTAGTGGGTCATCAAGTTCATTTTAAAATGTGAATTAAATTTTCACTTTCATTTTCTAAAAATACTACAATAAATTGAGATGGCACTCCAGCGGAGAACTTAACCTGAGCCTGATCCTGAAGAGGGGTCCTCCAGAAAACGATGAAGCCAGGCCTGTTCTCTGCCTTATCTCTGTCTCCACAGAGCCGCCATTCATTCCACACTCGGGGCGATAGCACCAGGGCAATTATTTTCAGACAGACACAATATTTTGTGATAAACAAAAGTAGCTTTTATTTCCCCCAGTAATGGTGATTTGTGTTGCTGCTGCTTCAGATTCCTGATAGTCTGACACAAAATCAAAATAGTCAGAGTAATTTTGCATTTCGTGAAGCATAGCTTACACGTAGAAGGTACAAATCAAAGCAGATCTGTGTTGCGTGAAGGGATCCCAAATCTACCCCCTCGGTTTAGATTATTACTGATGATACACAGAGTCACGTGCTTGGACACAGAGTGCTGGCTGCAGCAGTGAGAATAAAGGTTATATTTGTTCCATGTTGCTCTCAGTGTGGTGCTTTCTGCAGTCACATGGCACAATCTTTGCAGAGCCACTTAGTTACACTGTGGAAAAATTGGGCAGTGCTGTGGAAAATAAATGTGTGAAAAGTGTGGCCTATTTACAGTGCAAACCCCAGGGGACAAAGGTCTCCAGGGGTCCATCACAGACAGTAGGCACAACCAGATGAACATACAAATGAGTGCTAGAGCTTTCATCTTCTGCGCTCTCTCCAAGATATTTGTGCATCTCATGCAAAGTGATGCAAGCTGTGTTTTAACACCACAGGCTTGGGAGGTAAACAGGACTGTTTGGCTCCGTTCTGTTCTTCACCAACCCGTAAAAAAGTGAAAATGATGAGCTAAGAAGCTCATTATGAACCATAAGAGCACTGGAAATGGGCCTCTGTAGCACTCCAGCAATCACTTAAGCATTTGTATAACGCTGTAGTCGAACTTGAGAGGTTGACTGAGCTTTACAATAGTGTATGTAATATACATAATGGACGACACATATTCAGATACGGATGAGAAGACGCTGGTGTGAATGTGTGCTTCTATTACATGCCTGTTAAGGATAAATTAGTAACACTGCTATATTAATACCGAAATAACTCCCACAATATTTATATTAGAATTTAAAGGCAGGAAAAATGTATACATGTTTAACATATGGCATAAAAACCTTGGTCATGCCAGTGAGAATGATTATTAGTTGGATATTTTTTCAACAGTAGATTGATAATGTGCTAGACATTTACTGTCAGTTATGGGTTTTCAGAAGTACTATATCCAGTGATAGCACGGAAAAGCAAACAGGCATCCTGAGGTTTACTGCCTTTAATGGTCCTGTAAAAGTTGCAAGGTTTCTAATTCATACCTTTTTTACCTTAATGGCCTGCAACTGCTCCAAATAAAGCTGAATTGAATTTTTACCATCGGGAGAAGTAAACCTGCTAATTAGAGCTGTTTAATTAAAAAAAGTATTAAATAAGTAAAATGGTGGTCTTTACAACCCCAAATTAGAAAATGTTGGCACAGTATGTAAGATCAAACGTAAAACTGAAAATAACACTTTGTAAATCATCTGTCCTGTAACATATCAGTATTTTCAATTTTAACTTTGATTTTACGTACAGTATGTCTGAACCTCTTGTGATTCGGTGTTGCATTATTTCAGTTTTTATCTTGAGGGTAGACCCTTCCAGTCTTTGCTGCTACTTGTTTGCCTGTTGCACCGTCATCCTCACTGAGCAGCCAAAGATGCGAGTGGTATGTTGATGTTCCAGTTGGCAGCAAGAAGGTTTGTTGACCATTTGAGAATTCCATCCAGACAGTGAGTGAGCTCTGAAATCCAGATGTCTCCACACCTGCTAGGTACTTTATTTAGACTTGAGTATATAACTTAGCAACTCAGGGCAGATTATTCATTTTTTCAGATATTTCAGTATAATCTTGTTCTTTAATGTACGATATACTACATGTGTTCAGAGAAACATGAGTTCCCCCCACAGCTCCTCCTCGATCTCTGCAAACCCTGCTACAACAACACTCATCTGTTTTTCTGTGAGTTTATGGGGTGTTAAGAGGAAAGTGGACAAAAGGGCAAAGTGACCTTCTCACTATCAGACACACTCTGCATGTCAGTCTGAAGCCAGGCAGTGGTATTGACCCTGAATTACTGTCAGCCTTAGACATGTTTACAAGTGCCAAGTGTACATGTTCAGCTGGACGCCTCTTGTCAAAGCTGCCAGTGTCCTATCGACATAGCTCTTCCAGTCTGTTGGAGGTGTTACTGAGCATATGAATTAAATAGAAGCTATTGATTTCTGTCAGCTTTAGTGTCCTGTTTTCTGCATGTTTTAATGCAGTAAAATCTATATGACAAAACAGTTCTTAAATTCTATATTTTGTTCACTCTGCACAGTCACATCTAATCTTGATAATATTCACCATGTGCTTTTCTGGTTGCCTTTGCTGTGGGCATACCACAACATTCGACTTGCACACTCACGTCTGACCAAGCTTTCCATTTAGTACAGTTTCCTGTGTAGGACTGATCCCAGAGGTGGACTGCTGTCAAAGCTGTCGTTTTGCCTCCATACTGTAAATCAATTATTTTTTCCATTTGCTTGAATTTTAGTCTGTGGCTTCTACGTTAAATGTCTAAACCTATCTTGACTTCAGGCAATCACATGGATCATGTCAGCAAAAGCAGATTATGAAACACTGTGCATTTATTACAGTGCCAGTTAGAGTATGTTTAACTGTTTTTCCTGCAGCGAATTGTATGCCCTTTCATAATCTCTTCAATTCATACGCCTTCAATTACACACACATTTGCAAGACTGGCCAATACGCACCACGTTAATTCTTAAGTGAGTGCATATAGCATCCGGTTCATTTTTCTTCTCAGGAGTTTTCTTACTTGGGGTTTGGATTCACAGACTACAAGGTTTTGGTCTTTTGCTGTGATCTTACATGTCTTTGACAGCAGCATATAAATCCAGTGTTCTAAAGCAAATGATGTGCATTTCTCTTGCCTAGCCAGAGCTGCTGACGGTGAGGCTGGAGCTGGGTTGTTTGAGTTGACTGAAGAGTAACTCTCCAACGGGCTGCTCCTGCTGTGTGTGATCGCTGGGTCCAGTCTTTACACAGCTCAATACTGGAGTCTGGCAGGTTCAAAGGAGCACTCAACCTGAAATGTATGCTGTAAGCATCAAACACTCACCACCTGTCAGCTTGAAAGTCGTCTGAAAATGTCTGTAGCACAGTACTGTTGGTCTGGCTCCAGACCTCTGAATCACTGCCCACATCTCTGGTTGTTCCGTGATTCATGATGCTACTGCTGTTTTCCCCAGTTGACCAGTCGAACCTTTGTGGGTGGGATTAAGAATGGAAACATATTTATATAACTAACTGCCTTCCTAGATACTTTAATTTAAAACAGTTGCAAACATATGACAATAAGCTTGAGTTTGAACAATTCACCTATTACACATTGAGAGAAATAATAATCCTTTAGGGAAGGATATGTCACTTGCTATTGGCTGGTTCGATCTAACATAATACCCCTCATACAGTGCCTTGCGAAAGTATTCGGCCCCCTTGAACTTTGCGACCTTTTGCCACATTTCAGGCTTCAAACATAAAGATATAAAACTGTAATTTTTTGTGAAGAATCAACAACAAGTGGGACACAATCATGAAGTGGAACGAAATTTATTGGATATTTCAAACTTTTTTAACAAATAAAAAACTGAAAAATTGGGCGTGCAAAATTATTCAGCCCCCTTAAGTTAATACTTTGTAGCGCCACCTTTTGCTGCGATTACAGCTGTAAGTCACTTGGGGTATGTCTCTATCAGTTTTGCACATCAAGAGACTTAAATTTTGCCCATTCCTCCTTGCAAAACAGCTCGAGCTCAGTGAGGTTGGATAGAGAGCGTTTGTGAACAGCAGTTTTCAGTTCTGTCCACAGATTCTCGATTGGATTCAGGTCTGGACTTTGACTTGGCCATTCTAACACCTGGATATGTGTATTTGTATTACAGTTTTATATCTTTATGTTTGAAGCCTGAAATGTGGCAAAAGGTCGCAAAGTTCAAGGGGGCCGAATACTTTCGCAAGGCACTGTAAATAAATATTTATCTAACTTTAGTGGAGGTTTTTCTCTAAAGCACACTTGCAGTGACTTCAGGAAATAATCTGACCCTTTTAGTTTTTGCATACTTTATTTTTCTGGAAGTGAATTTGATAAAATAGCCATTTTTACCCATCAGTCTACGCTCACTAACTAAATTAGTATTCAGACCCTTTGCTGTGGGCCCAAATTGTGGCCAGGTGCATCTCCTTGAGATGTATCAGGAACTTTACTGGAGTTCACTTGTGGAAAACTGAATTAAACAATTTAGAAGGACACACAGCTGGGTATCCACACCTCTCACTGTATGTCAGGACAAAGTCATGAACTTTCTGTAGACCTCTGTGATAAAACTGGGGTGAGACACAGATCAGAAAAAGGATATACGGCCATTTCTAAAGCCCGGAGTGTGCCCAGGAGCACAGTGACCTCAGTAATAATGAAATGGAAGAAGCCTTGGAACCATTAGGACGCTACAGGGAGTCAGATCTCAAGCAAAACTGAGTAATCGGGCAAGATGGGCCTTGGTCAGGGAGCAGGCCAAGAACCCCTGGAGCTTACTCAAGAAGACCTAAAGCTGTGACTGGTTCCAAAGGGGCTTCTACAAAGTACTGAATCAGAATACTTCTGTAAATGGCAGATTTCAGTTACTGACTTTTAATAAACTGGCAGACTGAGCACAAATGACTATTATGCATTTAAAATTAAATCTACAACACAATCAAAGGGTCTGAATACCGTTAAAGCTTTAAAGGAAAACTTTGCTGAAAATTAGAAAACCTTGAAACAGTGTGAGTTAGCCTGATAATCATACTAAATTACTATTTTGTCTAAATACCTTCTGAAGTCAATAAATATTTGTGCACATACATGCAGCTACAAATACACAGCTCCTGAGCACAAAAACTTTGAAGTACATAGAGCAGCATTCTGTATTCAGGTACAAATGTAAGAGAAAGCCTTAGAATTCCAGAGGTTTTCTGTGCTTACTGGATGAGCTCAGCCACCACAGAAACAAGCTGTTAACCAGGGATGGGAAGCCCCCGTTATGTAATCCCATATGTCTAGTGCAGCGACCTAATGCACCTTCTGACTGGCAGAAGCTTCTGTGCAAGTGTTGAGGAAATCCCAACCCCCCGTATTCATTCCTTTATTTAACAGCATGGCCTATTTGCACTATCTTATACACACTCTGTCCTCCAACACTGTTCCCTTCTTTTTTCTTTTCCTCTCCCTTGTGAGATGAGTGTATGACATAATTCATCTTAAAAAGCAAAGTGTATGGTGTCTTCTCTGTGTATGCTTCAGATAACTGTGGGCAGAGCCTCTTGTAGGTAACACTGGAAGCAAAGCCTCAATGTTGGTCTTGGCTTTACAGCCACTCAGGCAAATTTATTTGTCACCATTCTTGGCCCCTTCTCTCCCAAGACAAACCCACAGTATAATCCGATGCAATTATAACAAGGAAATAGTTTTTTTCTTCTTTGTTGCTGGCCAATATTTGTTTTCATGGCTCTGTTGTGCTGACTAAAAGGAACCTCTCTGTGAATAAATCAAACATGAACAGTGTTTGCTTGGTCTAGTGGTGAAGTACTCGAGCATTCGTGAAAAGTGCCAGGCTGTCAGTTCATTTATGCAAATGTGACACCAAAGTAAAACCCATTTCCCTAAGGATGGGTATGTTTATTTGTGATTTCTATTTTCATTTTCTATGAAGGCAAAGAGATGAAATGATGAATGGTCCTGGTGCTGGCTCTGTGATTACTGCCTGATAGAGCTGTTGACTCTTTCCAGATCACAACTTGCTTCTTAAGCTCTCTTTGCATGCTTATCTTGTTTACTTAAACATGGACATCACATAGACACACACATTGAGTGACTCTTTTGCCCAATTGCCAAAATACTTCTATATAGATTCTTTTGTTACATTTGCTAGACAGACAGTGATGCCTCCCCTCCATCAGGTGAGCCTGTGCAGCCACATCAGTGTCAGCCTGACACAGAATCCTGAACCTGAATTGGTGTGCTGAGAGAAAGGGAGCTGATTATGACCCATAACTATCTCTCACCCTGCTTTTCTGAATGTCTGTGCCTCTCTCAACATACATTCATAGTTGGCTCATGCTGTTATGACAAAATAAATCACATATTCTGCCCCAAAGTCAAAATAAATGTTTTACTTTTTTACAGCTAACATTTAAAAGTGTCAAAACTGCTGCATTGAACATATATTTTGTTGGAGAACATTGTTTATATTGTAATTTGATTAACTTTTTTTTTTTTTGCAATTACCATCTTCTGTATGTTTGGTTTATTTCACCTATTCCATTGAAAAAGAAAAGCATTGCAGTAGTTTATCTGCTATAACCGCACTGTTGAATCATAACGCAGCACTAAATCACTTTAGTGAACATCCCACTGCTTTAAATAATCATCTGAAGAACAATAACTTTGACTTGTGAAACCCAAATATCCAAAATCTAGCAAAAAATGAAATCTATTTAAATGCTTTTGTTCCTACTCCTTATTGCTGATATGGATCTCTCACTATAAAAACAAAGAGCAGGAAAACACTGGGTAGTAATGTGGTTGTACAAGTTGAGATTGTTCATAGATTTTAGTTCTACCATGTTGCTGTGATTACAACTCTCATAATGCAGATCAGATATTGTGCTTTGTTCTTTGTCTGACTGTATAGTAATAACTGCCTCACATTAAGATGTGTGTTTCTTCCTACAAAGCCTCTAGGCCCATCTTTAAGTGTGCCACGGTCAAAAACCTCATTGTCACGAAAAGATGGTTGTTGACTGTGACTCAACACTGACAGTTTCCAGCGATGTTGTGGTGTGGGCTGTGGGCATCCACAAATACCAAGAAAAATAATTTGAACATCAGCATTCTTTGTAGCTGGAAAATGTACAAACTGGTGTTTTACATTCACCAGGCACCACAGCAATCCCCTGTGCATAATACAGCCTTATTTATCACCATTTAGGCATCGTCACAGCAGCCATTAAAGTTCAGTTCTGAGCATTAAGAAATATTCATCATTCTTGTTTGTATTGTGTTGAAAACCCAGAAAATCTTGTGCAGCTTCAATAAAGGGTTGAAACTGTATCAGCTGAGTTAATATGGTGAAACTAAACAGGGGAAATAGCATTTTAACACTGTCACAAAACAGAGTAAAAGACCATTTTTCTACTGGGATAAAAAGAGAATAAACAACTTGGATGCACCCACACAGTTATGAAGCCAGTATACAGTACTTATAGGTGCCTTCAATAAAACTGTCTGCTTTATGGTATGGCATAGCAGTTTCTCATTATGGCATTGCTGTACATGGGCCAATAGGAAACTGCAGAGAAAGATGGTATGTGCCTTGAAAGCTGTTTGGATGTAAAATGCCATTTTGCAGAGATACAGTACACCATGCTACAGTATTTGCTTGCTGTTGTGTGCAGTTGGTGGGATGCTACTCTAGGTCTACTGCGATAGAGCCTTGCCGCCATGCTGTAGCTGGACTGTAGCTGTCATGGAAGCTTGTCCCTGTCAGTGAGATAAATGACATTCTAGCTACCCTGCTATCTACTTGATACCTGAGAGACAGAGACACCGGTGATGCCCTTCAAATGTTATACACCATCAACCCTATGTGGGTCTGTCTACTGTCAGGAGAGCAGTGTATAGGTGAGTGCATGTGTGTGTCTGCAGATGTCATGGCAAGGTAACATGCAAATTTGTTAATGCAGTTCATAAATGTGACCCCCCTCTTCATCAGGTACTATTTACAGTACGTTAGAAGAACATTATCCATGGCACTAAATCAAGGGACAGCAGCTGTTGTTGTTCTGGGTGTGCATGAGCCATGACGGGTCAGTCCCTATTATCACAGTACCATGTTGAGGATGTATGTTAATGATATTGTTTTAGCCTAAACAGTTTGGCTATGTTTTGGTGTGTCCACAGCATAATTAGATTTATACTCTGGCAATGAGGCCATGCTGACTGGTTGAACAGTGTGCGTTCTTTGCAGATTACCAGGGCGCTAACATCCCTTTTTTGAATAAATTCTCATTGGTGGTAGGCTGCTGGTTTTTAACTTGCTTACTGCTTCGTTTAATTGATAAAACCATCATGCAGGTTTCTCAAAGATTTGCTAACAAAAAGTATTTCCCCTATGAAAAGCAGGTATCTATGATATGAACTTTATAATTCACCCTCATTGTTCTCAAAAATAACAAACTCTGTGAAGGCAGCTCTGTTAATGCCATGTGTGACGTGTTGCTTTGTCGAAACCACACTAATTGCAATGGATCCTACGATTAGGACACACTACAGAGACTTACCAGTCAGTCAGTCGTTATGTTGCATTGTCACACTTTGTGTTTTTAAATGTTTTTATCATTTGTTGTATTTGTAGCACCTGCCTGCAACAAACACTCACATAGTATGTTAGTGTTCAGTGATTTAAAGTGGTACAGTTACCTGCAGCTTTTGTGTGTCTTTTAATTTGAGACTTTTGCAAATTGTTGGCCAATATGGCCAAGTGTGTATTTTGAAATCTGGGAGCGTGAAGGTGACATCACGCTCTGACATCACTGCCCATCTAATCCTGGGTAAAAGCAGCAGTGAGTCACAGCAATTACAAGAAAAAATTTGCTTAGGTGACAATCTCGATGCCACCTATTTCCTTTGGCACTTAGTGAGTCCCACGCTGCCAGCAGCCTCGCTTTGAGCGCATAATACTGCTTCCTGAGCGCCCTGCACTTGGAGTTAATAATGCACTGGTAGCTGACTGTTGGCTGCCAAATCTCACTAGTGACCACAGCTACAGTACCATCTCCCTCTGCTTTTGCCTTCAGGTGGGCAGCCTGACCTTTGTGAGCAGCCAGCTGGAAAATGTCACTGTGGCGTAAACTGTTAGTGATCTCAATTTGCGATGGCATTTTCTGAAGCCAGGCCCTCAGGCAACCTAAGGGTTGTGCCACTTTAGCTTGTGCATGTGTGTGTGTATGTGTGTGTTCATTAGTATTTATTCACGTGTCTGAGCGTGTGATTGATGATTCTGACTTAAATACAGCTTGACTGATTTGAAGGTTTTACTTTCCAACCTACTCATTCTTTGCTGTTGTCATTTGCCCTTGGTACTTTTGCTTCTTCTACTTGTATTTTTCTCAGATCCCCAGTTTACATATTTACATCTCCCCACTTTTGTTTCTCTTTCACCTTCAGTTTTGTGTTGAACCTCGTCTCACCAGTGGCTACTATTACACAAGCCTAACATAAATCTGTGTGTAGTGAATACAATTACACACACTGGCATAGTTTATCTTCCAAACAGATAAATAAACAGATAAAAGATTAACAGTTCTCTCAATTAGAATATGCATGACTGCTATGACTTAAGAATGAACCAGACAGTCTAGTCATTGTTTCAGGCATGCACCCTAAATATTGAAGGTGTTCTGTGTACACTACCATCAACCAAATTCCCCCGGCTGTTTGGGCCTATTACTGAAGGCTTGTCTGGCTTTGACTGCTGAATAATGAAGGCAGTCTTCAGGGAGCTGAGCAAGGCGACTGATACAATCTTAATGTTGTCAAATCAGCCAAACAAAAGGAGGAATCTCAGTGGTAAGAATGAATGTGGCCATTACAGAAACGGATGGCACTGCAGATTGCACCCCACAAATAGCAGCTGGGACTGTTTGCTTGGTTACATTGTTCCATTTTGAGCCGGTTTCCTATGAAGGGTTGGGCTCAAGCAAGCACACTGTGTGTGATGAACCACTAAGGGTAAACCCAGGCGACTGGAAGCCAGCCAGCCCAGAAGAAACGCTCCTGTGGAACTGAGAGTGCAAATATTTGATGCAGCTGCAATGTCTGTTTTTACTCACCTTTAAACTTGCCTTTGTTCAAACAGTAGGATGAAGTCCTTCCAGAAGATTTTCACCTGTGCTTTCCTTTCTCCAGCTTCTTTTCATAAGTTAAGAAATAGGAATTCCCCAAAACAGTATTCCACTACACCAGCTTCCCCTTAGGTCCTCGCTGTGTTTCTTAAAATCTCTGACCTACTAACTAAGCACTCATTTGATCTTCTGGCCATTTCCCTCTTGGGTTCACCTTGTCCAACTTCTTGCCAGCACATGCCCTGGCACGGGCTTCTTGAATAATGCTTTAATTAGTGAGAAAGCACAGATCCTGCTCTCAGCCACGTGGTGCTTTCCATCTGATTTTGAGTGCTGAAAATCCTGGATTTAGAGAGGGAGCACAACACAGAGATGGAGAGAACTTCAGTTACGTTTGCCACCTGATTAAGGCATGTCTTCCTAATAGACTTCAGAAAACAGTCCTGAATACATAAAGAAGAAAGAGGCATTCATCAACACACAGTGAACAGAGGAAGTGATAGTGGGAGTGATAAATATGCAGGGAACAATTGTCAGAATAAAAAATGATGCCAGTGAGCCTTTTTCAAGCAAAAATAAAATCTATAAAATGGCAAGAATCCATGAGAAAGAAAAACAAATCTCCATTAAGGAAAGTTAACTTCATCACCCTTGACTGTGCACATTGTAGTTGTAAAAGCCCAAGACACCAGACTTTAGAAGCATGCTGGTAAACCCTATCATCACAGAGCAGGAAAGATGGGAGGACATGACAGAGATGGGGTCAGAACAGATACTGTTTGGAGCAGGAATCAAGGACAGCGTGCTGAAAGCTTTTAGGAATCTGACCTTTAACAAACAAGTGCTGGATGTAGCATGGCTAAATGCCACACAAAGAAACTTTATGGAAATCTATTTGCAGGGCAGACGTGGGTTGGACAGAGACCACGGTTTTAGAAAAAAGTCAAAAAGCAGCAGCTTGCTGATGTATTGATTGACTGTTTTTACTTCATGTGCATGGGGATTTTGTGGAAAGGTCAGCACCAGGTGAAAAGGATTCAACTATACACTACAGTATTGTTACAGGTATTTTCCTAAGTTCTAGACACTACGAACTAAATAAGATGCGACTGGGAATAATACCTTTCCTATCTTCCTCTTAGTTAAAAGTTTTACATCATAACCTTCACTCTTTATCTTGCACTGATGTAATTTATTGGCATGACCATAATTAGGTTTATCAAAGCTGCCGAAGCGTTCTTTACATGACATAGTCCATACAGACTATAGCACCGTGCCTTGATACTGATAACCATAGAAGAAAGAAGCTAAATCAAAGATAGAAAAGAATCAGATTTTGAAGGAGTTGAATCTGATTGTACGTGCTCCTCCAGTAGTTTTCCCTCTCAAACATCCTGACATGTACTGTAGCTGCTTCATGACAAGTGTTGTCTTTAGCCCATGTAAATACTGACTTTTGGTCTGAGAATTTCTCAAGTTCTCTTGGAATTTGAGATTTATTTTTGTAAAGAACTTGATTCTTCTGTCTTTATACAGGCTGCAGGGTAGCAGCATGTGCTGCTCTGTCCCTGCCTATTGTTGTTGGCATTCTCACTCTTGTTGTGTTTGACTGGCTGAGTGATTTGTCAGAGTCTAGTGCAGAGTCTGCATGAATATTCCTGGCATGAAGCAGGTCCCTTGGAACCTGGATGTTGTCAGGAGGTTGCTGTGACAACTGATGGGATTTACTGATGACAAACGACTTGGGGAGGGAAGGGAAGGCATGGGGGAGGCGCTCCAGTGTCATTTGACAACGTCAGTTAAGTTTCACCTCAGACTGTTAACCATGAGACAGAACAGCTCCCACAATTCCACAGTTCCTACACACATACAGTACAGACAGGGTTAACATGTCACTGTACTGTATATATTAAATGTGTGGGTGTATTAGGCTCCCTACATATTAGATTTTTGCAGTGAGAATGAGTGCAAAACGCCTACACAAAAAGAATTTTGAACCTCTTTTCATCTTGTTATTCTCTTTGTGTGCACTTTCTTCAGTTGGTAGTTTTAGAGGGAGAGATGCCTTCTGTGACACCATCAGGGAGGACAAGATGTCATGTACCAATTAACATTAGTTTTGACAAATTAACTTAAAGAAAAAGTTCAGTAAGGACCCACACTGCTGGGATTTATACTATATGATGTTTAATACGATAGATGCTGGTCTCACAATCTTGCAGAGAAATGAATGAACCAATGATTAACAGCAGAATTTAGACACAGTTTAATTTTTGCTTTTAGAGCCCAGACATTTGATTTGATTTATTCTTTCAAACATGTAACAACAGTCAATATGTCAACA
>NW_018127960.1:1122551-1130914 GCF_001952655.1 Monopterus albus
TACTGTAGGTTTTCCCTGGATGCCCATATGGTAGTGTCATCAGCAAATAAAACCACTTTCACTAAATCAGAAACCTTGCATATATCATTTAGTCTCCTCCTCTTAATGTTTAATGCAACAGTAACTGAAAGGGAAAGAAGTGAGCAAATTGTGCAATGTCTACATGTGCTAATTTGTGTCAAAAATACTTAGGCAGATTCTGTTTTTGTGAAATAAAACCCAACTTAGCCAGTCAGCCAGCAAAATATTAGTTGGATGATGGTTTATATGCTCCTCTGACTCCAATCATCCATGGAGGCAAACATCGTTTATTGGCAGTGAGAGCTAAATGTCTTCCATATGAGGAGAATACTAGTCAAACAAATCAGAATTCAGCCTGGTTCATTGAATCCCAGAGCAGCTGACAAAAAGGAAAGACAAAAAGGGAGAAAATGTGCATTTTTCCTCTTTAAAGGACGACAAAGACAGCTCAGCAACACTCACAACAATCTCCTCTGTTTTCTCCCTGAAGCAGTAGCTTGGCTGCTTGGACTGAGCTGAAACGGGCAGGAGCAAAGAGAGTGAAAAAGTACAGCCAACACCACCCTCAGTGGGCTGCCTCTATGTGACATTTAAGCTGTGGCTTGAGGCTGTGTGCTGGAGACGATGTGTGTGCGTGTGTGCACGTGCTTGTACAAAAGTATGTCTGTTTATGTGCATTGCTCTGGCACTTCTAGACTTTTAGATCTGGCAATCTGATAAGATTTAGAATAATCCTTTGCAATCAGGGCAGTGTCTGAAAGACCGTAGGGTGGAGACTGACATCATATCAAACAGCACAGCATTCTGTAACACACAGACAACTGACTGCTAGATTGCGTCCTAACATAACTCATGCCATCATGTAAGCTAAGGGAAGTTGGGTGCTGAACACAACAACATTGATCATCTCTGCCAGCGTCAAGGTGCTATGAAAATCTTTTAACACCACATTTCCCTCCATAATTAATTAGGAGCCTTTGCATTTGTACACACAAATGAAGGCACGCACATGTCAACATACACTTTAACACAAAACATTGATGACACCAGAATTTTTTTATAGCTTAATGATCAGTTCTTGTAATTAGACAATCCGACAGTGAAGCCTGAAGTCACAGTGTGTGCATGTTCATGTGGCTGTCACTGTGTGCGTGTTTCCCTCTCTTGATGTGTAATTACTAGTGGTACTGCCACAGGGCCAGGGACATGGCAGCCGGCAGTGGAGCTGTGGCAGTAATTGGCCAGAGAGGACCTGTAAAAAAGCATGTAATCAGATGAAGAGACACAAAACACAGAGAGAGACAGAGGGAACATGTTTCTCCTAGACACAACAAAGAGAAGGCAGACATCTGGAATGGTCTACAGACAGAAACCTCAAAAGAACACTTTAAAAACTGTCCCCAGAGAAATGACCATTAGCCATAGTCAAAACTACTTGTAGCCATGCAATTAATCACTGTTCAGATTAATATCACTGGTGACACATTAAGTTCAGTAGCCAAGAAAGAAGTGCTGTGAAATAGATAGAGTACTTGATTAATCCCCACAGGGAAGATGGATTGTTACAGCAGCCACCAGACAGAACAGTGAGGTTTGCTGGTATTAAAACGGTATATAAATATACAATTAGAACAAGCTATATACAAGCAGGTTTGGGTCTACAAAACATCAGATATTGATCGTGGTCTGGTCTCCCACCAACTTGAACTTCCATTTATTTTATTTTTTTATGTAAAGTTACCCTGTCATCCTCCCACGACACAAAGACGCTGAAGACGGACAAAAACTGAAATTCTCTGGGGGAACATTCATGTGGATGCTGATTCAAATGCTATGCTAGCAATAGTGGAGATGATCACAGAGAAACTTGCACCTTGCAATGAATCTGCAGGTTTGCTATGCTGTCACCTGAAGTGTCAGGCAGACTTCGTCACATCCACTCTGCAGCCTTTTAGCCAAGCCTGGGAACCTGTTTTGCTGTGTATGTATGAGAACTTGTTGGAATAAATCCAGTTCTAATGTTAATGTTGGTGTGTATGTGTGTCTGTACTGTATGGAGCAGAAATTTTGTTTGTGTGTGCAAATGCATGCTTAAACATTTCTTTGTGTTCATGTATTTATCAGCAAGCTGTTGGGCTCTATTTCCTACATCAGCACTTCTGGGCAGCCAGGGCCACCTCTAATCCATACTGTCCCTGTCAGCCAAATGCTAATGATGCTGGAGCCCAGTCCATCATAGAACACTCCCCCGCCTCAGCCCTAGCCCCCCAACCAGCCACCTCCTGCATCCCCTCCATCTGTCATGTAACAGCCCCATCATTTACATTACCAACAATATGAAATTTTCACACACCATCCAAACAAATCAGTAGTTTACAAGGTAAAATGTGAAGTGATCCTGCCAAGTGAAACAGGCCCAACTGTGTCTCCTTGTCCCACCTCCTCTGCCACACACCTGCACTTCATTTGAGCTGGAAAGAAACCGAGGCCGCTTGAGATGATTATACATCATTTTCAGAGACAATTTCCAGAAAATCACAGACGTAAACAGAATAACTTCAGTGAAAGGGTTACATCTTCCTAACAACCAGAAATGATTTTTTATTTTTATTTTTATTTTATTTGTACTAGCATTTCAGGAAAGAAACTTTGAATCCATCATCCATCAACATTCATTTATGTAATTTATGAAATGGATTCTGCCTCCTCTCACTTTCCCAGATAACTCCATATACCTGCTCTGTATACCTGGAACTGTATCAGTCCCTAAACTAAGCTATTAGTGTTAAAAATTATTCCTTTCATAATTTGCAGTTAACTATTAACTAGACATGAATAAACCCAGTGTAACTGCAAAGAGTCAGGACTGAAGGTTCTGCTGTCTCTGCCTTTTGGAATAGTGCATATATAGCAGATTTCCTTTCTGTGGCAGTAGCATAGCAGATCCAGAGCACCTTTAGAAACATCCCCAAACCTGCAAGTGAAGAGAGTCAATTATTGTCATGGTGAGAACAAAAAAAATATATGTGAAATGGATGACAAACGCAGATATATTGTATAGACACTGCAGAGAGAGAGACAGAGAAAGACCCACAAATAGAGAAAGTGGAGACTGACAGTCATAAGTCTGACAAATGATGGGATTCTGGGGGGGAGACGCTTTGGGCAAGATAGACAGTGATATGAACAGATGGATGAGTGCTGTGAAAGAAGAAGAAATATTGTCAAATGAGGACACAAAGCACAAACGCACATGCATACAAATGAATGAAAACCAGCTAGGACCTGTCAGGGTTTGGAGAACAGACACTTATCACTGGTATCCTTTTATATCTTCATATATCCATGGGTTGCTGGCATACAGAAGTGCATACAGCTGGTGGAAAACTTCACAGAACAAATGTAAAGTTGCAGTGGCTTTTCTGGCCAATAAATATGTTCAGCAGTGAGGTAATGCTTTCATGGATCTGCCAGTGAAAGAATGACTGGTGATAGACTTTAGTCAACAGAATAGTATTTCAGTGTCAGTAAACAAAACTGAAAGCATGAATGTCAGTGTTTTATTGCTTTACTGAGTCACAGAGGAGACTAGAATCTGAGTGTGTAATATAGAGTACATCATGTACGTACAGTAATTGTTTTCAGAGGGTGGGAGCCTGCATACTGAATGATGGATGAATCCAGTCCCTTGCAGTCGTGCTTTGCTTGGTTGAGCCCTCCACTGAATGAAAGTGCTGTGGGAAGCCAGTGGGGGATCCTGTCTTTCTCATCGCTTGGAGGGCAATCTTGCTATCAGTTCTTGGAAGTAGTTAACAAGAAGCATCAGGAAACTCAATATGTATCAGAGGAAGCTCATGTTGTCTGCACCTTCCTCAGGCCAACAGGTGACAACCCAAGGTGCCAAAAGCTGTTCCTAGAAAAAACCTGGACAAAGGAGAGGAAAGACGGTGGAAATCCAGAAAGTGATATTCACAGGAAGTGTAAACTCGTCATCACTGTGATAATTGGTTCCCAGAGCATGTGGAGACTGACAGGTGAAATTCAGCTAAGACGGTAGGAAGTCAGAGTTTTGATAGCTTTTCTTCAGAGTGTACACTGTATACCTCCCACAAAGTTTCACATCTCTGAGGAAGCTGATTTCAGTCAACAGAAAGGCAGATGGAACAAAAGAAGCCTGACAGACTGCCGTTGGCTATGATCAGCATGTTGTTGCATAATTTGCTTATAATAAAGCTTCCTCACATACACCTAGATGAAAGGAGAGCCTGAAATGTTACAAAAACTTTTTCACTGCCCTAGAATGAGAGCAAGGTCACTTTTAAACACACACAAATACATGCACACTTTGTATAAAGAAACCTGGTGGATGCTCTACACCAGCTCACCTGCATATAGGACTCACGTGACCCTGGCTACCTGTGCTCCAGAAGGTGACAGCATGTCTCCATAGGAATATACACTCACTCTCATTCACACAGATGCAAACACACCTGGACACAGTATCCCAACAGAAAGAACCTCCTGACCAGAGAAGCAGTCAGGGAGATTTGTTGGTCAGATAAATGTATGAGTATTATGGTTTCCTTAAAAAAGGCCACACTGGATGAATGATGTAATGGTGAAAGATGGGCCAGCAAAGACACTGGCACAGCCACAGGGGAATATACTTTATACTATCATCAGTATATTACTGTGAAATTAGATGTGAACATGTGTGTAAACGTGTGTGAATTTTATCGCTGGAAAATGAGTGTGACCGTGAACAGCCAGAGTGGTTCCACTGGGTCCAGTTTGGTAGTTGGCGGGCTTAATTCCAAGCTAAGAGCCCCTGTAGGAAACTGAACTAGTCTGCACCAGATGTGTTAGCTAAGATACACAATCTAAAGCTGATCAGTGCAGAGATATGTCAGTGATAGTATATGAAAGCCATGGTGGTTGGTGGGTGGGCTGCTATGTGAACATTTACCCTGTTGTATTAGAAATGTGCTGTATTTGACTAGGTGTTTGAAAACGCTCAAAAGTAATTTGGAGATTTTTGTTGCTGATTGTAGAATAACAAACATTTTCTCAAGTACTTAATCTTTATTTATCCAGCCTCTCACATTCACACGTACAGTAGTATGGGCAATTTAGAGTCACCCTGAGGTTTGAACTTGGCACCTTCTGATTACATGCTAATCGAGGAAAAATAAATAAAAATACAATAATATACCACTCTGAAAGGACAGTTGTCCATGGTAAATTTGTATGAAAAAGGATTTCTATTTTTGATATATTCTTAAGACGTTTTTAAATTACTACATCTAGAATAGTAGAAGTATCTGAATATCCCTTTCACGACTGTATTACCATGTCTGTCACAAGCTGTGGTGTGCCCAAGCACATTTTGCTTCTGATCTGAACAGCTTGCAGCACATATTTCCAGTAGTCCTGCAAAAGCCCCATATCATATAACTCAAGTCCAACTTATTTTGACAGTTTTGTATTCCCTTTTTAGTTGTACCAGGCAGCAAACTGCTTCAGTGTCAGTGTGTCTATCTGCAGTATGTCACCCACAGTCTCACTCCTCAAACCTGCAGTCAAAAAAAGGCCATCTGTGCGTCTGTGTACTGTATGCAACCACAGGGATGGGAAGTAGAAGTGCAGAGAGAGGAGAACTACAGTGAGTTGGCCACACTGAGAGCTTCTGTCCTGGCTTTCAGGGAGGATAATGACAGTGCGGAGAGCACAAGTCTTTCAGTGTGGTCTATTTTCCAGACGCTGCAGGGAAATAAAGACAAATTGGTCCAACAATCTCCTCTTCCCTGTGTCCCATCTGGCGTACACTTTCATCTTGTCTTTTTGAAGGTTCTCAAAATGCTTTCTTTCTCACTCTTTTTCTCTCTGTAAGTCTCTCTACGCAGCCAAGGAAGATATCACGAGATTTGACATTGGAGTGTTGAAATACATACCAGAAAACCTGATATTGTCAGTTCCCAGTTCTCTCTCCCTGTGTTTCCTGTCTTTGGTCACATGATCAAATACAAGCCAGAAGAAGCAAACAGGAAGAGAAGAGGCATTTACTGATTGATCATTGTGGTTTGTGAATTTACAGCAAATGGGATTTTGTGTGACGTGACTGGCTTCCTGTTGGTTTGAAAAAAACAAACGGACTCTGCTGTCAGTGTAATAATTTTTCACTAGCGTGGTGTAGAACAAAATTATCTATGTAGTAATACTGCTTGCAAACCAATGGTAAGATGATGTTATGGGGTAGGACTAGATAAGTCTAACTTCTTCCTACTCCGTTCAAGCATGTACTAGGTATAAGCAAATTGATAATGCAATTGTGGATATGTGTGAAATTATGTGTGTTGACACATTGACTGTCTTTACATGTTTGAAAGAATAAATCAAATCAAAATCAAAGTGTGGACTGCCACCGAAGCCTGGGATTAACAGTGAGGGTGCATTTCTGGCAATGTCCATTTCTTCTATCTTTACTTACTCTGAGCAGAATTTAGAAAATCTCTTAGGCTGCGACAATATTTGATGATTGGGAGAAAAACTACATGCACATCTGGGAAGTGAATGCAGAGGAAGCAAGGATTTAAAAACCAGAGAGAAAAAGTAGATACACAGCTCGACTTTGAACTCGTTTATCAGAAACCCGTGGTCTCCTCTGGGCTCCACCTGCTGTTTGCTGCAGAAGCTGTCCCTTCGCAGACAGATGGAGATGGAGGGAGCAGATAGTACAAGGAGACTGGAAGTCCTTTCTTACATGAAAACCAGCTCTGCCTGTTTGCTCTTAATGCTGATTTGGCAAATGTTTGTCTTTTTTTTGTTTGTTTGTTTTGTTTTTAGTCAAAGAAAATTACAAAAAAAATCACTGTAGGATAGCAAAGTTTTGCATACAAACACTTTGGTGTTGAATCAAGGTTTTTTAATGTCCTCCTGTATGTTGGTTAATGGAGGTTTAGTTATTTTTTGGGTACAATCAATATAACAGTTTGTAGTGACATTGGAAGATGGTTATATCGATGTTTGTAAGATGTCAAAGGGAACAAAATGACTACAGCTGAGCTACAAGTGCAGGAACTGCTGTCAATGACTATGGGTTTAGTGTTGGCATAAGTTCACTTGTGTGGGGGTGTGTGCTTGGGCGGGGGCACATTTAATAGGTACATTTGAGATTTTGTGGTTGAAAGCAAAGCACCAATAACAGATTTTGACTCAAAACAAAAACAAGGTGTTTATTAGAGTCTGTGAGGGAAAACAAGGACAAGGCCGAAATGACTATGTCCCAGACCACTTCTTCTGAATGGGGGCCATTCAGTGCTGGGAGGAGATTCAGAAGCCCTGAGGCTGAAGACTTTCAGGTCCAGATTCATCAAGATTACATCGGTAGACCAAACGTTTGCTTCTTTATGGTGCCCGCAGAGAAACTGTGTTGCATTTGTGGCAAGTGTGTGAAACCTGAAGGAAATCTTTGCATCCAGAATGAAAGAGAATCAAAAGCTGTGTGCTGTTTTGCACAGTTGGAACATTTTTTTTCTGTAATTCAGAAACAAATTCATGTGCATGGTGTTGCCAGCCAAAGTATGAGAATAATGGGATTTACATAGAATTTGCATATGCATGGGTGGAAAAGCCCAAAGAAGCTGTGTTATTTGACGGTCACAATTAGACATTCAGATTGATTTATTTATTTATGAATGATGCAATTTGCTTTGCTCAATTTGGGCTTTGATTGGAAAAACCCAGTGAATATGAATATACATTTATAATTTGTGTGTGTGTGTGTGTGTGTTACTGAAGTGGTGTTCTTCTACAGGTCTATATGGCCACTGATTCATTTTCAGTTATTATAGTGACTGTATGTTGTGTTCCAAACCACAGACTTGAGGTCAGTGTGTTGACAGTACAGGCCTTTACGTGATCGGCTGAGGTAAACCGCAGGCAGTGACATGCAGTCAGGGGAGGCAGGTGAGGCAGAGCCTCCCCTGTCAATCTTGAAAAGAAAAAAAAAAGTAAACCATAAAATATAATAAATGTTAATATTTGTGGGCTGGTGTGTGTTGTAGGCCCTTTTGCCGTTCGAATCCCATGTTGAAGGAATTTTTTTTCAATAAAGAATAGCAGAGTTTCCGTATGTCCCTTCAAATACATGGAGGAGATGCGCGATGAGGCAGCACTTTGCTGTGCCTCTCGGTGGATCGTGTAATCCTCACAACCTGTATGCGATGCAAATAGTGTGTCGCTGTCCCTCTACAGTGGGTACGGAAAGTATTCAGACCCCCTTAAATTTTTCACTCTTTGTTATATTGCAGCCATATGCTAAAATCATTTAAGTTCATTTTTTT
>NW_018127960.1:1132672-1144711 GCF_001952655.1 Monopterus albus
GTTATATTAGCCCTGCTAAGAAATTTTTTTTTTTTTTTTTTAATTGTGAGAATTCATTTCGGACAGCCAGCCATGGAGGAGCTCTCACCAGCTCAAAGTTCAAAGCAGCATCTGTGTTAGGGTTTGCCCCCCTCGCCAGGAGGGTGAGGGAGGACTGGGGGTAGGACACAAGATAGCTGACCCAGGTGCTAGTGCAAGACAAAGGTTTAATGGGGAAAAAGCAAGACAAAGCCAAACGTAACAACAACAGGGTCCGTAATAATTACAACAACGAAGGGCAGTGATAACAAAGGAGGGGCAGTTATAACAGAGGGGACCAGGACGAACAGGTGCTCACACAAAAACTCACGGTAGAGGAACAGGGTAAGTAATGTCCAAAAAGCCAAGCCACTGAGACGACTTTATGTGTCTGATAATTACCAATAGAATTCAGACACTTTCATTAACTTCTGTTGTGATGGCGGCACTAGACCATGAGATGACAAAAAAAATAGGATTTATCTTATGGCTTACCAGAAATATTTATATTGGACTTAATTGCTGTCTGGCCAACGGTTGTTGAGTAACATGTTCATCAGACGTCATCTTTGTAAAGTGACATCTGGAATATATTCAGTCATGTACTGTAGCCCCAAACACACTCGCCCGTCCGGCTCAGTTACATACCTGTGGTTTTGCCTGGCTCTGCTCATCCCATCTTTTGGTCTGGTGTGGAACTGTGGTGTTTCTCTTGTGTTTCATTTATCTTCTTTATTGAGAACATTTCTTTTGATATTGGATTCGAACGGTAAAAGGGTTTGTAATACATACCAGCTGACAAATAGATTTCGTGTACAAGTAAAGGTAAGACCATAAACTTTTATTATTTCTAGTTAGAAATAAGCTCAACTGGAATAAATTTTAACCTCAAATTAAATATGGGTCATGTTTGTGTGAAGGATGCTGATATGAGATATAAAACATAACGCATTGTCTGTTAACAGACAATTTAACAGTTCATTTGTATTTGTAAATCTGACTGTAAAAGAGTCAGTGCCTCACCTGCTGTCAACCTCACCACACGTCACTGACCGGAGGCACTTACAGAACCATGCATAAGATAATAACCTGCACATGACAACTCGTGAATGCAGGAAATGTGCTTGGAGAATAGAAATGTTTTTTCTTTTTTTACTGAAATAATATAAAAACGATGCTTCTTCATCATTTCAGAAACAGTAAATGAAGCACAGTTGTTCAGTCACATTGAAAAAATGTAAATGACTTTCACTCATTCACTCATCTGGACCTGTCATATACTGTAGTATCCTGTGTAGCACCTCGTATGGAAAAGTGAGCTTCAGATGGATGTGTGACAGACAGTTTTCAATGAGAAAGCAACGCTATGAACTTTAATAATTAAGGAAGTACAGCTTTTAAGTTTCTCACAATGCAGCACACATTTTGTCTTGCAGCCTTCTCTTTCTTCTAAGACACATTTTGACAAAGCTGGAAGCTACTGTTACAGGCCCCAAGTGCCGGGGCTGCGTAGCAGTGAATTAGTGCAGCCTGGAAAATACAATGTGACATCAGAACAGAACTCTCACGGTGCGCTGGCATTTGCATCTGGGGGCGGGGACGGAAGGTCCCTCCCCAAAACCATTCTGGGTGCAACACCAAGCCCACAAAGGTTCCGCTTTACCCTTTTCTGTTCTCCAACCGCCAAATCCAGGACAGCAGGCACAAAACATCATAATGTTCTAAAAATATAAATGTGGCACCCAAAATAAAAAGCCTGAAATGTGGCAAAAGGTCGCAAAGTTCAAGGGGGCCGAATACTTTCGCAAGGGACTGTAAATGTAATGTGCAGGAAAGGAAAAGCGCAGGCACAACTGTGGGAAACAGTAATCCCCTGCCATTACACACAGTCAGGCAAACCGAAATTGTTGATTCTTCACAAAAAATTACAGTTTTATATCTTTATGTTTGAAGCCTGAAATGTGGCAAAAGGTCGCAAAGTTCAAGGGGGCCGAATACTTTCGCAAGGGACTGTAAATGTAATGTGCAGGAAAGGAAAAGCGCAGGTGTCAGGGCCAAAGTGCAGCAGGTTCTCAATGAAGATTGAATAAATGTAGGGCAGAAGTCAGTGTAATGATTAATCACATTAAAGAACACTTGGAGTAGACTTAGGGGACCACCACTGTACACAAAGCACAGGTAAAGGAGGAAGGAATGGTCGATGGGACATGATTAATATTATAAATTATTGTTTTTCATTACTGATTCGGTTGATTGATTTTCTAATTACACTAAAACAAACAAACATTTAATAGGTTGGAACCCAAATAATGTGCCATTAATCATTTAAGTAAAAAAAAAGTCAGTTATTAAGACTGTGGTGATAAACTGACTACTCCTCTCAGCACTAGATTCACTGGAGCGAGGGTTGTCGTGTCACCGGGCTGGATTTTGAGATGTGATTCTATGCCTTTTGGTGCATTTGGCACAACATACACTTCCATTCAGTGTTTTGCAAATGTCTCTTCCATTTGTAACAAAATGCTCCTTCACTGAGCTTCTTATGCTTTGACTATTTTGGCTCATGCTGTAGTATAAAAGCATCTTGAACAAATTCCGCATAGGATTTGCCTATGATCATGAGTATCAGTGCACCCATGGCTGTCGCAGTTTGACTGGCCTACCCCAGATTTGAGCAGGATTTAAAGCACTGACAACTTCAACAATGCTTACAAATTACTGAGCATTGCCAGGTATTTGCCATGACAAGGCTTTGATGTGGAATAGCTGCCATGCGATTTACTTTTAGCAGTTTAGCCTCTTTTTTGTCTTCCTCATAGCTGGAGTCAAACCCAGCAGGCAGCAGTGAGACTGTCACGGTAAAGCATCAACTTTCCGACAGCACTAAACAAGCTGTGAGTTGACCTGAATCTTAACAAAGCCATGATGAAAACAGTGGTACAGTTGTAAAAGTGTGCACAGATTTAACTGTGCCGGTATAGACAGGACTAATATTTGACTATTCTGATGACCAGATGCTTAATGTACTACATTTATGGTGTTTTTAATAGGAGTATCACTAATAATACAACTTAATATCATTTTATGATGCCAAACACTTAGCAGACAACAGGGAATGTATTACTGATGGTTTTGAGAAGAGATGTCTTTTTGTTTTTTTTCTTTAGCAAAGGTTGGTTCAGCTTTCAGTGACTGTGGTTCAGTGGGTAGAGCAGTCATCTCCCAACTGGAGGGTTGGAGGTTCGAATCTCGGTGTCTGAAGTCCACATGTCGAAGTGTCGTTGGGCAAGACACCGAACCCCCAAGTTGCCCCCGATGTTGGGATCCATCGGTTTGAGTCAGCGCCGCAGATGGCTGCCATCGGTTCTTTGCCGGAAACGAATTCCTTGTGTGTAACATACTTGGCCAAATAAAGTGAATATCGTTATTTTGAGACGTTCAAATGTTCAGAGACGTCACTTCATTGTTTGTGTCCTTATGGAATCAGCAGCAGCTACCTGCAGACTTTTCTTTAACAACATCATGTCAAAAATGATTCTACTTTCACTGTGTAGACATTAAGTGATAAATGCTAGAGATTCTTGAGTTTTTGTTTTCTATTGTTTAGTAGCATAACCCTTAATAATCACTTAAAGCTGTGGTGGTCTTCCACTTGGCAAGAAAACAGGGTATGACATCACTTTGCATTTTTCCTTTTGTTGTCACTGCTGTTTGTTCAGCCATGGTGGTTTTCACTGCTAATGCAAACCACCCATTTCTTTCCTCTAATTTGAAAGCCCCTGTTGATTTTAATGATTTTTGAGCAGCAGAAAGTTTAATTACATGTAGATGTAAAAGATGATCGCTCTGAGACCTGGGGTAGAGTGTCTGCATTTGTAGCCCCCTGGGTTCAGATTGCTTTACATACGCTAAGGTCGGCCGAAACAGTACGTGGACATATGCACAGACTCACAGGTCTAGACCTCAGGACTCGAACCTTCAGCCAGCTGTCTACCACTGGGCTGCTGGCGATGCTACACCTCTGAGCTCATCACAGACCTCATCCATCTGCACATTTACACAGATGTACAAAAGTACACAAGCATGTAAGCACACACTCACAGCATCAGCCTGCTGACTTTGGTGCCTGCCGTGCTGTATTTGGATTTGACCATCTGTTCGTGAGTCACCTGACAAGTGTAGGTGCACTCTCTCTCTCTGTTGCTCTTTGTCCTCCTCTCTTTCTTGGGCTGTGTGGAAGCATCATCTGAATCAAAATTTACACACACAGTCATTTAAGCACACACACAGTCATGTTTCCATTACTTCCTGGAGACCTATCCTAACCACAAGTCACAATAGAATTGTAATTTTTGGTATCATAGGATGTGTGAATACACAATTTAATTAGGAGCTGTGGCCTTCGCTGCTTTAACTACAGTACAACAACTGAAGACTTCTGCATTGTACTATCCATCCATGTCCATTTTAGGATGATATTGTTTGTCACAAAAAAGTACCCACGTGTGTTTTAGTTTATCACCTGTATTTTCTGCACCCACACATCCAAACATCATTTCCTGCTACAAGAGAACATTCTGTTTGTTTATTTTGCAGTCCTCCACTAATTCCTTAGGACATGCATCTAGTAATAAAGAGTGAGGTCAGAGGTGGAAAAATGCATTTTTATTCAATGGTTTTAAATATCCCTCTAAGGAAGTTTGGAGAACTCTTGCAAAAAAAAGTATCTATAATGGAACAGGGAAGAAAGGAAGATAAAGTCAACTGATGGAGAGAGAGGGAGATGGGAGAGAAGAGACAGCCAAAGAGAGGAGGATTTCATCCATGTTGTCCCCTGAGAGTCCAGATGTAGTTAATCTGCATTCATGCAAAGCAGATTAGAAATGTGCAAGATAAAAAAAAACTCAGGCATTGTGAAATACTCATGTACATAAATGAATATTAAAATGTAATTTCTGCAGACTAAATAACCATCCAGCAGTTGCATGAGCACTGGAGTCTTTTAAGTCCTGTTAATGATGTTTCTGATGTGTGGTCCTCTGGTTCCTTCAAGCAGAGAAACGTGGTGTTATGACGTGGTGGTAGCCTGTTATTTGCAGAGATAGAAACCAGAGATAAGGTAACATGTGCTCAAGTTTAATGCTGTTAGACTCTGTGCACTGCTGGACAAATCACCTGTGCTGTGAATTGGGAAGAGATGCACAGAGAGCTTTGCATTCATTTACTAATCCCTGCTGCTGGCATGCTGGCATGCTGGCTCTTATCACACACTGATTCTTCAGAGCCATTCAAAGAAAGCTTTTTCAAGTCTTTTTTTTTTTTACATCTTTTCCTCTGTATATAAGCATTTCATGATGTTGGCCACATTTACAAATACTGTAAAACAACTACCGTAATTTCCGGACTATTGAGCACACCTGAATATAAGCCGCACCCACCAAATTTAAAACGTGTTGTACATAGCCGCAGGTGTCGACATTGTAACATGAGATATTTCGACAGCCAGATCGATCGCCTTTAACTTGAAAGCTGCAACATATGCATTTCGTTGTGTGTTTTCCATGATGAGGGTGTGGCCATGAAATGAAAAAAGTAGCAGCTTATAGTCTGGAAATGACAGTATTCAAACTTCAGCAGTAGCCTTATACTCCATAGACACTTGGCCTTGCAGTGTATGCACATGGATCCCACTGTGCTGAGTTTGGTTTTGGCCTGTTTCAGTTTGTGTGATGTAGGCTTGTTCTCTGTAAGCTGATCATCATCACCTCATGTTGATGAGGTCATGTGACAGCATACCTACAAATGATTTACATTTGCGGTGATAGAATAAAGTCTTTCCTTCGGAAGGCTCTTAATGATACATTTGAAGCTGAACAGTCTCTGTCAGAGCATTACCTTACCAAGGCAAGATAAATGAGCAGCTTATATGTAGGATGAGATCATCGGGGGGGCAACAAACAGTGGGTCAGAATACATTTCAAATTACTGAAAAAGCTGTACCAGTGTCTGGACACAAAGGCTGAAAACACTTAAGAGGATCTGTAGAGACCAAGGCTGAAAGATGTAAAGAAGATGGATGTGTTAGTGCAAAAATAGCTTCATAATAGAAGATGAAAAAGTGCCAGTCTGAGTCACTCTAGCTGCCCCACAGTACCCCCCCCTTACCCCAGCAGACACACACGTCCGCACATAAACCTTATCGATCCTTCAAAGAATGGACAATAGATCTCATCAAATAGAGCACATTAAAATAAAAGAGAGGAAACCTGGAAAAGGGAGAGAAGCCGGAATAGAAGGAGAGAAAGGAGAGAAATGATGAATAAAAAGAGGAAGGGGAGCAGAGGGAGATGAAACTGTGGCGATGACATAACCAGCTTAACATTTAAATGGGCAGAGGCCCATCTGGCTGTTGATGCAACATTTTCAGATGAAACATTTAGAAGATTGACTGTCTTCTGTAGCTTTTGTAGTGTTGGAAGGGACATTATATAAATTTCTACTCAATAACTCCTTAATTGTTACTTGAGGTGAGTGTATGCGGTCGATCTGAGAGACCATGTTTCATTCACGGGCAGCGGAAGATGATATATGTCATGATAAGACATATGTCTGAATGATAAGATATGTCTGAATGAACCCACACGTAAGCAAACGGAATATGTCTGAATGAACCCACACGTAAGCATGAATGTGTGCACATCAATTTCATATTCATAGATGGACTTTCAGGCACACTTGGCCACATAACAGCTGGCAGACACCAACATAAGCATGCACGCACGATCATGCTGACTCAGCAAAACATACCAGGGCTGTCAGCAGTTTATGACAGCGGTGTTTGTTGCTTGCAGGTCCTCTAGAGAGCAAAGTTTGAAGGCTAAACTTAAAGTGACAGTTGTGATAAACATTGTATCAACAAGCTTAATGGCTGAATTAGTTGTTCACTCGTAATTGACCATCGTATGCACAGAAGCTGCTGCCCAAGCTGAATGGATGTAAACAACACTAAAGTCACTGGCAGAAAAACACAGCAAAATAATTAGAGCCAGAACCGAATTCAAAGACATGATGTGAAAGATAAGGTGAAATGTGGCGAATTAAAGTGAAGCAGAAATGGCAAGAAGAAAAGAGCACTGGTGATATAATCACATTAATATTTAAGGGGCAAAGGTCAGTGGAGCTCTTTGTCACATTTTTGAGACAAATAAAAGACAGGAAAATAGAAACTTTTGCTTTGACCAATTAGGCTAAAGTGCACATATTGAATTTTCTAGTCTGAATTGATGTGCAATCACCTGGAAAACATTTCTGTTGACACAGATGGAGCAAAGGATGGAACAAAATGTGAGGAGGATGTTCTAGATTTTTTTTTTTGTTACAAGTATATTCTTACATATTGATTTGAGACTGATCACTGGGCATGTACAGACAAATACACAGGCTGACATAGCTACACAGACACATTCAAAGCACACTTTCATCAACACCAAATCAATTCTGTCTGGTTACCGCTGCTGGAACAGAGGACCTTGATTTCACCACTTCAAAGCCTGAATGAGAAAGCAAGAGAGACTGAAACAGTCAATGAAAGCTGAAAGGATTGCACAGGCTGCACTTAGAATTTTACCTACAGTAGTCTTCAGTGTCTATCTGCCTTTTTGACATTATGGCCTCTTTTGTTTCATCTTCGTTCCCTTCTTTTTGACATACTGTACGTCTGCGCTTCATGTGTCACACTGAATCTAGTGCATCAACAGTTGTCAGGTTTTAGTTGGTTCAGTCCATCTCACCATAGTATCAGCTGACCTATTTTACAAGCATGTCAGATAGTAAACATAACATTGCATTCTGGGATTGATAGAGGGCCTCGCTGGCAAAATCACAGCAGTAAGACAGAGAGTTTCCACAAATATTGTCCTGAACAATGATATACATCATCTTTTATCTGGTGGCTCAGTTGCAGGGGTTCAGAAGTTCAGAAAAAAGGAAGTGTTTTATTACAAGGTTAATGAAGTCAGAGATGTAGTGTTAGTTTAGCTACCACTAGCTTAAATCAGCATTTGTTTAGAGTTTTGATTATATAGTGACAAAGTTTAGTTTAAAATAATAGTCTATTTAAGGGATCTCACATTTTATCTCAGGGAATACTGAAGATATTAACAACGGTGCATCATCTACTAATGCAAACAGTGTTGGTGCATATCTTCAGTGGGTAGTTGAGGTTTCTACATAATATTAAAAGATGTCTTGATCTCACTGAGATTTTCTGAATGAATAAAAGTTTAACTAAACCACATTAGAGGCTGTTAATTTAATGGCCGTATTTAAAGGTAGCACTAGCACAATAGTCCACTCCGCTCTGCTCTGCCCAGTGCTCCCTCTCCCTGCTCCATTATACTCTACTGTGACCCTACCTGAAAATCTCTGGTTGTTCAGAGAGGTCAGTCCTGCTCCAGACATTTTAGAAGCTGATATCTCTGCAATGCTGCCAGTAGTGTTCAGTGATTCTGGTTCACAGGAGCCCTCGATAGCTTCTCTCCACATTAAGACAGGTTTTGAGCATATTTCTACAAAAACATTGAGAAAAAGTTACATACTGTGGCTTTAAGGACTGTTGTCAGGGTCCGAACAGTAAGGCAGAGAACACGGATTTTAAAGTTAAAAAAATACAAACAATATCAAATAAACTGGGCCCTTAAAGAAATCAGCAAAAGATAAGGAATCTCAAAATGTAGCAAACAAAAAAAGCAACTGGCCTGAGAAATGACACAAATGGGGAACATACTGTATATACTGGCTACTACTAACATCTACCTACAGCTTAAATCTACACACATAAACAAAGAAAACAAAAGAACATTACCTAGCTAATGCCACTGGTGGTGGTGGTTTAGGCCCTAACATGGTGAAGGCCGGGGTTGAGGCCTTCACAACTGTATACAGCTAGAGCTAGGTCTACTATTGAACATAATACTGGAGGCAGCCAGTTTTATCCAAAGGTTTTTAATCTGCCTACCAGTATGTTTAAGGCAGAACAGTTAACACTATGTCACTGTTTGTTTGTTTTATCTGATCACAAAAAGAAATGTAAACTCTATGGTTTTATGGGGAGCTACTTTCCAAACTACAGGATTTTGCTTTTCCTTTGCCTGGTAGTGTCTACTGGTTGCCTGGTAGTGTCTACTGGTTGCCTGGTAGTGTCTACTGGTTGCCTGGTAGTGTCTACTGGTTGCCTGGTAGTGTTTACTGGTTGCCTGGTAGTGTCTACTGGTTGCCTGGTAGTGTCTACTGGTTGCCTGGTAGTGTCTACTGGTTGCCTGGTAGTGTTTACTGGTTGCCTGGTAGTGTCTACTGGTTGCCTGGTAGTGTCTACTGGTTGCCTGCCTAACAGCAAGATGCCAGGAAATCACAAGTCACTTGTCTCTGTGCTAGGCTAACCTAGCTGCCTCTTGGCCCTGGCAACATGCTTAATATAAAAACATCAGAGTGGTATTGATCTTCTCATAAGTATATTTTCCCAGTGTTGAAACAATGATTTGAGGAAATAATGATTTAGGACTCTCTAGACAAAAGTTGCCTAATATGATGTAGATGTTTTGCAGTGTAGTAGTTGGTGAAGATGAGAATCAGTGTCTGTATCCATATTGTCAGCTATAGCAGGCCTTTCAATGAATGGAGCATAGAACATGTGTGGCAGTCAGTGGTATAATCAGGGTGTGACTGGCCGAGTATATACTGTGCTGGGACTATGTGATGTAGGCTAATATGCAAACACATACCTGCTGCTGCACTTGACTTAAAAAAAGTTTTAAAAATAGAGTGGCCTAGAAAAAACAAGAAGTCAGCAGAGAAACAAGAGGAAGGGACATTTGTCTTATTGTTCGTGGGACAACAAGTGGTTTGGTGAAGGAAGGTTGTTTCCTTTTCTTTTCTATAAGGATCTAATTTTTTTTTTTTTTTTTTTACAATGAAAACATATACTTGCTACAGTGGGAGTTAGAATTTGGCTCCAATTTTAAATCATATTTGTCAGAAAAGCATGTACAGTTCCTACTGTATGTCCAGGTAAAAAGACATTTTCCATTTCTGAAGACTGTTTCTGGACTTTGAAGGATAAGGGAGAATTAGTGTTTGACCAAGAATGTTTCAGGTGGTCAGATCTCTGGAATATGGTGGAGAGAGTAGAGACAAGGGGAGAAGTGGTGTTTGAGTCTCTAATTAAATATACTGTCTCTGTCTCTTTCTCCATCTCTTTTTACATGTCTTTCCTTGGGGAATTAGGTGACTCAGAAAGCAATTAAAACTGAATTGCTACAGCTAGACAGAGAAGGAGACAGTGGAGGTAGAAGAAAGGGATTTAGCAGAAGAGAGGGAGGTGGAGAGGGATGTGAGCAATTGCAGACCAGTACAGAGGAGAAGTGGAATTTCTAAACAGCCGCCTACATTATCCTTCTCATTAAAGACTCTGATGCTTTCATATTAAAGATCTGTTTGTGTGTGTGTCTGTGTACATACAGCAGTTCCATACCATTAATATGCATGTGCATGTACAGTATGCCTTTGTAGATATCTGGGTAAAATGTTTGCTTATGTAAATCCAAGTTAAATAAAATATTTTGAGTATGCTGTAGCTCCAGCGAGTTGCTCTCCTTAAATCTGTGTGTAGGAGAGGTCAGCTGCTGTAGTAAGCCTGGTGCCGTGATGATGGAAAATAAAGCAGTATGCCTCCCGGTTAATACCTCTCTGGAATATACAGGATGAGGCTCTTCATTATTTTAAGAAGCAGATCAATTTTACCCTTATCACCAGATAATGCTCATAATGCTCTGCAGTGTGTGCTGCATCAAAATCTGGTTAAACACTAAACTTATTCATACTACAAAACACAGCAGCTGCAAACAGTGGAACAGAAAGTGATTTCTCTAATATTACAATCAAATTGGTTTAGATGGTACAGTGTTGAACATTGGGAATACAGCTGATTGTTGCAGAGATTAGTACAAGCCACATTTGAGCCAAACGTATGTTTTAAACCTATGGAATTTATGCTCCCTTGTCTCCAAAAGTTATGTTTCTGATGTAAACCACCTTGGTAAATGTGTTTTTGCAACTAATGAGGTGTTCTTGCATTGGCTTAGAAAACAGTTCTCATAAAGAAAGTGAAGACAAAAATAGGAGGAAAACACAAATGACCTGCTGTTCAGATGCTCCCAGTAAATAACGTGAATTCTCAGAGTTTATTGTTTATTGTTTTTGTGTAAGCTGTACTTTTTTACAGCAACATTTGTTTTATTCAGTGTTCTTTTATTAGTTTTTAACCAGTTATCACCCACTGTAAAAGATAACGAACTAAATAAAAAGGAGAGCTATTCAAAGCCAGCCAACATGTCTCCATGCAGCGTGGCTCATTCCTCACTCCAGCCAAAGTAAAGTTTCTCACCTTCTATCTGTCTTTCTCCTCACATGTTCTCAGTCCCATCTGTCATCTCTCCTCAAGACTCATCTGCTTGTACCCCTCTTCTCAGTCATTTCCAGGAATGACCTATTCTGCACGATTCATCGCACTTGGCTGTGAGTGTTTCTTGCATATGTGTGTGTACGTTCATTTATGTGTGTTGTCTGATCAAAGACCCCGCCAGTTAGCATTGATTTGATTTATTCTTTCAAACATGTAACAACAGTCAATATGTCAACACACATAATTTCACACATATCCAACAAATGCTAATCCAATATCAATTTGCTTATACCTAGTACATGCTTGAATGGAGTAGGAAGAAGTCAGACTTATCCAGTCCTACCCCATGACATCATCTTACCATCATTGGTTTGCAAGCAGTATCTCTACATAGATAATTCTCTTCTACACCACACAAGTAATATACTAAAAAAATATAACAGAGTGTTAACATTCTTACATAATTACATTCTTAAATAATTATCTTCTACACCACACAAGTAATATACTAAAGAATTATTACAGAGTATTAACATTCATACACCACACCCACAATGTTCCAT
>NW_018127960.1:1145585-1185437 GCF_001952655.1 Monopterus albus
ATCGGTTTGACCTAAAACCGTATTGGCAATCAGAGAGGATTTTATTTTTTCAATGAATGTATCTAATCTGTTATTAAAGAGTTTTTCCAGAATTTTTGAAAATTGTGACAACAGAGAAACCGGTCTATAATTTGTGAAGTTGTGCTTATCACCAGATTTATACAGTGGAATAACCTTTGCTATTTTCATATTATTGGGGAACTGCCCAAGTCGAAACGACATGTTAAAAATATGGGTTAATGGTTTGCATATCCCCTCAATTACCCATTTAACAGTTGTCATAGTGATACCATCACTATCACTAGATGATTTATTACCACATTTATTCACTATCTCTATAATTTCCTTTTCAACTATGGGCTTCAAAAACATAGAACTCATGTTCCTTTCGATTGTATTATTATTTATAGTGACGGATGTATCATCTGTACAAATGCTTCTTGCTAAACCAGGACCAACATTCACAAAGAACCTATTAAACTTATCTACTACATCCTCCAATCTATTAACCGGTGTATCATTATCCATAAAATATTGAGGGTAGTTACTCTTGCTGGAACTGTTTCTAATCAATTTATTTAATATATTCCATGTACCTCTCATGTTATTTTTATTATCCTCTAATACTTTAGAGTAATATTGTTTCTTACATCTCCTCAAAATCTCAATTAATTTGTTGTTATATGACTTATATTTTTCTTCCTCCTTCTTTGATCTGCATGCTCATATCATTTGCATAAACTGTCCAACCCCTGATGTGAGAAGGTCTTGTCTGGCTACTTTCTGGAGACACAATCCCTTCTTTGTGTCTGTGCATGGTTCACTGGCTGCAATAGGCTCACAAGTAAACACATAGATATATACTGTATACACACATAAACGCAGCAGTAATGGATGCACTTAGAGTGTCAGTCTCACAGATGCTGGGGACTTTTATTCTTGTTGACAACCAAAGCGAAGAGCATGTGCATGTTAAAAAGTGTGTAAGTCCCAGTCATGCAAGCAGTGTCATGTTGTAGCATATTGAATGAAATCATGTGCTTCATGGATTTTTGGTTGAAAATGAATGTAGGAAGTGCTTAACAACAGCTACATGAGAAAATAGTGTAGTGGATTTGACAGAAATGACTGCTGCTTCATATTGTGTTTGACTAGTTACTAATCAGTCTTCTCGGTTTCCGGTAGTGAAAGACAATTGGATGAACTTCATATAAAAATTAGTACTGAAAATATTGGGCCTTTGATGTTTTCCATGAAGGTAAAGGTTTATTAAATGTTGTACGCGGTACTTTTTACCATGCTAACGACGAGACAGTCCAAGTAACTTCAAAACAGTGCTGATTTATTCAAAGGATCACAGGTAAAATTAACATTACACGCTCAGGTATCTTCCACCTCCAAACTGCTCGCAGGTAGATGTAACATGAAAGACCCCGAATCAACCCAGGCCTATACATTATATCCCGTCGGTTGGGCTAGCCCCATACTACACAGAAATGTCAACCGAGACGTCTCTGTTACCAGCTTTGCAGCTGGTCATAGCAGTAGTCAAAACATGAAGCAAATCAACGTGTGAATGTGTGTGTCTGTTGGTTAAGTGGTGTGTAGCTAAAAACATTCTCACACGACCTCTAGTAACATGTCGTGACTTAAACATAAGAACATATTATGGCTAAGGCTACAGTTATACACATCATAATAATAATATTAAACATCCTGTCTGCTGACAGTCATCAACTCTTCTCTCTAGTTATCCTTGACCAGATGTACCCTGTAGAAACTCATAAGCATGACTAAGCATTTAACAGTCTAACTAGGCATCCTATCTCCACTAAACATTTCTAATACATAAAGTATCTATCCAGTTTCTATCTGACTAAAAATACCTAACATAAATGCCAAAATTCTACCTAGCATTTAAATAAAATGAGGTCACTTTTGCTCTGAAAGTGGCCTTGGCCTAGAAGGTGTTTATCAACCCATCCAAGTGCCTCCATCAAATTTTATAATCTTTATAATGTCTTCGTAATGTGTAGTTGAAGCCTTTAAAGTGAATTAAGAAATGATTTTGTGAACGTCAATAGCGCTGCAGTGACACTGCAGAAACAGAATTCCAGCTGTAGTTCTTCTAGATGTGTATTGTGTACAGTATGATACTGCTTCACCTGTATACAAATTAGTGCAGAGTTGTTATTCTGAGTGTGGTCTGAGTACTAGAAATGAGATATTAAATATCTTTTGTATGTACATAAACCTCCTTGGCTTGCATTTGTTGTGCATTTTCAAGCTTCAATAAAGTCAGATTTACAACAAAGTAGTGGATGCTATGGCATGAATCATTGGCACCTCTGCTGTTTGAACTGAGGCGCAGATATGGATAGATTTGTTGTTATGATTTCTGAGGCAGACAGTGATAAATTGCAACCAGGACACTAGAATTATTACTCTGAATGCTGCCTACTATATACAAGGGAAGTAAAATATAATATGCTGTGTTGTAGAGTGACTGTTGTTGCTTGCTGAGATAGGAATAAGCGTTGCATTGTGTTCTAGCTTCATGTGAACAACCATGTTGATATTGTAGCTAAAAGTGCACAGTGGCTATTACTTCTGTCCTTTAGGAAAGCTCAGCAGTTGGAACACGCGCACACACTTACAGTAAGAGGCTGGGATAAACTGAGCACAATTTTATTTACTCTCTTGGTGTAGACAAGTGCACTAAGCCCACTGTGGTTTTGGCTGTAGATATGTGTTTGTGCATGTTTGTCTGTGTGTGCATGCAGCTGAATGCACTGTAATTTGCTTACGTATGCTTACTTGCATGTGTGTGGATGATTTAGGTGTGTGTGTGTGTGTGTGTGTGTGGTATCATAGGAGGAAATTTGCGTGTGTCTGCATTTTCTCCCTTCTTCCCACCACCTCTGATCTCTGCAAATGATTAAAGAGAAATACAGAGGCTCACAAAGAACAAAGAACATTACAAAGGTTGAATCATACACATAATTCTCATAGAGTTCAGAAACCTTTTCTCATGTGGATCAGCAGGGTGCTGTTTAAACACACATCGCGCAATCATTTGACCCGGTTGGAGTCTGCTTGACAGATGAGGTTTGTAGCCAAATCAGAGACTGGGAAGTTCTCTCCAGTTCCCATGATACTGGTGAATATTTACTACTGCTGCCTACTTTTTGTGTATATGTACACAAAATATTTCTGTCTTCACATACTTATGTGAACAAAGATAGAGCCCAGAGGAAATCTGGACATGGGATAAAACACACTAATCTTTGCACATCTTCCAAGAACCACTTAATTATAGGAGAAAAAGTAGCGCTCAGCAAAGCGTTTATTTTTTAGTTGATGGGGAGTATGAATCATTAGGTTTATGCTGAGGTTATTTTTAAGCTACCAATAATGGTTAAGGTCATGGTTTAGAGAGGCTGCACTAGCTCCTCACAAGCCTCTGTGTGTGGTGTCTGACTGGGATGAGTGCATTGTCGCCTGCTAAATGGAAACTAGGATACGCTCCCTGCACAACAACAAGCCAGTGATCATTCCCTTCCGCTTTTTTTGGTTGATTTCAAAGGATTGCAGCATCCGCTCTGCCTCAGGGCCCACAGGCTGCAGAACAAGACATCCAAATTATATAGCAGCAAGTGAGCTGAACGATAGAAACAAGGCCAAGACTTCATCTTCAACATAAGCTCTCTGTTAAACAAGCAACAGCTCAGGTTCATTTCAGATATCACTCATTCTGTCTCTTCTTTAGTCAGTCACAATTAATGAACCTTCCACTTATTGACCAATTTGTGGCACTGTATGCATGCTTTAATTGTTCTTGTCCATTACGCTCTGTCCAGTTATTTTTGTCTTTGGACTCCTTGCTATTGATTGGTAGTAGATGGTCATCAGTGCTCTGCAGGAATATCCATCAAATGTTGACCTTCTGCCTTCAAAATATCCAGGCTTGTACTTTAGTGGGCACATAAGAGCCCTTGTACTTTTGAAGATGGTAAAATAATTTTTGATCCAGCATTTTACTGTTTAAAAAGAATCTCTGGCCAGTTCCTCTAACTAGTCTCAGGCCACACATGTCTTGATTTATTTATAAAGGGTTTTCAAAAAACTCAATCTAGTGCAGGATTCATGTGACTATTTTAGATCTCTGCATGCTCAGGCTGTTATCACCAGCAAGTCACTGAGGCCTTCTGATGTCTGCTTGGTCATTCTTCTGCAAATCTAGACTTAAAACTAAGGGAGAGTTTTGCCTGTAAAACTGTGGCTCCTACACATTTGAGCACTGCCCTGCTGTTCTACTGCTGTAAAATCTGTTGATGCTATGGAGAACAGAAGACCCACTTCAAAATGAACATTTTGTGATCAGTGGCTGTGATGTGCTGCATTCTTCTTCTTCTTCTTCTGGCTGTTCCTGTTAGGGGTCGCCACAGCGAATCATCTGTTTCCACCTAACTCTATCCTCAGCATCCTCTACTCTCACCCCAATTAACTTCATGTCCTCTTTTAGCACATCCATATATCTCCTCCTTGGCCTCCCTCTTGACCTCTTGCCTGGCAGCTCCATCTCCAACATCCTTCTACCAGTATAACCACTATCCCTCCTCTGCACATGTCCAAACCATCTCAATCTGGCCTCTCTGACCTTGTCCCCAAAACAGCCGACCTGAGCTGTCCCTCTGATGTGCTCATTCCTAATCCTGTCCATCCTGGTCACTCCTAAAGAGAACCTCAACATCCTCATCTCTGCTACCTCCATCTCTGCCTCTTGTCTTTTCCTCACTGCTACAGTCTCTAACCCATACAGCATAGCTGGTCTCACTACTGTCTTGTACACCTTTCCTTGATGTGCTGCACTCAGTTAGCATATTTATGTAGGTAGGTAGGTAGGACTTCATTGATCCCACAATGGGGAAATTCCTGTGTTCCAGCAACAAAACACCATAAGAACAAACACCACAAACATATCTTAAGAAACAAATTTCAAAGTACTTAAAACCAAACAGAATATAATATTTGAGACAATCAAGTACAAGAATGATCCTGCCACAATTAATCCCTGAGAACAAATCAAAAATACCTTAAAATAAGACAAGATATAGTATTCAAGAGATCAAGAAATCAAGGACAAGAATATTACTCCCATAATTAATTCCGCAATGGGTGAAATACCTATATTTCAGCCATGAGGATCTCTGGAAAAACTACTTAAAGATACCTAAAGCAAGACAATATAAAGTATTCAAGACGACTCAAGAACAAGATTTTACATATGTGCATATTTACAATGCATTTTACCCCCAGTTGACTATTACATAGTCCCTCATACTTTCACCTAGCTTATCCCTGCAGTGATGTATTATACAGTCTGATTGCTGTTGGGAGGAACGACCTACGGTAACGCTCCTTCTTACACTGGGGATGTAACAGTCTTGCACTAAAGGAACTGTTCAGAGCCTCTACTGTGTGGTGCAGGGGATGGGGGGGTCGTGCATGATGGATGTTAGTTTTACCAGCATCCTTCTGTCTGCCACCTCCTCGATGGAATCCAGGGGGCAGCCCAGCACAAACCCAGCTTTCTTGAACAGCTTGTTTAGTCCCTTTCTGTCCCTGTCCGCACTACCTCCCACCCAGCCCACAACAGCGTAAAAAACAGCAGATGCCATTACAGTATCATAAAAAATCTGAAGGAGTGCCCCTCGCACACCAAAGGACCTCAGTCTCCTCAACAAGTGGAGGTGGCTCTGGCCCTTCTTGTACAGGGCATCAGTGTTGTTGGTCCAATCCAGTTTATTGTTGAGGTGGACACCCAGTTAGTTAAAGGTGTCCACAATCTCAATATGTATAGTTAGACAACTAAAATATCTTTGACAAGGTTTGAGCGATTTGGTCACAGGAAGCCAGTTTGTAATGCAGTCACATTACTCTACTACCTGCGGTGGTCCTTAAAGCAACAGACAGTTTTAAGTCCATCTCGCTGTACACTGCGTTGCATCCTGTTGCCTTTTAGTGTCCTGCTACACTGCATGCTAGAAAGTAGAAGTAGCAGTTTTGATATATCTTTGCCTTTATATATGCATGTAAGAACTGATTTAAATGACCAAGGTACTAAAACTAGAAGGCAGGTGCCCAAGTTTGAACACGTGTATTTGACCTACTGGCAGTGAATAAAGTTCTTTAACTGAATTGAAATTAATTGAATTGCCGCAAACTAAAACAGTGGAACTGGTGCGTTCAGGACTCCTGGGGCAGCTGGAAACTTGACTGCTATAATCTCCCCCACTACATCTTAATTTAAAGTCCTGCATGAAATTTTGGAATTCATCAAATCTTGACACAAAAAGGGAAAAAAATGTGCGCAGCACTGCTGATGGCTGTTAATTAATGCAAACACATCAGTGTTTCTTTTAAAACTAAATAAAGAAATTCAAATGTTGCTGAGTGAAGAGCTTCATGTTCATTTAGTTTAAAATACAGTGACTGAATGCAGAACACCTGATTCCACCATGAGCTGAATAAGACTGAACATGAGAGCTGCTGTATTTCTTCCAAGCAACATTTACACATATAAGGGTTTGGCTCAACATCATGTTGGCAGATAGCTTTCTCTATCATATTGTTATTCCTTTAGACTTTTACAACAAAGAGATTATGCAAGTACACACTTTCTAAAGTTTCTCACCGCCTGGTTCTTTCAAATATCATTCTCTTGCTATATCTGGGTCTGTGCATCTAGGCCTCTCTTTCTGCATGTGTGTGTGCGGAGTGTATCTTTGCTGTGGCAGTCCAATAGATACTGTAAATGCCTACCACAGTGTTTAAATGGGCAGTGATGAAAGTTGTATTTATGGATTGGTGCCATTTTCATTTGCACACACACAGTGAAAGAAAAATTCCCAGTCCTTGTTTAGTGCTACCACCACCCGTCAACCTGTTGTTTTCCTTGCTGCTGTTCTTCACAGGGAGCCTAGAGTGTGTATGTCACAAATCTTATTCAGTTAAACCAACAACATGATCAGAAATGCCAACACTTCATTTGTGTGGCTCAATTAAGTTCAATCCACGAAAACAGTACTGTGATGTGTTTTTGGTATCCATTTACACAACTTCTTTTGTATCATGCAGAAGAATTGTGTACTGCAAACAGTTTGCTGGCTTCTCATTCAGTACAGCTTCATAAGTTTCCTTAAATCAGTGGAGACGTGCTGACATGTCCCTGTTGTGGAAGGTTTATGAAATCTCCTGAGCAAGGAGAACAGGATTATAGCCAAGTTTCTGGAGGGGGGAGGTCACTCAAAGGGGGGCGTCATCATTGATAGAGGTGTGTGAAAGGTTGTGCTGCAAAATGCAGTGGTTTAAATTACTCTAGGCAGCCATTTAAATCATGGTGCAATATTGTAGAAAAAGAAAAAAAACACTTGATCATATCTTTTTATCATTAAAGGTAATGATCCCAAAAGGTTCCATCGTTATTCTGGAAGAACGCTGATTTAGTCTGACAAAATAAATGAAGAATTAATGTCTTGTTTATGTCGTGTTTGGGGGATTTACATTGTTGTTACTGCTTAGTAAAGCTGGGAGTCTGTGACTGGTCAGAAATTGTTTGTGTAAACAGTTCACTCACATTTGTGGAATGATTATATAGCTATATAGCTATTCACTCCAAGCAAATGTGCTAACAAAATAAATTGTTTTCATCAGACGTGTAATCAGTGTTTGCCTTCTTTTTTAAACTTAAACAATTTTTCTCTACTGTTTTTTTTCCCCTTTTTGTCGTAACAGTGATCTGTAACCACACACCTTATAATCAGATTGTACTGTATTTTATATATTGTCTAATGTCCTTTCATTCTTTTTTCTTTTGCTTTTCGGTCCTGTCACATCTTCTTTTCTGCCAAGCAGGTAAGTCACATTTTATCTGCTATATCTGATTTTTAAATATCCATCTTACCATCTATCAGTCCTTTCTTCCTTCCATCCTTCCATGGTCATTACCCAGGAACACACTCCCCTCTTTTGACTCAATATAAATCTGTGCTCAGTCTTGCAGCGCTGTGTTCAGCCAGTGTAATAATGTACGGATGGTGTTGCTACTCTAGCGTGCAGGGACCCACTGATATGCCAAGGCCTGTGTGTTTTATGCCCCACGCTGTCTAAATGGCTGGCAGCCACCGCCTCAGAGGAGGAGGCCTTGTATTGCCCTTGCTCCACTTTACCCTGAATACAATCACAACTTCTGAAACTAAAGGGAGCGAGGGAGCAAGAGAGGATTTGATAGAGAGATCCTACAAAGCAAGATGAAGGGAAAGTGATTTCTTTTTCTTTGGAGAGATAGAGAGCACTAGGCCATAACACACTGCACAGGAAATTAATTATTTTGCATATCCACTGTGAGACGTGCACAAACATCCCAACTTGCAAAAATGCCACTGCAGAGGTTAGAGGATGAGATCAGCAGAGGCGGAGCCACGTGGCAAAGGTTAGGAGTCGTCCTCAAGGAGAATGTCGGTAGTCTGTAATTTAGTATTCCTAACCTTGTTGACATGACAGCCAATGAGTGAATGAGTGCAAAGAGTGAAGGAGAACAAGGAGACAGGCAATGCCCAGCAGGAGGGGCAGGTGTGTGAAAATAGAGGGGGAAGGACGGAGACAGAGAACAGTAGGCAGCAGGGGAGGGCGTATGAGCAGAGAGAGAAGTGAGAAACAGAGACAGAAGGAGAGAGAAGGACAAAAATAGTTCAGCAGAGCTGGAACAGATGCAAAAATAGAGAGGGTGAAAGAAAGAAAATTTGGTCCAAAACAAGAGCAGAATAGAAGCTCTGGGCTTCAAATGAAGAACTAAAGTATATGCTTTTTTCCTTAATCTTCTGTAGGTGGGTTAAGTAGAGAGCTGGTGTTGGGACTTGTTAAACATAGCTTAGCATAAAGGCTGAAGCCAACAGACGACAGCCTGGGTTCATCCAAATGAACACATATGCCTCCCAACACCCCCAAAGTCATTTGTTTAACCCAGGCAGATAAACAGAAGTCCCAGAACAACAGTACAGAGGGAGCTATATGCAGGAATGTTTGTTTGTTTGTTTGTTTTTGGTGTGTGAGTGTGAACATTTCTAAACTCTGAACAGAGCCAACCTTGCTTTTCCCAAATCTTTCTAGGCCAGCCATTTCTTAACCCCAGCCCTGTGCTTAACACAAAGACCTTTAATTGGTTTTCTCATCTCACAGTGACCAAAAAAAGAGTATTTGCAAAAATGTTGGACTAGTTCTTTAAGGTACTGAAAGGGCAGTTATCAAGGAATAGTCTGAAACTGAAATCACACTCACATATGTGTATACAAATGAACTCTCCATCCCTCCACATCTGTTCTCTACCCCATGTCCTCTGTGTGCTCTTCTGGCAGGCTGTGGACATTGACACGTGAAGGGGCCTTTGTGCATCTTTGTAGGGTTTTTCTATTCATAATTGATTTGTGTCACACAATTAGGGAGTTATAAGGCAGAAATGAGTCAGTGGCGAGCCAGCCGGTCCGATACGGTTTCTTAATTGCAATGGGGGCACATTTCTAAATAATCTTGTCCCAGAGGATCCTTCACTGGTGTCAGAGGGAGTATGGGAGGCAACATAAAGAGAGAGAGAGAGAGAGAAAAAATAGGCACAGCAGCAGGCTTGACGGATATCTGTCCTTTCTGGGGACAGAAGACCGAGTGTCAGAGTTGTCTTGTCCTTTGGGAGTCAGTCTGGGGTCACACAGTGAGGGGCAGATGTTTTCCAGAGAAAGTTTGAGCTGTGCAAAACAGGCCACTGAGCTGCTGAACTGGTGTCACACTTGCTTTTGGGCTGTCATGACACAGTGTCAGTAATGTCACTGCTATCCCTGCTGACTTCCATTTAGCTATAATCTCTTAAAATCCCAAACCTACATAAAAAATGGACCAGCTCCTACACTGAGCATATTGAACTAATAAAGTGTGAAATGAAGCACACAGTTAGATGAAAGCACACTGTATTATTATTAGCACTAAAGACTGTCCCTAGTTAAAGAGCATGTCATATGTAAAGTCACATTGAGATTGAGACTATTATTTTTCTCATGCACATTTGGATCTTTGGTTCTGTCCTAAATTGTGTAAATAGGAAGTTAAACTTTTTTCACGAGAAACCATACTGATGGTGAGGTGGAGAGTTTAGTTTCACATCCCAGTGTGTCTGATTTAGTGATTTATGATGTGATCTATGATAAAGCTGAGCTTGATGAGGCTGAAAAGTAGTTGTAGTAGTAGTCAACTGTGGCAGGTTGTAATTACATGTTGAAATATGAAGTGCTGATGAGCATCATTCAACCAGCAAGCCAGGATCTCAACACCTTGCTTCATGGGATTAGTTGAAGCAGGAAACACAGAAGGAAGCACAGAAGTTAGAAAACAAGGAGATCAAAAATGTTTACTTCAGTAAGAATCTGAATGCAGGACCTTGACTTGTATTTTTACACTGTGACATTGTTACTTTTACTTAAGTAAACAAACTGAGTACTCCTTCCACCACTGTAAAATTATGGGGACTTGCTTTTTGTCCTCATAATGATGTGAAGTCCCCATAATATGACTGTGTAAACAGATTTACACCCCCACAAGATGAGCAGTACCAGCCCCCACCCCTCCCCACACACACACACACACACTCTCTCTCTCTCTGTCTCTGCCCTCTCTCTGTGTGGTAGACTAGGCCCTGAGCTTTCCCAGCCAGCATCCCTTATCGCTGCAGGCACTGCAATCTTACCCTGCTTTATTTATGAGCCCTCTCAGCAGTGGGGTGAGAGAGCAGGAGAGAGAGGCACGAGCATGAGAGAGGGATTGTAGGACTGAGTGAGTGATTGCAATATTTCTCTTTATATATCCAAAGTACTTTGTTATTTTTGTTTTTTGTAGATTGTGGAGAGGTTAATGAGCTCTGGTTGGTTGCAGTGCACATCTCACATATGACTCTCTCTCTCTCTCTCTCTCTCTCTCTCTCTCACTCACACACACACACGATCAGCTGCCGATAAAGCTGTGGATGTTTCCATGTTGGTTTCTGTATTTTTGATGCTGTTTTGTGGCTATGGTCATGTGACCCTTCCTAATGTGCAGCAGCACTACAGGAAATGCAGTGTTGCCTGCAAACATTACATAACAAATGAAATTATTGGTGCCATCTCACCTCTCATGGGAAACAAACTCTGGATGCTGTGACCTGGATTTCTGCATTATTGAAGGGCTGTGCAGGAATTTAAAGATCAAGGCTAGTTTTTTTTTCCCAGATGCGTCTCAACGTGGTGCTCTTACATCCTGCCTCCATTTGTTTCTTTTATTTTGTAGCAGAAGCAGCTCATATTATATAGCACACGTTTACCCAGGAGATGTAGAAACAGAGCTGTAGAGGGTAGTGTTGTTTTGACAGCTTTATATGCGTCTTCCTGTCAGAGACGAGACAATTCTTGCATCTTGCTTCTGCCAGTTAAAGCCAATCCTTTTGTAAGTGTGAATGGTGCATTTGGTTGGGAAAAGGCTGTTATTTTCTTATCGATTCCAGGAGCCTTAAATCCATTTTTGACATTTTGCAATATCAAAATATGAGTAGTTTTGAAATGCTCTGCTGCACTCTGAAATCCACTTGACATCCTCATGTATTATGTATTTTATTCATGTGATTTCACACACGCTGGCTTCAACACTTGCAGAAACTCCATATTGATCCTTCCTATCCATACATCAGTGGGAGACAGTACACTGGCATGCCTTTCTTATATAACCTAATGCAGATTCAAAATCCACTGATTAAGCTCAGGTGTTACAGACAAAGGCTAAGGTTTTCCCTGGTACTGACAGTTCTTTGTTTGCTGTTCACTTCATATGGATGATATTATCATAGACAAGGAAACAAATAAATCCAGTTAGAATGATCAGAATCTTTCTTTTTTGACCTCATATTCACCCCCATGACACCAAATTCATTTTGCATGTAAACACAACAAATATGCTCGTCTCTGCTGACTAAGCCAATGCAAAAAAAAAAGCATGACTCAGAGAGAATACTTAAAATAGGTGTGTCTGTGTGCTGTGTGTGTGCATATGGTGTCAGTGTGTGTCTGAGAAAGAAAGTGAGCAATAGTGCTTGTTGCTGAAATGTTGCCCACATGGTGATTAATATAGCTGGTCTCTTTCTCCTCCTCTTAGATGTCACTCACACTGCCACCCACCTACATACAGGCACACACATGCACACGTTGTGACATGATGCGCTTATTCACCTTGACCTTTACCTCATATCTAGATGCATAACCCCAACCCTTACCTAAGTCCAGTTTTAAACCTAAAACTGAGTCTCAACCTCTACAGCCCTTTGAAGAAGTGAAGACCAGCCATTTTATGATTAAACCTGCGTTTACACCGTGGCTCAATGAAGTACCAGCTCAACAATGCACGTGACTGTGCTACCTTGATAAAGCACCGCAACGTATAGGCTGTTAGTTTTCTATTTCACATCATTGTGGTGACATTTTGGACTAATATGGCTATTGTTTGACAACGTAGGGCTTTTGTGCTGCATATGCTTTTAGAGACAAACGGAGGAACGAGCCTTGAAAAGTTTGATAGACAAATTGGATCTTGTTTTTGTTGTACTTAGAGTTGGATACAATTACCAGACTGCAATTGCTCACTGAGGAAAGGGTGAGCAGATAATGCATTTTCCACCATTTGGACCTTTCAAGTTATTGTGAGGATTCACATTTAGAAACTATTAGATATAGTGTCTTTCTAACACAGGTTGCAACATCTGCCACAGCTGTGTGGCCTGTAGCCTGCAGTTTGCCAGGCTGATTTTAATATATTCTACCACCAACACATCTCTAATATCTTCCATTTGTGTTAGTTTATGCATGACTATTTAGTTGGTTTGGAGTGCATGACAGTAACCAGTCATGTTCAGTCATCCTTAATACACACATTAACCCCCCCCAAACACACAGACACACATGTTAACCTTTAACCACATTTTAGGATATTTTCTTTACATTATGTGCAAGGAGAGGAATGAACCACTAACACATCTGCTGACAATCTTGATTAGATGTCTGCATGTTTTCCAACAATAACACACAACTATACATATACACATCTACACAGTGAAAATGAAGTGCTAACAAGGCAACAGTAACTCTTACACCTTTCTTCTCGTGCTTCACTTTTTCTTTTTCTAACTTTTTCTCAATTTTTCCTCTTCTTTGTCTGCTCAGCCTTCCCAGTCCCACCTCGCACACAACAAATGTGATGACACAGTGTTGATGTTTCACAGGCACACTGCACTGTGGCAGAGACATACAGACAAAGATGCACATATGCACACACTCTCTCTCTTCCAGTGCTGTCACAAAGCTCACACCTCATTTTTACAGAGCTTTTAGTTTGTGTGGTCTGACTGAGTTTCTGCCTCTGCTGGAAGTCATGACATGTGCATTATGTAAAGTCGGCTCCTTTTTCAATGTAAATAATCATTAGCGGCTGAGTGTGCTCTGAATTTCTGCTGTGAAGTAAACAAATGTAAATGAGGATTAGTTTTATCATTATTTGGTTTTGGTAATTGTGTCATCTCCACCCTCTGCATTACAAAATGCAAAGTTGTTCAGTCACAAATGGGAATATCACTCTCATTCTCTTCTCCTTCACAGCTTACTGCAAAATGTGTTGTGTATACTTATTATTATATAACACTATTGGTTTGCATATGCTTCTCTATATTACTGGAAATGTACAGTGAGAACCTACAGTATCTTATGAATTGAAACAGCATGGAAATAATGTGAGCCCCACCCTCAGCACACCTCTCTGTTTAGCTCTGGGGAGAGCTCACTCTTAGTGCATGCAGAAATCTGTCACTTAATTACAATTTTAAATTAGCTTTCAATGGAAAAAAAGAAGCCACATTTAAAAACAAAGTGATGTTGCAGTAAATTGCTGCCTTTACCATGATCCACACTGATATATCTGAACAGTTCTACTGATCTGGTAAACCTGTTCCAGCCTCTTTGCTCTCAGTCTCCAGTTTGAAAGATATCTACATACATAGTGAATACTGCAGCCTTTATATCTGTGCCTTGCAATATTAACCAAACATATTTTGCTTGCTGCTCTGGGGAGCTCTGGACTAATGTGCATTTTATGATCCTCAAGTGTATTTATAAATATTTGATACTTTCATTTCACACTGTGAATGTGGAGTGTGTGTTAAAGTGGCCCTGCTATGGAGTGGCGACTGAGAAGTCTTCATGGCTCTTGCCCACGGCATGTTAGGAGGTGCTCCATCCCCTGTGACTCCTAAAGATGAATAAGTGGGTATGGAGAATGAATGACAGGGTTTTAAACTGTATTAAAAATAATAATAATAATAATAAATCTGCACAATCTTGAACATTGATTTTAAATGAAGGAGCCATTTGGATAAGACTTACTGTATGTTTAAATAAATGCCTTGCAGATACTTTTGGTAAAATATAGAAGCTGCTTAGTTTTTTTTGTTCTGTTGCATTCAGTTCTTTTTACCATGCTAACTCTGAGAGACGAGACAGTCCAAGTAACTTCAAAACAGTGCTGATTTATTCAATGAACACAGGTAAAAATTAACATTACACGATCAGGTATCTTGCACCTCCAACATGCACGCAGGCAGCTGAAAGATGAAAAACCCTGAACCACAACTGGCCTATACATTATATTACTTCGGGCTAACCCCATTCTACAGAGAGAGACGCCAAACCGTGGCGTCTCCCAGGGACAGCTTTGCAGCTGGTCAGAGAAGTAGTCAAAGCATGAGGAGAAATCAATGTGTCTGTTGATTAAGTGGTGTGTAGCTAAAAACATTCTAACACGACCTCTAGTGACATGTCATGACATTAAACATAAGAACATATTATGGCTATGGCTACAGTTATATAATATTAAACATCCTGTCTACTCTAAACATTTCTAATACATAAAGTATCTATCCAATATCTATCTGACTAAAAATACCCAACAGTTCTTAACAACTAAAGAGTGAGCCTTGTGTTTATTTAGTAAATGCCTACTTTGTAAGTATATTTGATTTAGTAATGCTATGATAGATTCTTGGAGCAAAGCCATAACAGTACAGTTGAAATTTGTAATGCAGAGTTCGCAGTTTGACACTACTAACAAAGTGTGAATGAAAATAAATAAATTCCTTATTTTTCATACTTGAATAGTTTTTTTCTTTAATCTATCTATAAACAAAGGGTGAAAACAGCGTAGGGGCCCGACTACTTTCTAAAGCAATTGTATGATTTACTATATTTTTGAATCACAAAATATTGCACCATGTTGAGTTATAGCCTTAGTCACAAAACATCATTTCTACAAAGGCCCCCAGAGTAGATTTACTGTTCATACACTGAGTCATTCTTTTCATGGCACATCATGGTTGTCATACAACAGGCCGCCATGCTGCCACATGACACAGACTGTAGCAACTGATTAGGGCAGAGATGGAGAAAGACAAAGGCACACAGGAGGAGCTGGAGGCTCACAGGAGAGTCCGTGAGCAATGAGAGGTCACCGGCAAAACTGTCCTACTGATAGTGTCATCCTCAAAAGACTTGCTTTTCTACTTAGCTGCACATAGATACACACCTAACGTACAGTATGCACAAATACACAGACAAAAATACACAAACATTCTGGAGGATGACATGAGGGAGTGATCTGACATGAGAAAATAAAGTGCAAGGCTTGGGTGAGTGATATGAGGAGCCTATTTGCCAAGCAGTCAACAAGATGGTGTTTTATCAGTCAGGAATCTTGTAATGGTAAAGTATCCACAAATCTTTTGAGCAATTTCACAATTTTTCACTGGTCCTTTTATTGCTCTGTCTATTTGTTGTGGTTTAAGAGAAAAGCCATAAGGTTTTAACAGCTCTATTTATTCTTTCTTCACGAACCCTTGGTCTGGGCACACTTATAAAAATGGATTGTGTCTCTGGAGTGCTGCCTGTATGCTCTATCTCAGGGGCTAGAGCTCCTCTGGGGGAATTTAGCTTTCACAAGTTATAGGAATGGATTGGACGACAGAGAATGGCTTGAAAAACACGAGCTACCAATCTACAGTATACTCCTAATGAAGTTCTGACTTTGTGCCACCATCTAGTACATAGGTATTTCATTATTACATTTTAAGATTTCAACAATATTACAAGATTTCAACATGCGAGCAGTTACTACTGAAACTAGAGCATGTAAAGTCTTGTTATCTCCACCAGACAAGCCAGTGCTTTGGCTAACAGGGCACTGGCTAGGAGTGTTGTGGTTTAAGGACAAGCAAGCAAGGATGAGCTTGGCTTCAGTAGAATAAGATTTAATAGTCGGGTAGAAAATGCAGTAAAATAAGATTGACAGTCTTTGCTGGAGGAGCTATTGTGTTGGCACTCAGCACTAAAATGAAGGACTGGCATGAAATCCACAAATCCCCAGAGAGGCCAAAGAGCTTCTGGTCATGGAGTCAGAACAATTGTAGCAGGTCAGGCCCCTGAAGTGTCTGCCCAGAAGGAACATTTGGACATTTTTACTCTTGTGATTTTTTTTTTCTTTGCAAAAGCATAGGGACAAAGGTTTCTGCATTTACCCTTGAGCTCCTCCAAAGATGGCTTGCCAGCACTGTTCGCATCAGTGACAGTGAAGGGTTTCACTTTCTGCTAATTTCAATGCCAATAACTTGATCAAATTACAAGAGACATACAATCTCTATTGTGCATTTACTGAACGGATAAAGACAACTAAATCACTTGTGTGTTAAAGGCTTTCGCCACTCGTCCTAGAGGCCTTTTCAGTTTCACTCTGAACAATGACTTCACAGATTGAGTAGAGCTAAGGCCTTCACTCTGGTTTTACAGCTGTTGAGATAAAGTTTTTCTCAATTGCAACCACCCTCTGTGTTTTTAACCCCACAGTACGCTGAAAATATTGACTTTATATGCCCGAGGCATTGTAACACTGCTTGGGCTAAACATCCTTCACCACACCATCCAGTGTGGAGTACCTGGTGATGGAGAGAGTGGGCTGCCACTGTAAATATGCAGCTGTCTGACTCACATAGACTACAGTACATGGCTCCTCTCATTCATCATCTATTGTTCTTCAACTCCCACAAGAGAGGCAACTGAAAGAGGAGAGGAGCAGTATGTGAACACAGGGAAAAGATGGGGTCAGAGAGAATGAAACGAGTAAAGAGGAGTGTCTCATAGTGTGTGTGTGTGTGTGTCTGTAGCACCATGATAACTGTCACTGTGTCTGATGTAGAGCAAAGCACACATACACTTGTTTTCTCTGAACCGTGATGCTCAGCTTTACTTTGATTAATGTAGAAGTGTCTTTTGGAATTATCTTAAGCCTTTTAAATTGGAAATGTTTTAGTGATGTAGACTGTGTGTGTGTTTGTGTGTATTGTAAGGATCAGTGCTTCACAGGACAGCTGTATCTGTGGTGCATAATAAGATGAGCTTTTGTGTTATACCAAGAACAAAATGCAGCTTTCTTCCCATAATTCACCATGTATAGGTCCCATCTTCTATCCTATCACAGTGACAATTTATTTCTCTCACACGTTTTTTTTTCCCAAGTGCATGTGTCTCTCTGAGCTGCATGTGTTATGTGAAAGAGAGGGAGTGCATGGTAAGAGAACAAGAAGTAGAGCACAAACCACTGAGAATTAGTAAAGCACATTCCACCCCATGCTGAGGTGACAGACGATAACCATGGCAACTTTTCCCCACTTCTTCGTCTGTTGTGTACAGGATTATCAACAGATCCCACTTACTGCAGCCGTGTCTGTTTCCTAAACTCATCCTGAGATTTGAGGAGAGCTTTGGAGCCAGCATCATCATTGTATTGTAGGACTGTGGTTCGTATTACCATTGCTAACTCTGAGAGACGAGACAGTCCAAGTAACTACAAAACAGTGCTGATTTATTCAAAGGATCACAGGTAAAAATTAACATTACACACTCAGATATCTTGCACCTCCAAACTGCTCGCAGGCAGATGTAAGATGAAAGACCCTGAACCCACCAGGCCTATACATTATATCCCCTCGGTTGGGCTAGCCCCATACTACACAGAAACGTCAACCGAGACGTCTCTGTTACCAGCTTTGCAGCTGGTCATAGCAGTAGTCAAAACATGAAGCAAATCAATGTGTGTGTGTCTGTTGATTAAGTGGTGTGTAGCTAAAAACATTCTCACAGACTTCTAGTAACATGTCGTGACTTAAACATAAGAACATATTATGGCTAAGACTACAGTTATACACGTCATAATAATAATATTAAACACCCTGTCTGCTGACAGTCATCAACTCTTCTCTCTAGTTATCCTTGACCAGATGTACCCTGTAGAAACTCATAAGCATGACTAAGCATTTAACAGTCTAACTAGACATCCTATCTCCACTAAACATTTCTAATACATAAAGTATCTATCCAGTTTCTATCTGACTAAAAATACCTAACAGTATATTATAATTTGTTAGTCTAATTTTGAAGAAAATGATTCATTCTTATCGGGAAGCTTTATTGTTAGGGACCAAGGGGAAGGACACCACATTTTTATCTGAGCTGAGGTGCTTCATCCATTCAGATGTTACAGAATGTTGTTTGGGTGAAATAAACCAGGCTTTGATTTGTTTTGGTTCTTGAGTGAGCACTAACCTCTCGTGTGAGTTTTACCAGTGTGTGGGTCGGTCTTTATAATGACCAAGGTACTCCACTGGGTCAAGCCATGAACATAGGCAAACACTCCAAGACTAGCTGAAGTTGAAGCTTGGCCCAAAAAGGAAAATGTTATTTCCATTTATTTTTTATAACATTATATTCACACGGCTAAAGTTCCCACCCAATAGCACAAAGACCCTGCTTCCCAGTCGAATATGTCTAACTTGGTTGTATAGTCCAATAACCACAGTGGGTTCGGGATGGGCCAGTAAGAGCTCTAATTCCTTTGGTTGCCCTTGGTCAGGGCACATGCACAGTGTGTGTGTGAGATCAGCCATTCCAGTTCTTCAGGTGAAATGATGTTATTTGTCCTGTACCTGTGTCCGATGTGCCATTAGCCTTTGCCCTGGATAAACTCCTGAGCCTCCCTCACAATGAAATAGACAGTTGCATCATTAGGATGATTATTAATGTGACCTTTTCATTCTAGTGAGGTTTGCAACAATCATGCAACAGCCGCCTGGACATCTCTGCATGAGGTACATTAATGTCAAAAAACAATCTGTCTCTTTTTATGAAACCTAAGGAAGACAAAGATAAAAATACTAAAAAAAATAAAATTTTAACTGCACAATCCTCACACTAATGGATGCATAACTAAAGCCAAAGAGTAAAAAGTAACAGCATGCTGTAACACGAGTGCTGCCACTGATCCAGAAAGGAAAAACGACATGCTAGAGTCTTAAATACTCGCTTTGGAAAAGAGGTAACCTTTCCAAACATGAAATAAACATTGACCAGTTTCTTTGTCATGATGAAAAATCCTCATAGCCTCATGGCAAGGGTTGGTGAACCATTCATTTAGGAAAAATCAACTGGACTAGGTTTTTTTAGGTCGAAGATATTTCACCTCTCATCCAAGAGGCTTCATCAGTTCTGCCCGACTGGCATTGAGTCAGAGATATTTATCCCCCTCGGTGGTGTTTCAGGCCTTTGTTGCCCAACTATGTCCCCTAACAACTGAGTCAATATAGCCCAGTATTGGTGAGAGTCGTTACCTGCCTTTGAACCCTCACCTGTGGACCGACGCCTATTGTCCTGGTGGGCATGTTTGGGCAGAGATCTCAAAACAGAGTTGTAGATGGGTGATAAGTTGTCTTAGTCCACCAGTTTACAAAACCAGAAAAGTGCTGTGCATACATATATAATACAAAACATAGTTCTTCATCAGTTTTAGTGTAGTAATTGTGCAGTTTGGGGATATGTCCCTTTAATGTTGAAGCATTGTTATTTATTGTGTAAGATTTGAGTCTTGTAGACTCTAGTTACTCTTGTACCCGGTACTTTTTACCATACTGACTCTGAGAGACGAGACAGTCCAAGTAACTTCAAAAAAGCGCTGATTTATTCCATGAACACAGGTAAAAATTAACATTACACGCTCAGGTATCTTGCACCTCCAAACTGCTCGCAGGCAGATGAAAGACCCTGAACCCGCCAGGTCTATACATTATATCCCTTCGGTTGGGCTAGCCCCATACTACACAGAAACGTCAACCGAGATGTCTCTGGTGCCAGCTTTGCAGCTGGTAAACACCCTGTCTGCTGACAGTCATCAACTCTTCTCTCTAGTTATCCTTGACCAGATGTACCCTGTAGAAACTCATAAGCATGACTAAGCATTTAACAGTCTAACTAGACATCCTATCTCCACTAAACATTTCTAATACATAAAGTATCTATCCAATTTCTAGCTGACTAAAAATACCTAACACAGGCAACACTTGTTTAGCAGAGTCAAACAGCTGTGCGCTGAGTACATGTACATGGTCGATAAACATTCCCTCTGCATGACTCATAATTATTGTGCTGAGTCCATTGCCTGTCTTTACTCATACATGTTCAACAGGATGGTCTGCCTTCTGTTGAATGCCAAGGGTGTTAGTCTGTATTTACAAATTTCATTAGTAAAATCTTTTTTACATTGCAAATACAAGGGACTGAAACTTATGAAATGAACATGGAGGAAAACAGGAAATAAATCAATGCATCTTTTGTCCAAAATGAAAAATAATGACTTGACTGCAGTCCCATGCTCTGTCCAGGACACACATATGACACATAACTTCACGATGGGAACCCAAACACACCAGTAACTATATACTGTAAGCACTATACAGTAAATACAACTTCACACCAGTAACCATATACTGTAAGCACTATACAGTAAATAAAACAGAAGTAAAATATGTCTGTACTACACAGCAGCTTGCAGCCAGCAGTGACAGTACAGAGTTTTGCTGCTGGTTTACTCCCACAGATCCCACATTGTCTTCCATCTCCTCGGTTTGTGCTTTTAACATTCTTCCTATAACTCATTTTGTGAGTGCCACTCAGCATGAAAGCTTTGCATTTCTAGAAACTAGACATTTCAGTTTATACATCATGTACTGATGACTCAAGATTGCAGCTGCTGTGACTTGCCTTTGCTTTCCCATTCTTGTTTAGAAGAGATTAGCAGCTTTCAAGTTAAATGAGCTGAAAGGCAGGTTTAATAATTTAGTCATATTGGTTGTTTATCAGTGCCATATTTGAAATGACACATATGGCTGTTGCAATATGATCAGCCACTCCTGTAGTTGTGTAGGAGACAGGGTGAGAACTGTGGTTTCCACCGGAAAAATACCACACAGTGTAAGCTGTCATGGCCAATACTAGAGTGTATATGTAAAACTGCTGAATCACTGTTATATCTTGTGTTGTATAACTCATAAGGAGCAGTGCAGCCCTTAATGATAGCGAAGATTCAGACTGTAGTCTTGAAGAATACAGACCTCAAACTGTCTCAGCGTTTCATTGTAGTTTTAGTATAATAAGCTGGTGGGGAAAATAATGGTTAATCAGATCCTCTGCTGTGTCTGAACTGTGGAGTAAATACACTAATTTAACTTTAACAACAGACCAGAGAGTGGTTCTTTATTCATCATTAGGAAAGTGGTGAGGACAGTCTATATTTTAGCAATGAGAAGAAAGGGGCAGCTGAAATGTGTGTGTGCGCGCGCGCATGCTAAATGTCATATATGTGTATATGAAAGTGAGAGAGTGTGTAATAGAAGGATTGTGGAAGGAACTGTGTAATAGGATCGAGGGCCATCTGCCTCCCTGTGCTGCCCACAGACTGTCTACTGTCTCCACAGGCTCCAAGCAGCACTGGCAGCCAGGGAGAGATACTGTAGAGCTAACTTTGTTTCCTTGGAAAAAGTTGGGAGAAAGTAGGCTGGCGTTTAGTCCTTTCATTTCAGTTTTACTGTATTTTGCTGCATAGTGTCTTTCCACTTCTCAAGAAAGAACAGAATTCAAATAGAAGCTTTCAGTCATGCAGGCTGATCAGTAAGTAAGAGCACACTTTGACATTACCATTTGGGAATGAGGCCTGAAAGTGACCCACTGAGCCCGTTGATCTACATGCACGTGAAAAATGATTCCCAGTAGACTCCTGTGGCTCTAAGCTTTGCAAGTGTTAAGTACTGTATATCACCTAAATCCTGGCTTTATGGTGATACTATTATTAACCTAACCGCCCAGCAGTGTGGTAATTAAACTCATCTGATTTTAATCTGACAGCAAAGTCCAAGGAAAAAAGATAATTTCATTCCAGATTTCTAAGTAGAAGGAAGTGCATCATCCTTATTAGCAAGCTCTCCTGACAGTGGAGAGTGACACATTTACCAGACTTCTCTTGAAAAGGGTGCCGACTAGGGCCATCTTCAGTGCTGTCTAAGTAATTCCTCTCTAGCACACTTGAGGGAGTGGGATTAGAAACAGGGAGTCAAGTACACTTCCTATAAGACGATGAGAACCAATAATACAAATGTTACTAGGTGGTTATCTAAGTAATGCTGGATTTGTTCTTGAGGGAAGTTCTTTGCTGGAAACCATGGCTTTATGGCTCCATTCAGGGTTACTGGTACAAAGACATCCTTCCTAATTTCCATCTATGAAACCACTGCTGATTACTCTTCCTGGCAGTGAGCTCAGTGGAGAGACTGCAGAATAATTTAGGTTATTGCTGCCTATCAGAAATAAATATTCCAACTTCATTTCCTAAAGATGTCAAATGGGAAACAAATCAGAGAGTTGTGTCACTAAATCTTAAGACAATGGAAAGACACACATGGCAGCAGGTTTAATAGGGTGGTCCAGATGTCCCTCGCCCCAGCAACATCCTCCAGCTCCTCCTGGGGGACCCCAAAGCTCATTTTGGTCACTTGTATTCTAACCTCATAGGTGAGGTTTGGAACATAGATTGACCAGTTAATTGAAAGCAGTGTGGTACAACACCCACATTACAGCTGATGCTGCACTGATCCGCCTGTCAATCTCCTGCTCCATTTTACCTTCACCCATGAACTAGACCCCAAGATACTTAAACTCTTTCACCTGGGGCAGCACCTCATTCCCAACCTGAAGGAAACAATTCACCATGTTCCAGCAGAAGACCATGGCCTCAGACTTGGAGGTGCTGATTCTCATCCCAGCCACTTCACACTTGGCTGCAAACCGTCCCAGTGCACGTTGGAGGTTTAATGAAGCCAACAGAACCACATTAACTCCAATAACCAGAGAAGCAATTCTGAGGTTCCCAAACCAGACACCCTCCTCCCCCCATCTGTGCCTTGAGATTCTGTTCATAATAATCTTTACAATAAGTCGTGAAAACAAAACATCATAATAGCCGAATTTATTTTACAATCATACACTATCATGTAATGGGTTCAGTGCACAGTGAGCAGCTCAGGCAGCAGGAGCTTACTGGGAGTCATGGTGGACATGATGCCTGGTTCCCACTCACGCTGAGACGACATGCACATTACTTATGAGGATATTTAAATTGACTTGAGCTTGCCCTCAGACTGAGTGTTGACGCGGACTTAGCCCTATAGGACAATAGCAGTGGCGCTCTCGCTGGTGTCAGATGGCTTCCTTTCTATGACATACAGTATCTGAGTGAAAAATGAAGGGAATCAGAAATCATTGAGTTCAGCTCATTAAGCTGTGATCACTGCATCATTTGTAGTCTACGCCACAGTTGAGAGCAATGTATCAGTACAGGAGACAAACCGGGCTGGAGTGAAACATAACATTAAGACACTTTTTAGAATCATATCTTCTTAATTTGAGCCATGCTGTTGGGCTCCCTAAAATAGTCCTGCAGTGCTGAGAATGTTTAATCAGGACCTTGCAGGCAGGCAGGCGGGCGGGCAGGCAGCCACTGAATTAAAATCATCACAATACCATTCCCCTCCAGATCCATAATAGATGACAGCCACAACCAAACCATCTCTCATCACAGAGGGTCAAACCCTCACTCTAGTGCAACCAGGCTGAGCTAAGTGGTGCCGAATGAATATAATCAGTCACATCCAATCAACTTCAGCATTCCCGAATGAAAGAAAAGTGGTGTGGGGTTAAAGAACAGTGTGAGGAAAATAGGGAGGGGAGGTCAGACCTCTAGAAAAAGACAGAGAAGGAGACGAGTACTGGAAAATGATAGATGGAAAGTCAACTGTCGACACAGAGAGAACTTCAATCAAAACCTCAACTTGAATAAGTCATGCCTTTTTAATAGCATTCAGGAAATAAAACTGCATACGTAAAGAGGGAATGTGCATCAATCACATCCGCTTACCTCGTCCTCTTTGTGGACATACTGAAGGTTGTACTTTTTCCATCAGAATCTGACACAGTGATATTCAAAGAGAACTAAAGATAGATGAAGAGACAGTAGAGCAGTAAGAGAGAGAAGTGGAGATTTCCAAAAAACAAATCTCTGCAGGCAGCGAGAGATGTGTTAAGGAAACAGGTATATATGTTTGTTCAGTATCCAACCACGAGATCTCTTCACATTATGCTCACATATTATTTTGCAAAGAAACTGGGATGCTTTCTTTTCACTGTACTCTAACTCTCTCTCTCTCTCTTTGTATGAAGGTAGGTGTTTGTGTGTGTGTGTGTGTGTGTGTGTGTGTGTGTGTGTGTGTGAGAGAGAGACAGAGAGAAAGAAAGTGTGCGTTGCAGCTGGCTTCGTTTTGTCACCTGCATTGCAGTGGGAGCTAAATTTAGAGTTGAGTGAAGTATGACTGATTCACTTTCAAATTTGCAAATACTTGTCATGACAGATAAATACAGTCGATAGATAGATAGATATTGACCCTTAGTGGTGACAGTAACTGTGTGGGGGCACTGGAGGGTGGAAATGAGGCTGTGAGAGACCAAGATAAAGAGAGAAGTCAGAGAGAGATCTCAGACAGCAGGAGGTTGGTGGGAAGCACCAGCTGTCATCCCACTTCTGTCATTTTTTCATTTGCTTCTCTCTCGTTCCCTCTTTTTTCTTTTGCACCTTCCATCTTTGCATTTCAGTCATGATCAAGACACTGGGCTTTGTTGCTCCACTGCTAGCATGTGTGTGAGTTGGCACACTGTATGTGGGTATGTGGGCATGTGTAGCCAACATTGGGATGGTAATCAGTGCGATAATGCTCTCCCTGTCTGTTGTGTTAGTGTCTGCCCTTTTGTTCCTGCTTGACCCAGATGTAAAGCAGCAGCAAGACTGAGTCGAGTTAATCCAGTCAACACACAGAAAAACCCCACACTGCAGTTTACTGTGAAGTCCTGTTGATGGAGAAAACACACAATGCTGCTAGTGGAAATTAAAAACAGGACATATGGGAATTTTTGTAGATTCGATCTCCCATTTGGCCCACAGGCAGTAAACATGTGAATCCAGTCAAATAAATATTAGTTCCCTTACACTAACTTGCAAATGATAATTAATTTATGACTTATTTATAAGGTCATACTGAAAACAAAATAGACTTTGGATATGGGATCAAACAGTTTTTAACTTGTGGCAACAAAATATTATCTTCTTTTTCCCTTTTGCTTCTGATACCACATGTGTGTGGCATAGTGAGTAGGCAGGAATTAGAGACGCTGTACAAGCAAATCATGGTTTATTAATTAAGCTCGGCAGCAACAGCACAAGACAAATCTCAGCTATCATCAGCATCATTGGTTTATGACTTCTCTAATTGCGAAGTTTATTGAACCTTGCACTCAACCTGAGACACTCTGCTACATGATGAGCAGCATGTTGTGTGTGTTCGTGTTGTGATGCTGGATGCCCTTTTTGTATATATTTATTACTGATTAGATTTATTATATATTACTCTGAACCAACCTTCATATCATTAGTATCAATCAATAGGCTGATTGCATTTCTGATTTTGAGTCCATCAGTCATATCTCCAAAGAAAAAGGAAGAGCATAAACCTCTAATGAACTTGTGATGAATGGATGGATGGATAGATATGTGCATTGATATGGCAACAAAACTGTCAGCATTCTTTTAATCATACTGTGCAGATAATAAAAACAGGAGATCAAGCCATCTCAAAGGACAACACCCACCACCAAATGTGATTTGCCAGTCAGCTAAAACATGAGCTGCAGTGGTGCAGTGGTCCACACTTCACTATTTAGATTGAATTAGATTCTCACTGTGTGTCTTTCTGCTCTGTAAATGCTAAGGGAGGTGAGGGATTATATTACATTGGTAGTTGGGGCCTCACTCCTGCTGTAAAGGACTGCAGCCAAAGCCAAGAGAGGGACATTAATCACTACAACTGGGATGAAAATACAGTATAATGCAGTGTCCAACAGTTTGTCATTCTCTGTCATGGGATTTTCTATGGGAAATAGAAGTTCAATAAAAAAATGTTGTCCTTTAGTTTGAATTCGAACCCCAACCTGCAATTGCAGGTTGACCTCTGTACAATGTATATGTGCATTTCATGTTAGCGGATGAAGAAAGTAGCAGTGCAGGAGAGGAAAGCAAAACAGATGGAGAATTAGGCTTGTTGACCGTGAGGTGTATGTCTCATTAAGGCTGTCAATATGCGGGTGAACAGTGCATGAGAACACAATACACTGGATTCATAACACAATCTGTGCAAAGAGCACAGATCCAGAGCTGTGTGTGTGTGTGTGTGTGTGTTTGTGCACACGTGGCAGGGAGGGAAAATATGGCCAGTGTTGAACCTGTCACACATTTCTGTTTATCTAATTATCATTTTCTCTGTCTCCTCCATCACAGGGTTTCTCCAGAAACCCTACTAGAAAAATAATTATAAATCTGTCTCCCAACACCATTTTCATATCTTTGCTATCACAAAGACAAACCAAATGATACAGGCACACTTTTTCTCCTCAGATAGCGCTTGCTCATTGGGTGAATAGGTAGCAGACATCCACACACTGGGGACTGAAACAATTTCAAATCATTGGAATGCAAAATTGAAGTAAAAAATATATCCTGAGTGTTGTGATGTTTTATTACCCCTCCTTTTTTTTTTTTTTTACATTGCTTCATCCATCAAGTGCCAAGACAAGGGCCCATATATAACCTTCCTGACTGCATCCCTAAGCACAAATGGAAGCTTTTCGTGGAAACTAAATCTGCTTTCTACATAACATGCAGAATGAGATTACTTGAGAAGCTACATCTGCTGCTGGTGAATTTTTATCAGTTTTCATGTATAATCCATATTCTGTTAAGGTTATAATTATATATGCACTTTGTGCAGTATAATTTTTATTGGTATTGAACTTTATGATCAGATGTTTCAGCATGAGATGCAGATAACAGGATTACAACGGCCACATATGGCATTCGTCTTTAAAAGTTGTTATCAGTACTAGTTTATTCTTACTGCTAGGATCAGGTTTAAAATGCATCAGTTTAATTGATATACACCCAAATCACACTTCGGTCCCAAAGGGCTTTCAGTCTGTATAAAATGACAGCCTCTGGGCAGAACACAAAACAAATATCACCACACAGTTTCCCCAGAAGAGCAAGTGAGTAGGGAGCTCTCTTTCCGGGTGGAGAAACATGTAGCAGGCAAGTAGCAAAATTGAATAACAGAAAAACTACCTGTATATACAAAAAAGAATGACAAATTCAACCCCTGTGGCTAGATTGACAAATTAATAACACTTTCAAGTAAAAGAATCATAATATTCAACTGCGGATGTAAAGACAGAATGCTCCATGTATAGAAACACTGCAAATGAACTTTTTGGGCTACATTCAGTAGCATAAACACAGCTCTGAGGGTTTTGTATTTTTGTGACACTGAAATCCACTTATCTGGGTGGTGCCAAGCGCAAGGTGCACAGGGGGGAGGAAAGGCAAAAACAGGTGGAGGGTTCAATCCGAGCTCGTCATTTAGTATTTTGGTACAGAATATGCCTTGGACTTCATGTTGAGAGGAGCTGTCAGAATCCTGTGCACATCAGTCTGTTGCCACTTTTATTATTTAATCAGCAAGATCAAACTAAACACAGAAAACAAATGTGCAGCAATGACATATAAATCATTGAAACCGATCACTCCCCAGCCAGAGGAGATGTGTGTATATTTTTTTTGAATTTTGGAGAAATAATGTCAGTACATCAGTCTGAATAGTTCTATAAAGTATGAGAGAATTTTACAGTTGTCCACTGCTGTTGTATGAAAAGCTTCTCCCAAATGTGCAACCTCTGATTTTAAAAAGTGCCTCACCACGGTGCAGAGCTATTACATGTAGTTGTCCACTGTGTTTACTTATAGTATAATCATGTGCAAAAACACCACCCTGCTACAAAATAACCCCATAGAATCCTACACACATCAGACTAGTACATTATAATCAGGCAAACTGTTGTTTAAGTGGGAGCTAGTGAATTATAGCAGCTCAGTCCTGTGCCGTTGACTTTTCCAACTTTCTTTTCATGTTTTATTCATCAAATGAAATAAAAATGAAAATGGCACTGAATGAATAGATTAAATAAAAATCCACACCATCAGTCTCTGGGTGTGAATTTGAGGTGCTGTGTGTTTGGCTCATGTCACTCCACAACCTTAGAGTCAGCAATTTGATTTCTTTCCATTTGTCGAGCGCTGTGATTAGCACGGCTGTTCTGCAGCAATAAGACCAGTGATGTGATTGGCTAAGAGTGTACTTATTAATTTCCACACCCTCCAATTTATATTCCAGCTCAGCCCGCTCTTTTTCATGGGTTAAAGTCAAAATGGCAGGCGCACCATAGAAGATTCCCACCGTGTGCTTTGTGCTTGTTGTTGCCGTTAAAACAGAGCCCTAAGTTTAACTTAGAGTTGAAAGCACAGTGGAGACCTGTATAGCATAAATACTCTTTCAAGATTCGAATGCTGCTAAGTGCTGTTACAGCCTTTGCCACAAAAGCAGTTCTGTACGATGGAAAGATGACAGAACAACTGGCTTACACAGAGCTGCAAACTCCAGCCAATCATTCACACAGAGAAAGAAGAAAGAAAGCAGAGGTGCTGAGAGTGGGTGTTGTGGTTGGTCCTTGAAAATACGTGATGCTTAAAACAGTTATGAACAAAGTCTCAGCCAACCTCGGCTGAGCCTGCGGGAGTATGTAGACCCGGATAAAAGCAGACTGGATGAAACACAGACAGGAACCATGGACCAAAGCAGACAGACAGGAAAAAGAAAGAAGGACCTGTAAATGACTAAACAGATCAGGCCTTTGCTTCTGTCCTGGTGCTGCCTGTTAAGTCTTTTGAAAACAAGTATTGTAGCAAGTTGCTTGCTATAATTTCAATTTCATACAGAAATCAGCAGCACCAGCCCTGTAGTAGGCTGCAAGACCAAAGGTTAAGCTGCAGGACTGGATCCTGCTAATACTCCTGACTGACAAATATTGTAATACACAGAGTAACATGATACCCAGGATCTTAGGCTTGAAATAAGTAGTCTTACAAAAGCATTATCCGTACCACAGAATGAAGGATGCTTGCCCTAAGCACGCGTGACCATATTACTCTTAAAAATAAAACTCAGATTGGTTGTACAGAAACTTTCCATAGTCACAGCCCCTGAGGTCCCTGCTAATGGTTTGATATTTGCCACCATGCATTCTACTCATGTACTAGTGTTGCTTTTTGTGCTGTATACACATTTGACCAGGCCTTGCTCTGTATACAAGTTCTTTAATAGGTACTTGTGTGCGAGAAGGTTTTCTGGGGAAGCTTCCCCGTAGCAGCAGCAGCACATCGGAATGAAACAAAAGATCCTTACTCCCAGCTGTGTGCAAAAAAAAATCTTGTCTGACACAAACATAAAGAAATCAAAATATCTCTTAATGAGTTGGTTTACACAGCTGAACCGTAGGCTGTTGATAAATTCTGGCACATGCACACACACCGAGTATGGAACACCTGTTCTTAAGCCACACTGCCATGTGATATCCTTACAATACATGCCAACCTTGGTTCAAAAATATGATAGTGAGTAGGAGAGAAATCTCATTACAGCCTAGTTGCATGTAAACACAGGTTCTTGAGTGACCAGGTTATTTCAGTAACATACGCCAATTTTCCCACTTTAACATCATTTTCCCAGTAGCCTGGTTTCTTATGTCCATGTAAGGATGGTGATATCCATCCATCAAGTGCCAAGAGCCTTTATACAACCCCAGCTCAGTTTTGAGGATAAGAAAACATTTTTTTTTATATAAATCAACCATTAAGAAAAATGATGTGTGGCTTGAAATGAGAGATGACCTTAATGGATGAGTAGGAGCAGCAAAGGAGTGCTCTGTCAACCCCAGCATAAAGAGGGATGAAGTCATTTATCATTAATGTGCAATAGCTCAAGTTTCTTTTTTAATTTTTGTTGAGCATCTGTCATTTCTGTCCATCCACCTGAAATATGTCATATTTCACTTGACAGTTTAAAGATTCAATATTAAATTAAAATTAAAATTGATTTTTTTTAGTGTACAAACATCAAGATCAAACATCTATGCTCAAATAAAAAGTGTTCAATTTTCAAATAGTGGGGGAAAAGTTATAAAATAGATGTGAGATTCATCTGTGTGTTTGTTTTGTGGCAGATGTGAAAATGTTTGTTCCATTGTGAAGATCCTGCATTATTACTGAAGCTAGTTTGCCATCAGAAGTCAGTGTTTCCAAGTTTCTTTATTATTAAAGTTTTCTTTACATATTATTGTGTTTAAAGCACAGAGTCACAGGAACCTGGGGCTCAGTGCTCAGTACACTCAGATACTGTGTTAAATTAGTTTCTGTGCACATCCTTGTCCGCAGCCACGGCCCCAGGTGGTCATTGACGAGTGTGTTTCTCATGCTGTGGTTTGAGCCCAGCAGTGGGTCTCTGACAGGCTGTAGTGAGCAAATAATTCCCTGCAGGTTGTCAGTGAAGGCTCCTCATCTCCCAGACCCAGCCACAGATTAATGGGCTGGTGGCTGAACTCAGACGCTTTAGTTTCTCCGATAATCAAAGACAGAGCCAAGCGCCTTTGGGAGGGATTTTGTTTAAAAGCCAAACAAAACCAAAACAAAATGAGACAGAGAAGTGATGTTTGCAAAGGGTTTGAAAGTTAACCCATTGATCAATTCATGTGTTAAATAGTGAAATTTTGGTGGCATCTTCTTTTGAAGGAGTCTGTTAAATGGACGGGTCTTTAAAAATGAGGTGTGGCAGCAGTGGTAGGCCTGTATTCAGCCCATATGTGACATAACAAGGATGCAGCTTCTTTTTTTTGCCCATTTATTTGCCTGTGTGTCCAGTGATGTTCATGTGAGCTTCATCCTGACAATGCAGTGAGTTTTCAGAAGGCTGAGAGACGGCAGTGCATTCCATTACCACCTACTATTTTCAACTCTTGAAAGTCGTGAGCGTCATTGTTGGCTCAGACTGTCAGAGTAAAGAAGCTTTTATTTTAGTTTTTATACATATAAAGCTGAAGCTCTTTACTGAGGTCTGACTTTGGTTAGAAGGGGATTTCTGGGAACATTTCTAATGTTGACTAATACTTCCTGAGCTGCCTGGATGAATCTTTGGGACAGTTGGTGGCATTTTCCATGTCTCTTAGTCAAAACTAATGAGTTATTCATTTTAAATTCACTTCAGCCAACTGTGCAAGCCAGTCACAAGGTCATAGATTTTCATGAACAGTAGGTTCTGATCATCTATCCGTCATTTATATATATTTGGAAAATGTATTTGGGTGAAAGCATGTGCAAAAAAAAGAACTGATTGATTAGCTCTTTATTTCGACCAAAATATGTCAACAAAACTAACACTTTGTATAGTTGCTTGTTTACTTGCTTCCAACCATGGCACTTCTTCAGCTTTCTGTCATTGTCTGCTGGATCTCTCCATTTGCCACAGTATCTGAGCTTTTTTCAGTAAAGTAAACCCCGTGCTTTCATCTGTTATAGGACAGTTTGACGATGATATTTAGAAGACAATAGTAAAGTTATAAGCCATTAAAGATATGTATGTCTCATTACTGTGGTGAACTGTCATACATAACAGGATGTAAATGTTATGAGGCTGTGCCTGTCTTCATAGAGGCTTTAATTGGAGTTTGCCAGTTGACTTCAGAAAATGACTGACTGTAGGGTCTCGCACCAGGACCTTTAGAATATATGTTTGTTCCTCTGTTTGTCAAGCATTGGTTTTATGTGCTGTTGAACTATACAGAACAGTCCCAGCTGGCTATGAAAGCCATCTGGCTGGTGCATAACTGACAGTGAATACAGGGTTTACATGCTCCTTAATGGGCTGAAAATCTCTCTGCTATGATCCTAAAATCCTTAAACATCTGCAATATAATCATTAAGAATGCTTATTTTTTGAAAAGAGAACATTTTGAAGATACATGTTACTTGGCTGGGAAAACAAAAAAAAAAATGGTTTTCATCTTGATCGCATTTTAATTTTTGGCATTAATATGATCCTCTCCAGCTTTGATTTCTGAAAAATGTACTGCACTGACTCTGCTGCTGTGGTAATACCAGATTTTACTGTCTATTTAGAAAAAAATCAACATGACCCATGAACAATGCAGGCTAATGCCGGACTAATCAGTAACTAAATGCTTCATTTGTTCAATTTTCGTTAAAATTGGACCAGTGCTGTAGCTGTTTGTGGTGTTTAGGTCCCTCAGAATATTTTTAAATGCAAACACATTCAAAACAAACCTTTCAGCTTGACCAATTTTAAGGATTCATTTCAGTCACTCTGCCCATTTTTTCCAGGTTTCAATCAGTTTTCATCTTTTCTCAGTAATGAGCTAACCTGTTATATATATTTTTTATTCACTCCCTAATTTAGATCACAAGTGGTCTTTCACTTCAGTCTGGAATCAAAAAACACAGCAGGGAGTTGAGGCCTGGAGACAGTAAGAGACTGATGAGGGAGAGAGGCTGAGCTGACACCCTTTGAATTTCCCCCCATGGTGACTAATTAACCTTTCAGGTTCTTCAGCTCCCCGTCATCATTGCAGTACCCATGTGTGCATCTGCCCATGTGTGTAGGAGCATACTGTGACCATACATGTGCCTTCATGGGGGCTGGTGACATTTCCTCTGGACTTCTATCCCCAGCCACACTGTCTGCTTCTGTATCACAGGCAGCTTTCATGAAACTCATTATGTATGTAACCAAAGCAGACTGGTCTCTTTATTTCAGTCTCACGGTAGGATTAGAGTATTAGTGACTCACTAGCCACCAGCTGTTATATGGAAAGGCCCACAAAGGGTTTTTTATGTTTTACTTCCCCCTCTAACTGTCCAGTCTCCTGTTTTCAGATGACAGGTCACCAGTATGCAATAAATGCCCAATGTCACCGCTGACAGGGAACATCTTTGGTGCAAAGCAAATGGTGAATGCTGCTCTGGTTTGTGGGCATTTGAAACATTCAGCCTTGATAGTGGATACCCCAGTTAATGGCCTCTGTATTCACACAGTAACATGCTGCACAAGATGGTGAATGATAAGTTAGTTACAGAAAACAAGCGTAATTCACAAGACTTTTATCCACTGTCTTATTCTTTATTTAAGTAATGATCTTTCAGTCCTAACTGGCTTGCAGGCTAACCCTGTATGGGATCAGCACTCTCTGGCCCTTCCTTGAGTCTCCAGGTAACACTGTTCCACACCATGTACTGCCATGAACAAGTTCTAACACAAAAAAACTTTGTCTGGACTATTAAGGTTGGAATTAGGGTTGGATTTAGGGTCTGTTTGTCTCTGAGAAGAAACCTGAAAGACAAAACTCAGGGAAATGATGTGTGTTGATCTAAACATGACAAATAACACTTTTAGTTTTTAGGCTTATTATTTTTATCAAACAAATCATCTAATCATGTCCTGTGGGGCGTAATCACTTCACCTAAGTGTTCAGTGTTTCATTTTTAAACCAGTGACTGGAATTTGCAAAGCTGACAAGTGTTTAAATGATGTTCCCAATAAAAAACAAACCAGTTGGCTTAGCACCACTGACTGTGCATGGTTTTTTGTGGGAAGACTTTAACTGTTTTCTGTGTTCACAGTTGGACACTTTACAGTCCCTGTCCAGAAACAACAACAACAACAACAAAAAGGAGCAAAGATATGATCAGTGTGCTGACAGCGTGTCTGCCCACACCCCCGTCCCTGTCCTGATATCTTCATCTCTCTGTCTTTTCACACCCTCTGCGTTAACTCCAGCCATAATGATGATTTTTATCTTATGTTCCCCTTGCAGAAATAAAGAGAGGGAGGAAGCAAGTGACAGAGGGAGCATTAAGAGAAGGGGAAGAAACTGTGTTTTTGTGAAAACACTCGAGAGAGATATGTACCTGGTAGAGATCTCTTTGTGTTTCGGATCTGGGTGTAAAAAAGAACAGCTGGTGCAGCAGAAGTGTCTCACTGGAAGGTCAGTGCCTTATTCTCTGAGTGTGAAACTCTGAGAGAATAAAAGTCTCTGACTGTGTTGATTCCGATTCTGTATCTGTTGATTTACTAAAAGAAAAGTCACTTTTATTTGTCAAAATGTGGTTGTGAGGAGGTTCACACTGGGGGATCCTGGGAATATATTCTGACCTGTGTTCTCACAGTGAAGCCAGTACAAGTCTCCATCTAGTAATATCTTTGCAGAATATCATGTCATAGGTTATAAATATTGAACTTTAAGTGAAAAATTCCCCTGCTGAGCCACGTGATGCAGACCTGCAGGTTTTTACAGGCACTGACTGCTTGTTTATTGGCCACTGGGGATAGATTACCGCTCTCAACATTTACTTCCTTTCCACTAATGTCAGAAATGTAAAACTTTTAATGACCTCTAATGCATTGTAAAGTCATCTTTTCCAAAACACTTTCCAGATACTGCATAATAAAAGCAGATTTGCTTTTGAAACATTGTTAGTTCAAGCTCCTTAAAATTACAAGCGAATTCAATTAGTACAAAGTAGTTGCTTCAGTTTGCTCTATGCAAATTTACTAATGTGAAATCTGAACTTTGGTTTCCCCTGTGGCCATGTTATAAAAGACTGACTGCCATCATATGAGTCTGAGTGGAGCTGGAGACTGAAGCTTATTCAAGAAGTGCCTGAATGGCTTGAAATCAATCAATCAATCAATCAAACTTTTATTTCAGACACCTTTAGGGCCCATAAAATATATAATAAAAAATATAAGAAATGCATTAATAAATAAATAAAACAATAATGCTGCTTTTCTTATTTTTCTCCATCACAACTGCAGAATCTTAATAAATACCCCTCGAGACTCACCTGAGATACAGAACATGCAGAAAAATACGAAACAAGCCTCCATCATGTAAATGTTTTTGGAGAGCTTACAGAACATGCTTAAATTATGCTGATTAACTACCAGTGCCTCTGAACAATCCTAATTTGATGAGTTTAGTGAATGCTCAGTCAACTCATCATTTTACGCACTAGAGTTGAACTCATGAATATTTAGTTTAATTCAATGTGAAACCAACAATTTATTTCTAATTACACTGAGTTAATGAGACAGGTTGATTTCAGGAAATTGTTTGAGATGTTACAGTGTTGGATTCTCAGTGTGTGGAGAACATAACACAGTCCTGGCTGACTGTTGTGTTCCAGCCCTCAGTCCACATATCATCTAACACGCAAACACAGATGAGCAGAACAAATGCACTTAGACACAACCAAGCACACAATCTCATACGCACAGCAGGTGCTTTGCAAGAGAAAGTGGAAAGCTCTATTACTCTTCCTCCTCTTACAATTTCTCAGGAGGTCTTAAAAAGTAATGTTTTCAAATGCAGGGCTCTGTCTTGTCGCAGGGCCTGACTGGATTTGATATACAGTATGAGCTGAGAAGCAAGCAAAAGGGCAGTCGCAGCCATATAGAGCAGGAGCTTTACAGGAGTGTGTTAATGGGATGTGCAGTACACAGGTCACAAAAGCAAAAGAGAGAAGAAAATGCTGTAATAGGCTAAATGAATGAATGCATAGAGAGACAACAAGGTGCAAAAGAGTGGTGAGAAGTTCTGGAAGCAGAAAGGCTTGAAATGTTTGTCAGGTGTATGTTTTTGTTAAAGGACGCCCACTTCATGGCTGCACTGTTGCACTGGACTATACCCAAAAAAGGTGCTCATTGAGTGTTTGTATTGGGCTGCACAATACAGAAATACACACACACACACACACAGTGTTTCTACAGAAGTTCAGTAGTTCACGCTCTACAGCATCTGCAGACACACAGACGTCCTCTCAGAGTAGTCGTCAACTCTGCATCAACAAAGGCTGCATCAGTAGCCCTCAAAGGTTTTTTTGTGCGTTTGGAAGGGAGGGGTATATTCAAGGGCTGTATATGTGTAGGCGTGTGTGTGTAACCATGACTGCCTGCATCCATTTGTGTGATTCACTGTTAGCCCTGCTGATTGGGTGCGTGTTGTGTTCACCATGGTGATGAGCCCCTGAAAGGAGTAAATGGGTTTTGCTGTTGAAGGTGGTGAAATTTAACTATAGTGAGAGCAGAGAAAACCAATTAGAAATCCAATTACACCTATAATCACTGAGAATCATGGAGCCTAAGTTTGTGCCTGTATACCGAGCACATGGTGGAACTGGTTGTGATATTTCTGACATGAATATGCTGCTGGATTTTTCACAATGGCATTTTCATCCAAGTTCTGAATTTACAGTAGTACCACTTATAGCATCTAATTATTCACATGCTCCAGAAACAAATGTGCATAATTAAACATGAAGCAGTCAAATAATGGCTACAAAAATGAGAAACTGCAACCTCTCAGTGCATCTTTGAAATGCACTTATACGTTTTGCTTTAATAGTGTGTGCATACCCTGTTATCAGAGAGTGCGATTACACACTGACGTGTGCTCTAAAGTGCACAGACTAGCACTTGTGGACACATGAATGAGAACTGCCTAGTGTATACATCTTTGAATGATGCATTTGTGTGTGTTTATTTGTGTCTGATAGCAGGAAGCCCTGTATATTACAGAAAACTAATTAGCTCTACATGTGAGAAGCCCCTTTTTTCCTCTCATTGTCTTTCCAAGGCTTCTGCCCCACCCTACACCAAATATTAAGACCGGAAATCTAATTTCAGTTCGGTCTAACAATGTGAGATCCACACAGCAGCACTATCATCTGTCTGACATCACAACAGCACGTGTCCTGACTGAGCCTCTAACATACACAACGTTGTTCCTCATCAAGTTTCATTACAGACTAAACTGAAAAATCACGAGTAAAAACCACATTAAATATTCAGTTTGATTGCTATCATTGCACTTTTCCATTAAGCTTTGAGAAGAACATCTGTCTCAGTGGGATGAGTATTTTTTGTTTTTGAAGCACATACAGCTGAATGAAAAAATGCACGTATTTGAATTAAATGACATTGATCTGAGAACCATAACAAGCTCTGCTGAGCCAGATCTTAAGAATCTCATCTGCCTGTTTGAATTGTCTGTCCAGCTAATCTGTTAGCCCATCCCTCCCACCTCACCATCCTCTCACTGTCCAGCTAACAGCTCCATTGTTGGAATAATGAAATTAATGTTTTATGGGCCATTACTTGGCTATGATGACTGAGGAAGAAGAGAGGAGGAAAAAAGAGGAAAAGAAACTCAGCCAGATGGAGAAGAACAGTAGCAAAACATCTAAGCAACTTTTGAGTATAAATTGTTTTTCTTGTTGTGATGAGGATTTCCAGACTTTACAACTTTAATACCTTATAAAGTTGCTAAGAGGAACATGATAGCAAACATTTAAAGTCATGATTGTGCCCATGTGATAAGTAATATTCCTGTACTTACGGTCTCTTTCTGGCTTGGTCTTCACTCACTCCTGTTTTTGTTGCTAGATTTCTTACTTTCTAAAGCAGCTGATCTTAAACCTGTTCTGTGCTGAGTGGCGCAGCTCAGGTAGCATGCGGTTGGTTTATCAAAGCATTTTACCCTGTGGGTTGATGAACGTTTGTGACCTGGAAAATGAAAACAATGAGATAAAAGATGCTAAGAAGCCGAGCAGACTGGTGAATCACTGTGAACAGCACCTTTCACATTACACACTTTTGATTTTCTGGCAATATACAAAATATTTATTTGGGCAGCTTTAAGTTCAAGCTTTAAGTTCTCCACTTCCCCATTTTATTTAATTTTGTCCAGTCGCCTGGCAGCGTTTAGGATTCAGATACATTGTGACAGGCATTAGGGACACAACTTCAAATCAGTACAGCTCACTGGGAAGGGTAAACTAGACAGACTCAGTGTATGACTGATTCACAGCTGATTGGCAGAAATAGCATCTCGCTCACAGACTGACTCACTGACTGATTGGCAGAGACACTTTGTAACTGACTGACTGGTTGCTTGATTGAATGGCTGATGGGTCAACGCAGTTGTGAAACTGATCTGTTTGTTGTGTTTACTTGGTGTGTGTTGTGCATTTGCCCACATTTACCTATGGTGATTGGATATTCTACATGCCACTTACCCCTATCTGAACGCAACAGTTTCACAAAGTCTGCCCCAGATAGTGGCAAATGAGCTGGGAGCAGATGACGGGAAGTGATTTAAAGAAGCAATCACTGTGGGAGAGACAGAAGTGATGAAATGGAGTAAACCAGTCGCTTTCTTTTTTTACACACACATACATAAAGACAGGCCCACACACACACACACACACACACACACACACACACACACACACACACACACACACACACACACACACACACACACACACACACACACACACACACACACAGAGCCAACCATCATTATTTTCAAGAGCAGTAAAGCAGCGATATTCACAAGAAAATCTCTTCTCAAATGGGTCATGAATATATGAATCTTTCAAAGCTCCTACAACAGCTCTGTTGAACGTTGGCTTTAGCCTGCCTGCTGAGCCTCTGGTTTTACTTTTTACTGTTTTCTCAAAACACTTGGCTCTGAAGTACTGCTGGCATATTATATATTAAGAATTAAGGTGCTGGACATTCTTGTTAATCACTCCCCACACGATGTAAACAGATGGGAGCAGTGAGTGGACATAGGGAAAGCTAAAAATGTATGAATAGAGAAAAGGACACATTGAAACAAGACTGGAATCCCCACTTTTGTTATGATGGTTCAAACTGTCTTTCTTGGACAGCCCCAGGACAGGGACCTGCAGGCCGTGTTACTGAGACACTGTCACAACCAGCAGCAGGACAGAGAAGGGAAAGTTGCATTTAATGGTCCATTTTATGATGATTTTAACTTTGAGAAAAATAAATGCAGTACTGTATATTTAGTCCTCTATGCTCCAGATGGCTTTTATATTTACTTATTTTATATAAAGCATGCCATCTGTACCATTCTTCACCCCAGGTTAAAATAAGTCAAGTGCAAAATAGCTTCTTTGTTTGGAGGAAGATTTCCACACATACATATTTGCTAATGTGACATTCTTTTAGTCATTTCTGTCAGTTAAATAGACAAAGCAGACTGATGCTATATTACTTTTTTAAATTGGCAGCAGAATTTTTAAAGCTTGTGAAGTAAATGACAAATCATGTTGGATTTTATTTTCAGTTTTATTAAGTTGCTTTTCTGATTCCCTACATTAACTGGGTGTATTTCCATTTTTAGCTTTGGAGAAATTGATCTGACACAGTGATAGGAGACACAT
>NW_018127960.1:1185500-1197010 GCF_001952655.1 Monopterus albus
GCTTCATGTTGGTACAGACAGTGATACAGACCAGATAACTTACAGAAATGTTCTGTGTCTGTCATGATTATTTGGCTGCCCATGTTCCTCCGGGCTTTATAAATTATAGGTGTTGGGAGACGAAGGTGCATATTTCTATCACCATCTCTGGACACAGTTTCATTGATCAGGCGCCTGCAGCGCTGCTGAACAACATGGCCACTCAGACGTACAATGTTATGGAGGTTGTGCTAGGTGCTGCTGTTTACGCTGTCTTTGCACTTTGTACTGTGGCTGCTTGGTGCAGATGTATTATGTGGTTTGTGGAGACACCTGGTTTAAATTCTCTTTTAGTTTTATAGAGTTGGATTGAATTTGTGGTGTTGTGCTTTGTGGCCTCTAAAATTTGAGAATAAATGCTTTATAAAGTCAGAATCAGCTGTTGGATTCCAATTCAGATATTTTATTGACTGCTTAGGTCATTTCAGGTTATCATAAAGCAAAATCATTAATATGACACCTGCACCCGATTATTTTTCTTTACGACTCCCACAGTTTTGACCATAGATGGCCCTTTTAAGGAAAAGATGTGGATATCACAATACTCATGTAAATATCACATCACTGTCATAAAAATTCAAACATACAATTATCTTTTCAGGAAAATAAGGATAGACCAACATTAAGCTTGTTATGAGACAATGGTAAAACAATTCAGTGCACCACTGTCAAAGGACCGTGTTTAGGCCCACAGACTACAATACAAAACATTCTAGGCAGCCATTATTTTACATTCATGTCTGGCTGAGAGGAAATAATCACACTCCTGAAACAAACTCCATCTCAGAGAACAAGTCAACAACAAAAATGACACAAATTACACAAATTACATGTTTTTCACAAAGAGTCTTACTGCTACTTGCACACTGTTTACATTTTACAGTAATGTTCTTGTCACCTTTCATCCCGATAAAATCAATTAATCAAGTAATGTTATTACAGATACTCGTTACACCCCAGCTGTAATAAGGACTGGTAGACAAGAATAACTGAAAGAAACACTGGCTGTCTGTTAAGTAACTACAACGTACAAAAGCACCATTAAAATATTTAGTGCTAAGGGAGAGATGGGCACACAGCCATGTCCTCATGAAATAAAAATAAAAAATGGGAACAAGAAGGCAACGTGTGGGATTTTTGTTTTCCTTTTTTGCCTATGTGACTTATGCCCAGCACCTGTGTAGAGCTTATGGATATGTGTGTGGCATGTGGAGACCACGACTGCAACCTTCTTGTCCAGTTTAGCAACTGCATCTCTACTGTTCACACTCAGCAACAACGGGTGTCGGTGGGTGCACACAGAATAGCAGTTAGCAGTGTGGGATTGGTAAAAGAAGATATGTTTAAGTATAGCTTATGAAAGTGTAATCACTTTAAACCAAGCCACTACTTTTGTGCAACAGGCTTGTTCCATCGTTCTCATTTGCACAGCAGAGAGCCCTGAATATGAAGGCAATTCCAGCTCTCCAGGAGCCAGCATACATAATGAATGGCTGGTTAACTTGATGTATGCCTTTGTAGCGAGCTGCTTTATATGCAGTCGGTCCTACCTCGGCCTTGTGCGGGGTCATGATCAAGTGATATTTTGACAGATTTTGCGTGTGTTCAAGCAGTGCAAGCATTTGAACTCCTCACACACCTGAGCATCGGCTCTAACTGTGGCAGCCTATCCCTGAAGGACGGCCTCAGCTCCCCTCTTGCCCTCACCACCGCTGAGACAATCACACACGCCTTCAATAATTTATACTGAGAGGTGTTTCTTTCATTTCAATGTTCCTGCCCAAATGGCATTTTAAGAACCATCTATGTTGAGGCCATACATAAAAAGAATGTCTTAAATTATTTATTTCTAAAGGGTTTCTGCTCTGCCTGACTGTTTTTCCTCTCTTTTTTCCCATTTCTCCTCCCTCCGGTCCACTGGGCCTTGGCTGGACGGTGTCTTTCTCTCCACACTGTATTTCTCCTGTCTACCCAACAGGTAAGTTTGTTTGATCACTTGATATTTATGCAATGGGCTCACCTCACACTGTATTATTTAGTGCTGTGGACTCGGAGCTAGGTACGTGTCGTTACCTGACAAAGGGAGAGGCCATGGATCTCTTGTATATCATGCTGAATGGAAGCTGTGGTCATTGATGTGGAGCAGAAAATCTTTGGTTTCACAGTGTTTACTTTCACAGCTTTGCTAAAGTGGCTTTAGGGACTCCAAGTTGTAGCAACCTTCATCTGTTAGGAGAGATGCTTCCAAAGTATTTTAGCACGGTTATAGCTGCAGACTTAAACACCTAATCCTTTACTCTAAGCTTTAAAGTGAATAGAAAGGGAAGGTTTTCCACACATATTGGAGAAGAGATTGTGGATGCTGTGGCAGAGCTTAAAAGTGTTACCTTAAATGATAAGAGGCATGTCAGAGTGATCTGAAGAGCAGAAAAATATGACTAATAAGAAACTAAAGTGAAATGTCATATGAGGATGATGTAAATGTTCAGGGCCAGACAATAAAATCCCATTTGAGGTATTAGAAAATAGAGATGTATGTAGAAAGAAGCAGGTGAGATAAAGTTTTGTCATATTCTTTCATATCCGTTTCCTCAGAATGTATGGCATCAGTTAGGTGTAATATCATCACTGGATACCTGGAGAGAAGAAAAACAATGATTCAGGTTTTACCCTTAGGTGATGCAAATCACAGCCTGCTTATGCATCTTGTGAATATCAATCTGCTCACAATTTAGGAGAATAGCCTCTGATTTGCAAACAGGCAATGAGCTTTTCTGGCACCTCCAATGTCCCTTTTCACCCCTGCACCACATCTCCTTTCCAACACCCAATCGAACATGACAGTCATGCAGCAGAGACCCACATGATGAAAATGCTTGCCATTTTGCTTGTTGATCCCTTATTAATCTAATCTGCCTTAGCCTTCTGATGCAGACGGATCTCAAACATGACTGAGCAAAAGGGACCATTAGGTAATTTAGATCACTGGGCTCCTTAGTTGCTAGATTTATTGATCAACAAGGGCTGTTTGAGACTAGGACCAGCCATGTGATACTGCTAAGGTAAGCCACTCTGAGGTAAATGTGTCTGCCTCTAGAGTGAGGCTCTGTGACATTCAGAGTGTTTATCTACCATCTATAAGCTAGGGTCCCCGTAGTAAATATACCTAAAACATCAGGCACGTAGTCACTGACATTTTAGCAGAAAGAAAACGGATCAAATAGTCAAAACTAGAGAGGATCAGTGCATTTGTCTGGATGAAGGATGATGTCTCACGTGAATCATTGGTGGAGACAAACAATGTGCAAGAACACAAAAGCGATGATAAATCACGAAAGATGTTTTTGACGTCTATAAATATATGAACATTGCAAGACTTCCATGACAACATACAGTATCTTTAAGGGGATGAGTGGTAAGAGCATCAGACGATGCCAAGTGTAAAATTCCAGATGGCATTATTATTTTATTGAAGGCACAGTATGAGAGAAAACTGTAGGACAGTGCAGACTGAACTGTAATTTAGATTGAGATGAAATGCAACTTGACATTTTGCAGCATCAGGGTGAGTAACACTTTAGATGTCCGAGTGCACTCACAATATGAATGAAAGTGTTTGAGGGCTAAAAGTTGAGGATATAGAACAATATTCAGATATGCCAAGCACTCTCAAATAATGGAACAAATAAGGCACACAATTAGGGCAAAATGCATTTGATGGGAGAAAACATTTAGTTCTGATTCTATATTTCTGTTGTTCTCCAGCTGAATGACACGGTAGCTCAGTAACACAACAGTCCAACCAAACAGAATTTTCTCAAGCATGAACATCATCTTAATCTTAATCTGAGATGAAGCCCCCAGCATGTTGCAGTATCAGTGGCCAGCAATCTGACATAATGCCTGCAGTTTAACTGTAAGATTGTTGACAATCATTTAAGAGTTGCTGTGACTCCATTTTAATACTTTGCTTTCATCATTTAATGAAAAGGCAGTTGCAATATTTTCTGAGAATGAAAAGACAGAAGGCCTCGAATCCGCTGCAGACTCGTCCAACAGTGCTTTTGAAAGGTGCTGAAACATCAGGTAAACATACAGATAAGACTGTGGAATAGCAGCAAAGGTATCAGGCTGTGGCCCAGGAAGGCATCATTTAGCCTCACTGAGGTGGAAATTGCACCCTGCTATGGTAATGCCCTGTTATTGTGCTGAGTTTTTGTCAACATCTCAACCAATTCACCTGACTCAGACACAAGCCAGTATGCCTACAAACACTGAATTACAAAGTTTCTGCTAAGTGTTTTAAGATATAAGAGCTGCATACCTAATCCAAACCTGCTTGTCACACTGTCAGATTTTGTTTTCTGAAAATGAATTACAATTTTTTTTCTTTGATATTTTTCTTTGACATTTCCAAATAATTCCAAAGGGCTGCTGAATCTCAAGCACAAACCTGCCTGTCAGCCTGCCTGACTCTGGAGTACCTGCAACTGTGTTGACTGCAAAGTATCTGGCAGGGGTGTGCTGGATCTCCAAGAGTGTGTGTGTGTGTGTGTGTGTGTGTGTGCGTGCACCTGCTGCAAGCTGCTGTGTGCAGCCAACTGCCCGCAGAGGCGCACCTTAGCAGGTCCATTGTAGTGGGAAGACTGAAAAGCCGCCGAATGGCAGTTTCTAGTCCCTTGCTGAGGGGAGACATCTTTATGGATGGGGTGAGAGCGGACTTCCTCGCTCACTGAGGAGTCATGAAGAGACATGGCTGTGATGAGAGGTTGAGGGAGATTAGGAAAAAATGATAAAGAGTACAGTAAGGTACAAAAGAATGAGAGTGCTAAAACACAGGGGGGAAGAGTCAGAGTCTTAGTCAACTAAAGACAGACTGGAAATGATTAAGACTCAGCACTGGATAAAATCAAGAGAAAGTGATCATGAAGGGTGGTGAGATTCTCTTCTCCTGTGATTCAACCCCATTTAGTTTTCCCTTCAAGGTCAGATACTCCTCCTTCTTTCCTCTTCAGCTGATAGACACCTCCTTGCCTGCTGATGATGTTCACACCATGGGAAGATTTTTTTTTTGTCCATTAACAATGTGATGAAAACCTCATCAATTAAATAGTGACAAGGGTATGACACCATGACAGGCAAAAGGAAATCTTGTCTCCTGACTTAAAACTGCACTATATACAAGTTTAGAAAAGAAAATTGTGTGGTGTTTTTTGTGGTACTTGAGTGTTTACGACATTGAAATGAGTAGTTTAAAAAGGGTGTGGCTGGTGGCTGAACTCAGGTCGGGTGGTCCCCTGACCGTCGGATTCCCTCCCCCGGTTTCTCCAGTCCACATGTCAAAGTGACCTTGAGCGAGATGCTGAACCCAAAGTTGCTCCTGGTGGCCATCGCAACCGGTGTGTGAATCACTGTATGGCAGCTTCAGTGCAATCGGTGTGTGGGTGAATGGGCTGATATCGTAAGACTCTTTGAGTGTGTGGAGAAATGCTATATCAGTACTAGCCCATTGACTCTCTTTGTTGTTCGTGGCTACAATGCACTGGAACACTGCAATGCTAGATCTGTACATCAGCATATCATGGTCTACAGTGTATAGTAATAAGCAGTGCAATTTCTAGTACTACAGTACAGTGGCAGTCACTGCACATGGAAAAATCACTTTATACATCTTTATAACTGGTGCCCATATTCAACATGTTAAATTATAAGAGGAATATCATATTAAGCTGTCAAATAAACTCTGGTGTGATCAAAGTAATGACAGACTTCCTCACAGGCCCTGGCATTCTCAGATAGTGGACTAATATTTACCCAAGGTTTAGTATTTAAATTACATTTTCAGTGTAAAGATCCACTGGTGGTAAATCAACTGTAAGGGAGCAACAGTGATGGACAGCAGATTATTGGTCTTAACAAACCCCGTACAAAAGCTATATATCCATCCTCCACTATGAAAATGAATTGATCAGGAGAGTGTGCAGTTTAGCAGCACCGCTTTGTGTCATTGCTGGCTACTGAACTCCACAAAATCTAATTTCTTCCACTTTCTGTCATGTTAAACTGTCAGATAAGGTTTGATGTGATTAAACTAATGGCAGACTTTCACACAGGCCCTCTCAAAGATTGAACCACTACTTGTTAACTCTCAGTGGACTCACTGACCCATAAAAATGACCGTTCAAAAGAGAAACCAATGCAAAGTTCACACATACAGGCAGCAGACCGGTTTTTAAACATTCATTTTTATGACCGATCACTTGAGAACGCAGGCTTTGTTTAGTATCACATGTACATTGTCAGTTATAAATATCTTTAATCACATTTAATTTCTTCTTGGTGTCGCTTTGCTATCGTCCAACTTATTTCACTGTGAACTAGTTGGTGGTTTTCAAAGCTGCTCTTTGAGAGTAGTGGCACCAGTGCTGATTATTATGTGCTCATGAATGCATGTGGCATTACACCCAGCACAGTGATGATGTTCCGTACTACAGCTATGTCATACAATATCTCACCGTGCTAGTGAGGTCAAAGGCTTCCTTGAATTTCTATATGATGTCCTTTGGTTTATATTTGTGATGCAGAACTTGTGGTTGGCACATGGAATCAACATTCCAGACTCCTACACACCAGACTGGCACGATGTAAATGATCTTATGGCTTTCATCTTCAGCACTGTATTTCTTTAACCTTGGATTTTACATGTGTTGGCAGTGACAGAAAGCAGTGATGATGGTTGAATTATTATACAAGTGGAGTACATTTCAGATTCAGTTCACAATGATTAAATGCTTGGAACAGTTGGATGAGTTGATTTGGAAAGTGAGAAAAGGTGAGAGGGAAGTGTAGAAATGTGATGAAAGGAAGGAAAGACAACTGGATCCATTATTTAGATGCCCACCAGATATCAGCATTTTATACCATCCCTCCTTTATCTTTGCTGTATTCAGTGTTTATCGCCATTGTTATATGGTCATCCTGTCTGGATGAGATTCTGCAGGTGGGGATCACAGGCAGAAAATCTACCTGAAAGCTTTCTATTTCCGTTTCATTCTCTATCCCTCTGTGAGGAGGAGATCAGGGCCACACAGAGCAGTCGGAGCAGAGATAGATAGAAGTGCCGTGTGCCTCACAGTGCCACCCATCCTTGACAACAAGATTAATCTTCACTCTTCAACCCTGATGAAAGTCGCTTGCCAGTACCACCTCTTCCTCCTCTTTTCATTCCTTGCCCCGGCTCTTGCTCAGAGAAAAATTGTTTCACCAAAAAATTAAAAGATGTTGTGAATATTTTTTTTTTGAGAAGGCATTACCAAACTTTGAAGGGTCATGCCACCATTTTGCAGATGAAGATCGGTTTAATCTTCATAAGAGATGCTACACAGCCTGTTAAAGTACATGAATAATGTGGACAGAACTTTTTAAGACTGAAATTAACCCTGAAGACATCAAGGTTTTCTCCTGTTGGACTGCACATGTGCACAGAGTTTCCCATTTTTAATTGAAGGCCTACGTTATGGAATGAGGTGCGAGGTTTGAAGGATGTAGACACTTAAAGGCAAAAAGGATCTAGGACATTTTAGGAGCTCTTATTTCTGAAGCATGACTTATGTGAATTAGAAACTAAAAGGCTGCCCTGTGTCATGTCGTGTGTTGTTTGCAAAAGCTTCTGGTTCTTTCAAGTATGAATCTCTCAACCTGATCCATGGACAGACCGCAGGGAGCTGAGTCTGTATTTTGAGGCTTGAATAAAACCACTTTCACTAAACTATGTAGATATAAAAGTATTAGAAAGCAACAGTTTGGTCCCTTCCCTGCCTCAATTCTAACCAGAAACTCATTTACAAAACAAGCATCATATATTTTCAGTTTAAAAATTGGAAGCATACAATAGTGACAGCTCAGCGAATATTCCATCTGTCCAGAGGTGGGGAGGGTTCACGTGAGGAGCAGACTTGTCACAGCCCACTTGTGGTGATACCTGGTCCATATAAATCCATATAGTTATTTTTTTTTTCAGACCACAGAGAGTGAAAAGAAAACTGTGGGCTCTCTTTGAAAGACTGGATTTACCCAACTATCTCCTGCTATGTTGTTACAGTAGACAGTGAAATCTCAGTCTTAACCTATCAAACCTTAGACTTCTAAATCTTGGTTTTAACTTTATGTATTCGGACAGTGATATTATTTTACACATAGCTCTCTGCTAGTGTCCTTTTCGCTTCACTTCATTCCTTCCATCTCTGCCTCCAACACATCTGGCTCTGAATTATACAGCAGCTCTGCAGCTTTTTGACAATGTAAAAAGGATGTGTACAACACACTGTGTGTGTTTGCATGTGACCTGGGACATTCATTTTGCCAGTGTTCTTGCAAGTGTGTAGATATTTGTCTGGTAAAATGTGATGTGTACTACTGAGGGATGGATAGATGGATAGATAGACAGATTGTGTCTTTCAATTCATGCAAACAAATGTTAACCATACCTAAGATGTCTCAGCTGTCAAATAGAAGGCTTCATCAGAGCAGTCATTATTATTATACCCTATGTTTTTTATTCTTTTAGTCAAAGTAGCATAAAAAGTAGATCCAGATCACAGTGAGGCTGCCACCAGGCTGCGTGATGTTGGTCTGCTCACACAGGAAGCTGGCGTCCCTCGACTAGCTCAATGAGTCTGACGAGACCAAACTTTCTTCAGTAACTTTCCATTTTATCATCTTTGTGAACTCATTTCATGTTTTGCTCGCCTCACCATTTCTTCTTGTTCTTTCATTTGTTCAAAAAGTAAGCTGATTGTCATTTCTAATGTTTTGAGTCCTGCTTCCTCTTTGTGGTGATAAGAGGCTCAGAGATCGATCGGTTCATAAAAGGGTTCCTCCATGTTGTTATTGATGCTTGGCAAAGGATTGAGATGCTCTTGTGTTGCCTTTGTTCAGAGGTGTTTTGTGTGTGCAGCAGACATACAGTATCAGCAAATAAAGTATTCATCTGGAAAATCCCCTTCATTTCAGAAAGCTGCCTTTGCAGTGGATTTCATCTGAAGGATATGTGAGTCCAAACATTCCATTTGCAATTCAAAATTAGTGTTTGTATCGCTAGTGTTACAAACAAATTGTTTCCATGAGTCAAAGCTCAAACCACTGACAAGTGAGACATGACTAAACTACTGTACTTCTCTAATATGCTGGCTTTATGGGCCTGTCTTCCTACACAGTAATGACCGTTAGGTTGTGCATGCTGACCACAGCTTCTCATCTCACATACTGAATATAGCTTTCTGCCCATATAATGGATTTGAGCAGTGCTTGTTTGCTCGCTTCTGGTTATTTAATACAAGAAAGGGTAAAACAAAAATAACACAGTGTTTTGTTAAAGAATAAGACTGGTTTTATTTAATATTTTCTTATTGTGAATGACTCACATGAAAAGAATTAACACCATGTCAAGTCTCTTGACACTTTCAGACTTTAATATTCTAGCTACAGACCTCAGCACATGGAAGCAAATTATTACAAAACTATTTTGAATTACAGTGGATTCAGAAGGCATTCAGACCCTCATCTCTTTTGGGGCAGTTAATTGTGCTGTAGATTTAAATTTAAATAGGTAAAAGTGCCATTTTTGCACATCATTCTACATTCAATAACCCACAGTAGCAAAGAACACTCGTTTGGCACTTCAGTCCCGTTTGATTTAAGTATTCTTGAGGTGTGTCTAAATCTTGGCTGCAGTCTAACCATGACAAATGAAATTAAATGAACAGAGTTTAGAAAGAGACACACCCGCTTATATAAGGTCCCACATTTTACAGGACATAAACCAAGCAGTGAAGTCCAGGTCCCTCTTTGCAGGCTTAGGCATAGATCAGGACAAGAATATGAAACCATTTCTAAAGCTTTGAGCGTTCCCGGGAACGCAGTGGCCTCAGTAGATATGTAGTGTATGAAGAGTGGACCCAACAGGTAGACAACGTGAAATTCAAGTCCAAAGCACATAAATTCAAGATGGTTTTCAAAGTGAAATGCTACATAGCATAACATGCAGTGGTCTTTAAATTTCAGCACCATGGTGGATATTTACTAAAGCTGTCACAAATTACCATCAGGTGCACAAAATATGTGTCACTGCAATTTCCCAGTTTGGTGGCATATTTACCAGCGTTAATAATGTAAATAAGCACAGCTGCAGCAATGTTCATTAGAATGCACTTCTGCTTGGAAAAATAGCAACACCTTAAAATACATACTGCAATAAAACCAAATGCAGAACTTTCAGCTGTGCCACATTTCTACTTTTTTTTGACACAAAACCCCATTGTGACTCTTTGCTAAATAAGACAATGTGCAATTTCACTGTTTAGCACCAAGAAATGAGATGCAAACCCCCAGAAAATATCCCCCTACGTATTCAGTAGTAACTAAATCTCAAAATCTGGTATTCAGTTGCTAAAATAGCTCAAATGATTCTCTTTCATTATCCCCTTGGATAACTCCCTTGGTTCCCATATAAGATATAAGTCTTTAAAAATGTTCATTCATGTCCTAGAACAGTAGAGTGCTTTAGTTTTAGAGGTTAATCAAATAGTGTTTGTTTATTGTTTATTGCTCTCGTGTTTTCAGCACCTACTTGAGTTTAAGGAACCACTGAGTGTGTCTCTATGTGTCTTTTCACAGTAATGAAGGGACATGTCACTTTGTGCTGCATTGTGGCTTCCTCAGGATGTTTTGACAACAATGGATTTTTGTGGCCCAGAGGAATAAGATCTCTGACTCTGGATACACAATACTTGTTAGGGCAGAGTAGAGGATTGTTTTATGACTTTTTAAAGGAACTTGTTAAGACAAAATATAATCTTTTTAACTTTATTTTGTCATTCATTTTGTATGTTGATTGAAATATTAATGCAACATTTAATTGTATTGGGGAAAAAACACAAATGGGAAATACAATTTTTTTTTTAGCATTCTGATCAGTTGGTGCAAAAATATAATAAACTAAAAATCCAAGCAATGAGAATATATGCATCATCTGAGGATTGACAGCATCATTGTGTTAATCAAGAACAATACTGTCACAACATGCACAACTAAGATTTATTTTACCCTAATGAGCTCTGACAGCGCTATGGGGCACAACTCAACTCAACTTTATTTACCACAGCCACAGCTGACCAAAGTGCTTAACATACAATACAAATCTAAAATCGTAACAACATAAGTATTAAAACAATAAAACATACATTTGGGTCCAATCAAGGTAAAAAGAGTCTCAGTCCTGTCCAAACGCCAATGAATACAAATAGGTCTTCAAATATGACTTAAAAATGGGCAACGAGGGGGCCTGCCTCATATAAAGAGGCAATGCATTCCACAAATTTGGACCCACCACAGCGAAAGCTCTATTCCCCCTAGTTTTCCGCCTAGCCCTTGGTGCGTCAGGAAGAAGCTGATCAGCTGATCTAAGGCACCGC
>NW_018127960.1:1197033-1198348 GCF_001952655.1 Monopterus albus
CGGACAAGACACGATTGACTGACTCCAGCATACAATGCATTACAGTAATCCATGCGCGATGTAATAAACGCATGGATCACCGGCTCAAAATGCTGCCGTAACAAAAAGAGCTTTACTTTCACTAACTGCCTAAAATTAAAAAAGCCTGATTTTATGACCGCATTTATCTGGCTTTCCATTGTCAAGTTGGAGTCTATTTTAACACATAAGTCCGTGATCACCGGTGGCACATACTGCCCCAAGAAACCTAAGTCTACCGGGAGAAGGTCGCCAAGACGTATTCGGGCCAAACACTATAACTTCAGTTTTAGCATCATTTAACTTTAAACGACTTAGAGACATCCAGGCCAGACATCCAGGCGGACATTCACCAGGCCAGACCTTGCCAGGTCCTGAGCTTGAGGCACCACCATTCGGGAAACTGGTTGGAGTGGCTTCAAACGGAAGCAGGGAACAGTCCCTCGTCCGTCATGGCTAAACACACATAGATCATCACCCTTGAACTGAAGACCCAAAAGGAATCGGCGATCATACACCAGCAGAGACTCAGTCCTTGATACACCAAAAATTAAAAACACCACAATCACCAGCCACAATGAGAGCAGAAGACGAGCAGCCACCAACACTGGCGCCATCTTGTTTTTGAAGATTTGATTTGATTTGATTTATTTATTCTTTCAAGCAAGTAAAAACAGTTGATATATCAACACACATAATTTTACACATATCCAACAAATGCTAATCCAATATCAATTTGCTTATACCTAGTACATGCTTGAATGGAGTAGGAAGAAGTCAGACTTATCCAGTCCTACCCCATGACATCATCTTACCATCATTGGTTTGCAAGCAGTATCTCTACAAAATAATTCTCTTTCTACACCACACAAGTAATATAATAAAAAAATTATAACACTGTTAACATTCTTACATAATTACATTCTTAAATAATTATCTTCTACACCACACAAGTAATATACTATATAATTATTACAAAGTGTTAACATTCATACACCACACCCACAATGTTCCATCTAATTTATCATTAAGCCTGTTCTTGCATATATCTTGATTGACACATACCTTTATATTTATGTGTAAACTCATCAGCTCTATTACTATTTTTTATGTCCACACTTAAATTATTCCATAGTTTTACCCCACTTATAGAAATACAAAATCTTTTTTTGGTTGTACGTATAGCATGAATTTTTAAATTTAACTGACCCCTTAAATTGTATCCCCCTTCCCTTTCATTAAATAGTTTTTGAATTCCACCAGGTAATAAATTGCTCCTGGCTTTATACATAAACAC
>NW_018127960.1:1200851-1217625 GCF_001952655.1 Monopterus albus
ACTTTCTTATAACAAAAGTTTTTATCTATGTACAAGGCCACACCACCTCCCATCTTATTCTCTGTTTGTGCATACCAAGTCATAGCCATCAAGGTCAAAATCCATTCCCCTTACAGTGTTAATCCAAGTTTCAGAAATAGCAATTATATTAAAAGAATGTGTAAGATCTCCTATTAATGATTCCATAGCTGAAAGCAGACTCAGTATGATATAGGCTGTCTGCTGAGCCAGGCCTACATGAAATTCAGCTTCATGTAGCAACTCCCTCAGTGGTTGTGTTTAGGATAATGTTAGGATTCAGGTTGGAGGAACTACATCTTGATGGGGAAATGGATTTCGACACAACACCGGCAGCAGGAGTTGTCTGCATTCATGAACTAGCCTCTCGTTTTTAGGAAGAGGCTCTCAGGTTTTATCATTCTGATATAATTACAGAGTATTTGGAGTTTCGATGGGTGCAAAGCTAATTTAGAGGTAGCCACAATTAAATATGGATGGAAATGAGCATGTCATGGGCACTTTAAATTTTGGAGCAGCTGGAAATAATATAGCATCTTTTTCTGCTTTAAGTAGACTACTCAGTGACTTTTTAGCTTAGTGCTACATTTCAAAGAAATGGACAAAAAGCCAAGAATATGCTCCAGCTACTAAAGAAGAAGCTGGCTGATTACACTCTACCATATTATTATATAATCCACAAAGGTGCTTTTATTCTTCAGTGCTTGACGACGGTGGCATGAAATTTACTCCTTTCCACCATTTACTCCTTCCCTTCATTTCTCTCCAGTCCAGACAGAGAGCAATCAGTCATGACTGAAGCACATTTCCCATTTGTTCTAGTGCACTCTGAAGCAGTAAAATGTATTCAGCCATTGTAAATATTACCCCAACGCATCCCAGTATGCTGTGACATACCTAACCAATACCTGGTTTAACAAGGAATGCAGTGCAGCTCACATACCAGCAATGGAGAATTATAGAAGATTTGATGATGACAGGTTTGTGCATATCGAACAGCTGATCCATTACATGTGTTGTATATAAAACATATAGAATTTATGTGAATGTGTCACTGGAAAGTAGACACCTGTTTAGAAATCAGTGTTGATGTGTGGACCTGAGCCTGCTGCAGCAAATTTAGCCGTGCAGCGAAGGAGAACCGATGGAAAAACTGTCACTGCATCCAGAGTGAATGAATTTTCTTGAGATAAGGCTGTATTTTCTGTTTCACATCTGATGGCAGTTTTATGCCAATAATAATCCCACAGCCAGGAGTTTGTGTGAATAATGGAATATTGCTATACATCACTGCAGCACAAAACCCTGTACTTATAGTGTCAGTATTTACATACAGTATCTTTCTGTATTTCTGTATGATTTTTATAGCACATGCCAGGTTAACTGTAGTTCAATGTGCTTTACATGCTCCTGACAAACTAATAAAACTAATAAACAGTAAAACAATGGCACACCATAATTAAAACATAAACAATAAACTAGTCCTATAACAATAAAAGCTTGTGGTAAAAGCCAGGGTGAAAACATAGGTTTTAAGTTTATGCATAAAGGAACGGTTTCGGCTACACTCAGATCCTCTGGCAAGCTGCTGGAGCACATCAGAATCTAATATTCTGTCCTTTGAATCACACAATACCATTACACCTACTGAAGCATCAACATTAATGTGGCGTTTAGGCCCTGTGGTAATGCAACGTGTCTCGAGGACAATGCTGCACAAACACGCACACACTTGTCTGCTACTGAGCAAAATACTGTCTCATCCAATCTCTCAAACTTCACCTTGCAGTGTGTATGCGAGTTCTGTCTCTCTTTGAGTCAAACCTTTGTGAGTTAGCTTTCATCCACATTCATCTTCTCCCTTGTTGAATTGACAGTGTTTATTTAATAGTAAACTGAGCATCTAATATTGTTTTATTCTCTCTGGGAAGCTTCTTCACTGATGCCCATCAACACACATTTTATCCTCATAATTTCATAAGTAGACGACTTCACGGGACTGCAGTTAGCAGTGTGGTTTACACATTGTAAATATCCCAGTGCACCTAAATGTTTAACACTGGGATGCACAGGAAAACAAAATGCTACTTAAAAGGTATAAATTTGTATTTTATGAAGAGCTCACACCATATCATTCACACATGACAAGGCCCAGGAAGATGTGAAAGAAATGAGAAGGTCACAGTGACGTTTAGAAAATGAAGTCAAAAATTATGGCTCACCAAATGCGTAGTGAATATTAAAGCACCACTGTGTGAACCTGCAGCTGTACCTGCATCTTTTTATACCCAAGGTTTAAATTGAAATCAAAACTCAAAGCTAAATATAAGACCAAGAAAATACACAATTCCCATTTTGTTCAACCATGTGCAGTATATCTATCTATCTGTAAGTGTCTCCAAAATGAAGTCATTAAACAACTAATCTGAGGAACCGACTACACCCAGTGCGTCAGTGTTGGTGTATTTGCTGGAGCCTGCTGCATCTAATGACAACATATATAATATACAGATTTACTGTAGCTAACCTGTAAACTGATAACACTGGAGAAATCATTTTAAATGCTTTAACTGAATTAAACATTAATGTGGTTAGTAACTTAAAAGTGTGAATTTAGATGCACTGATGGAACATTGGTTGCTTTCCAGAGAGTAGATACTGTAACTGCTCAGTTCACCTGGTCTCCATTCAGCCCTGTCAGTGGAACGTCAGCCTGTCATTGGATCCAGATCAGGTGGCTCAACTCATACATTTCATCCTCAAATTAGTTGGGTGCAAGTCTGTGAGCGGGTGCTTCTTCTCATGCCAGAGCATAGTTTAATAGGTAGTAGTAGTGCTAGATTTTTATAACACTGTTTTTCAGTCCTGCTTCCTTTCTGTCAGTAATTGGATCTCTGGCTAGAATAACCATGCTGCAAGTTCAAGTGTGGCTTTAGCAAAGATGTGCATTACTTTGCATTGTGATAGCACTAGAATACTTGAGAACTACTGCTACTATTGCTGGTACTACTTCACAAAGTCTGTCTCTTTGTAGCTGGAGGCAAGTTTGACCTTATAAAACCGTTAGACAGATTATTACAGCACTATCTTCTATGTTCTTATCTCAGTCTGCTTATATGAACTCTCTCATACTAAAAGACAGCTAACGACTCCAGAGTACTGATGCAAATGACAGTATTAACAGCTCAGTCTGACTGTTAAAATGAATCATGCCACATAAAAGGACCATAGCAAAATGACTTGTCACATGACATAAAGTGCAGCACTATCATGTAATGTAGTGTAAGCATCCTTTTTTTTTTTGGTAAATCTTCCATTTAGGTGCAGATATTGAAGCTGAAACATGAGGAAGAAAAAAAAAACCACGCTTAGTGTACTAGAAAACTAGCAGCAGCAGTACTGTTAAGAAAACATCCCCTGATTGTCTAGTGAACCTGAAAATCGAGCTGGATAGAATTTGTCATAAAGAAACAAGGAAGTGAAAGAGAATTTCCAACATGGCTGCACTTAACTGTAACTAAAATAAACATACTTTAACTAAAATGACCAGTTCTCCCAATAACAAGTTACTGGCCACCTTTATACTGGATATTTTGAAAGCTCTGAAAGATTACACATCACTTGTTGGGTCCTACGGAAATGAAGACATTGGGACTGAACCTAAGTGCTACTTTGTTCAACACAGATATTAACAGCTCAGGACTGTCACTTATGGGGACTGACTAGCGCAGCCACACTGATGTGTAGTACTGGGACCATGGTAAATATATTAGCATTGAATCATTTAACTTAACGCTGAAGTGCATTTAACTGCCCTGCAGTGAAAATAAAAATGGATAATATACAATTACCGTATGAGAGCATTCTGAAGATTTAGACATTATGTATTTGCTGAGCATATTAAGATTTACCATGTGGAACATTCAAACTGTGTCATTAATTGTGGCAATATACAGTATACATGTTGTAGAAAGCTTACATCTCCCACTCACCTACTGTACAATAGATAGGACAAAAATGAGCCATAAAAAATTCTGAGACAGTGTGATTTGTATAAACAGCATCTTTATGGTGATGGTGTCGCATGACAACTATGCAGTGTAGACTTTAACGCAGTGTGAATTCTTTCAAGCATACAGTGATAGTGAGATACTGCATGTATGAAATCTGTATAAGCAAACAGATTGACTGAGTAAAACAATCCACAAATTCAAATAAAACGTATTAAGCCCAGTTATTAAATCCTTCAACTCTGACCCGATTCCCTTCTCAACCCTGTTTGTTTTGGTTATTCTGTCCTGCCTCCTGTCACTCTCCATCTGCCCACCAGGGGTACATTTCAAGTCTTTTATATGATTGCTCCTACCTCCTCTCTTGTATGAGTTCTGAGGACCAAGGGGCCAGGAGGTTGCCAGAGGAGCCATGACCAAGGACCGAGTTCTCAGTCAATGGTCAAAGGAGTGAAGGAGCTGAGGAAAGGGCGTCTCATGTTGTTAATAACGTTTCCTTGACTCCTCTAACCTCACGTTTTCCTTGCACCTAATGTAGGCGGGACTAAGACACAAGGAAAAGGGAAACGACAGTGCTTATAAGAGACGTGGGAAGTACCCCAGATGTCCTTAGACTTTCCTCCATGAACCAGTCACCTGACTCACCACACTTATCTGCTTACCTGTCTCTCATGTGCTGATCACCCAGTCCTGACTCCTGCATACACCTCACCAACACCTTTTCCCCAGCTAACTTGCCATATTGTTGCTTTCTTCTTGATCTTTGGACCTTTGTAACCATTTGTGCTGTTCAGGCTGAGGGCTCGGGTTCTTGCCAAGATGCTGGTCCTGTTTCTTCTGACTGTCTGTAAGCTTTTGTACTCACCTTAACCTTTAATTGGTAAATGGTCTTATACTTGTATAGCGCCTTTCTATGCTTTTTACAGCACACTCAAAGCGCTTTCACATTATTCGGCCATTCACCCATTCACACTCCCAAGCACTCACGCATTCACACACCGGTGACATCACCGGGAGCAACTGGGGGTTCAGTGTCTTGCTCAAGGACACCTCGACACGTTGACTGGACAAGCCGGGAATCGAACCGCTAATCCTCCGGTTAGGAAACGACCCGCTCTACCTCCTCAGCCACAGCCGCCCCATGCATCACTGCATCGGCCTGTCTTTGCATCTGCGTTTGGGTCTTTCTGCTTGTGCTCCAAACTTGGCAGCAATATTCATTCAATATTTACCTTAGAAAACTTCCTGGGCTTATGACTCGAAATTCAGTGGCTATATACAGTAGCTGATACCTATAAAGCACAGATTAGATGCAATCCTCAAAATTAACCCCTGATTGAACACCAGCACATATAAACAGCAAAGTGATTAAACATTGCAGGAATGTTCAAATTTCCAATTCCCATAAATTAATACATATATATGAGTATTTCAGTAGTCAGTGATTGTCTCTGGCAATATATTAGAGAAAATACTATTTCTGACATGCACATTAAACAGACACGATATTAGTGTTGTTAGTCTCACTGTCACTGGATTTAGCATTGTTATCAGCTAATCTAAATGGGCAGGCTAACAGACCATTAGCATTTTCACTGGCCATTTTCAGTGGATGTGCAATCAGACATCAGCATTCTCTGGCTCTCTCTAATCTCAGCTAACAATGCCTTATCCAGTTTCATTAACCAACAACTGTCTATCACAAGCAGATGCTTTCTTGTGCATGCACATGGTCAACCCATTCCAGTTTGCTTCAGAATGATGGCTCATCTCGGTTGTCTGGTATATTTTAAAACTGTATAGGCAGCAATTTTTTTAAGCACCACACTGAGGGCAAGGGCATTTGGATTTTACCAAAACTTGCCAGGGAACAAAGACAAGACAAGTACTCAGACTGTATTCATAAACAACTGTTCCAAATGATAGACTCATGGCTAAATTTGTTCTACCCAAAGGGCTAAGATGTTTTAATGAGAATGAACATCTGCCTCCTCTGTATCCCACTGGGAGCCACATGACAAGTGTGAAAAGTAAAAATAGTTTATTCTTTATTCCCACTTGATGCAATTGTTAACAAAACACCATGTACAGTACCATATATTTCTCAAATGGCATGGTATTGTTATCAAGCACAGGATTATTCAGAATGCGATATTTAACATAAGTATTGTAAAGTTAAAGTAACACCAACCTTCATGAAATCATAATCAGAATCTCTGTGGTTGCCTTTATTTGTTTTGTATTAGTAGTGAACAAACCAGCGCTGAGACATTTATGGCTGCATTCCTAACAATTGGTTGTAACTAAAGAGACTAACAGAGTCTCTTGGGAGCTGCACAGAGTCCAGTAGTTTAGTAGTTTTGTGGTCAAACAGCATGAAGTAATTACAGCCAGAGTGAAAAGCAACCAATGCAGTGGGATGAACGGTATAACAGTGTAGCACTGTAGTTAACATAAAGGCCTCTTTGTCTGGGGAAATGCAGCAGGCAGTCAGTGACAGAGATCACAGCTCCTCCTTAAAACCTCTTTCCACCCAGATTTAAGGACGATGAGGAGGGGGGAAATATAGATAGTGAGAGTAAGTAAGAGTTGATGGGAGATAAAACAATTGAGGGAATTGAAGAAAGAATGAAGAAGGGCTTTAGATTTGAGCAGTGATGGTGAAGAGAGATGAAAAATCGAAGTCAAGGATATGTGTTTATGTGTAAATGCTGTGTTTGGCTATGTGACTGTGTAGATACTGTACCTGATCATCACAGGTGTGTGGTTTAATGCATGTGTGTGTGGTTGCATGCAGTCTTAGTTTACATGCACATTTTTAAAAGGCTATTTGACCCAAACTGCTAAAAATATCTCATTTAAATCTTACAACTTGGACACAGAAGCAAAACTCTCAGCATGGCTAGATACAAATCGAGATGAGTGAGAACATGTTGTTCAGGGTAGGTGAACTGATCCTTTAGGCATCAAATTCATGAAATAGTCCTCACAAGAAAAACTCCAGAAATGAGATAATTCAAAAGAGAAGTACAGAAGCTTTAAGCTGCCACTTTTAAAATGGCTTCTTTTCAACCAGCAGTTTTGTATTTCTGTAACTGATCTCCTCTTTTCTCCATCACTTTTTAAAGTAATTCTCCACTGCAGCCACATTATGTATTACATTTACAGAAATAAAATCCAAACAGAGATGTACTACATGAATTTATCACTCTGTAATTCTTTTCCAAACTCCATAGTAAAGAAAAGGAATTTTAGTGACTCAGTGCAGTGGCGCTGTCCTTGGCGCCGAGATGTTCAGCACCTCTACAAGCTTGCTGTCTTTGCCGTGCTGAATAGAAGCTTTGCTATTTCATTTTTGATGTGCCATGTTGCTTTCATTGCTTTGAATAAATGTGTGCCTTTTTTACATTTTCTGATCTAAGCAGCTTGTAATGGAGCTCCGGAGCACTTTGTGTGTGAACGTGCAAAGCAATGACAGAGTGTCTATACAAAAGGTTGCACTGAAAAGAGCTTAGAGAATATGGCAGGCCGGGTTGAGTAAACACAAAAAACAGTGGCTTGGAGAAAGCAGGCTCTAAAAACATGAATAGGCAAAGGTGTGTGTGTGTGTGTGTGTGTGTGTGTCACAGGGGAAGTGAGAGGAAGCAGAGATGTGTTTGTGTACTGCAAGGGGGCATTCAAGTCTATCACCCATTAGTGTAAAACATTTGTGTTTCTGAAAGCTTAATTACTGGGGAATTCTGCTGCGGCATGAAACCAGACATAAAACTTTCATATGCAGGTTCCACCGCACTCAGAAAAAAAATTGGTCCTGATAACATCATCCAGTGATCACAAATGACAGGATCATACTCAATGACAAGAAACCACTTTATTCCACAGATGTACAGAATGTTTTTGACACTGATGAAGGCCAGATTTAACTGAGTTGCCATCTGCAACAACAGCAGAAGGGCATCAAACCTCAAACATTGTTTTATTTGTTAGAGCAAGAGTTGATTTTCAAAATGTGCATGATCATGTTACATCTGGGCTATTTCAGACCTCTGGCTACATCGCAAGTCTATTAACCCTGTCCTAACCTTTTCTGGCCATTATATGGAATAAAGGTTGCACATGTCCAATATGTCAGCAAGAAAAATTACATTTCACTATTGATTCCAACAAAAACATGATTTGGATTTTGATGCATACGACCTCTGGTATTAAGGTGTCCTCACTGAATTGAGCTGTATTATTTCTATCAAACAGGGCTGGATGGTCAGGTAGCCTTCCTTATGTTTTCAGTCTTTGTTTACCCTCTGTCTCCTTTTCACTATTCATTAATCATGCATTCCTTTAAAAATTACCACACATATGTACCTAAGTACAAATTAGTAACCCCTTATAAAAACAGATCTAAAAATGTCACAAATTCATATTTTTTTCCACTTTAAACTGGCCAGTCTTTTAAAACTACTTGTTCCTGAAATATACATATCAAATATGAATGATATTTCTGGAATTTTTAACCCTTTATATGCCAGTATGTTTTGATAAGTCCATATTTTTTATGGGAATAATTTCCAAAAAATACATTTCAGCCAGGATTTGATTATTTTTATTATTAGGCCCTGGGATGGGTCAATGATTGGTAGCAACATTGATTTTGATGCATTCTTTTTTTTTTGGCAGTGGCAGATATCACTCTGTGTATTAGAGTCCAGCTCAAGCAGAGGCTGCAAATAGAAAGGGAGTGGTTCTAGCAGATAAACTTGTAGCACTTACAGCAGGTGCCTACAACTTTCTTTTTTGTGCACAAGTGGCACTGCCTCTGTCCTTGACTTTGCTCCTCTGACTGTGCCTGCTGGAACGTACCTCAGCATCTGGTCGTTTAGGGGAGACCACAAAAGCGTTCCATCTGTAGCAGCACCTGCTGCGTCAGGCTCGCTCCTGCTGCTATCTTCAGAGCCATCACTCTTACCTCTCTGTCTGCTTGACTACATCCAAAGCGTCTTGCTACTAAATCTTCTTGCCATTTCGCCAACTAATACTACTCCCACCGAACAAGGTCCAATTTTGTTTGGGTTCTTTCTTCTCATCTTGAATTGTTTATAAAATAGATTGCGGCCTTAAAGGCCTTATGAAGTCCGACACGCACATGTGCACGCACTTACGTACACTGGCACGCACTGACCGTCACGTGCGCGCACGCAATGACGGACACGTGCATGCAGGCAATGACGGACATAGACACACAAGTCATGGAGTGCGCATGAGGAGATCCAGCAGATCCGAGCGAAAGACGAGAGGAGACAGATGAGCCAACAGGAGTCAGTCAGCCATGAACGGTTGGCTTCGATTCAGAGCTTGAATTATAGAACACACAATATGGCTTTCTAAGACAAAAAAAATCTATGAAGTTGGACACAGACACACCCATGTGCTTGGTTTTACGCAGCTAGAACTACGTGTGCACGTACGAACACGCCCACCGACACAATTACGTAAATGCAAACAGCACACACACAAATCATATTGATTTAACACACAATAGTGATGCACACTTTATCATTTTCAGTCTTTCTGCAAGTCACCCGAAAAATAGTGAAATTTGGATGAATTTGCATGCACGGTTTCAAAATGTGCTCGCGTCACCATCTGGTGGTCAACTACTAAAATTGCATTTTGAGACCCTCTAGTTTAGTGTATTGCTTCAGGCCTTTGAAATATGACATGATAGGATGCATTTGGCTTAAAAAAAGCATTTTTAATGGTTTTCAATGGTGAGTAGCAGTAACCTAGGTACATATGTGTGAGTATTTGTTTATTTCAGCCATTGTAGGCAAATTTAAGGAAGTGAGACCTCAATTTTTCAGTTTTTAAAAAAATAAATAACCTGTAGCAAATTTGAGCTACATTCATTCAACACAGCCAAAATGGCTTGCAAAATAAAACGCAAATGTTACTTCTAGTCATCTAAGGCCGCATGAGGGTTAAAGCACCACACAACACCCTGCAGCAGTAAATTACAAAGAACAATTACATTCCCTCTTAAGTCTTTCTTCCAAAAAAATCTAATTTAATCTCCACAAATGCTCAAATATGATACTGTAAAAGGGATCATGAGCACTGATTTAGTCCTGTGTCCTTGGGACAAGCCACACTCTGAAAGTTTGGCTCACCTGGGAGCTAGTTTTCTATTACAGCTTTCCAGGGATCACAAACAACAGAACATAGCATGGCCCAGATGTACTGTTGCATTACAGCACAGGGTTAACACCCAAATCAATGGTCAGCTGTTTGAAATTGGCCAGTGGCACAACTAACAGGAAAAGCAGTTTGGATAAACAGATTGCATTGACAAGGCAGCCCCTTGACACAGGCCCATGCACAGCAAAGACTAAAGGGAAAAGCCAGTCTATCAGTAGCATTAATAAATGAAACTGGGCTTGAAAGCAAACTAGAAATTTTGTCCCAGTTGCTCACACATTGCATTTTTTCCTGTTTCACTGTAAAAGAGCCACCTAAGCTTTTTAAATTCTCATGTGTAATTGTTGCATTTAGGACAGAGTGATATCGATCAGCATTACTGAGGCAAAAGAGCCACTCTGTATTGCCCATAATGTCAGCAGACACATGTAATGAGGGCCATTTGGCCACCGTCTCATCTTTCCTAATGATCATAGTCATTTCTGTTTCCAAAGGAAGCCCATCTCTTTCTCTTTTGCTCTTTGATCTATTGAGCAGGTGCTTTTAATCTCTGCTTATTTCTGTTTGGGTCAGAATGAGTAGGATTGATGACATGCAGAGAGTGTGTCTATACTTCTCTCTGTGTGTGTGTGTGTGTGTGTGTGAGAGAGAGAGAGAGAGAGATTGTACAACATGCATTGTGTCTGTGTTAACACTGTTTTAGCCCAGGTAGACACTTGGAACGTCTTTAGCTGGCAACATGACTGAAAGCAGATTGACTGGAGCAGTGATAGGAAGAAACGAGGTTTAGGAAGAGACAGAACAAGCAGGCAGGCAAGGCACAAGTGGAAATTAATTGGAAAGAGCAGGGGATGAAGGATGGGTGGCCATCATGAGGTCATGGAAAAGATGAGGCTTTCTAAAGAGACAAAGGAACAGGGCTGTTCGATATGTTTAGGCAGAGGGATACAGAAAAAATCAGTGCAACAAAATAAATAAAACCTTTCTGCTACTGATATACAGATGGGCAACCTGTAAAAAAAATTCTAAGCAGGACTAAAGGCTTTATTCCACCACAAGCCGTTAATTTGTACAACAGACGTTTGTAAAAAGATGATATTGTATGTACTAGTGACTGTGGAGGGATGTTATGATGAGTGGATCGCCTTTTAATTTCTATCCTGTGCTCTACCAATACATGATACACATTCCCATGACTGTAGAGACAATATGCAATTGCACCATTATTTTTGCATGGTTTATTTGCAAACTTTCATTCAGTAGGAACCCACACCCCACACACACACACATTCTCAGTGCAGCTGCAGTTTTCCACTCAGCACTCAGGAAGATCTCAGCAATAATTATTGAGAAAGAGAAGAAAATTATGGTATGATGGAGTCAAGCCATCATAATACAATTCTCTGTCTTGTCAACTATTTTTGTCTCTGTGTTTCTCCATAATTTCATCTCCTCTTACTGCCTGCTTCCACTGATGTCAGACTAATTTATTAAGCAGCAGCAGCAGCAGCACACCAGACAAGACACACCCCTGGATGCCCAGTCTTCACTCTGCAGCTCTCACACTGGGTGTGATGGTGTGTGTTGTACCCCTTGCAGAGGCCTCCACTTAATGCAGGCCTAACTAGAGCGAGCTGAGACCCCCACTGTTCTGCAGGGGCATTCTCCATTTTGTCTCAAAAACAGAAGTACGCAGCGTGCATCACAGTTTTTCTCACACACTCTTATATAAACACACAACATCCATAATACAGAAACATTAATTGCATGAAGACATGGCATCTATAAAACATGGACTCTAATTACACAGTGACATGAGACACAATCACGAAACACCAGGGTCACAACATCATGTTGAGTTACCTACAGCTGCAAAGCAGAGTGCACAGCATCTCTGTCTCTTCTTCTCTGAATGTAACAGTGCACTATGAAAGCAATTCTGTCCTGTCACCTGAAATGTTAGATAACAAATTAGGTGCTGTCATATAATGAGAATAATCTAACTCAAGCTGACAATACAGCCTCTGCTTCGGGTAGAGTGAAGCCATGGAGAGAATACGCACAATATTCAGATTAAGTTAGGATGTTACTTTTTTAGAAGGTTGGCTAGAAAGAACCTTCACAAAGGATGCATTTTAAACTTTCCTTTGCCTCTGATCTGTAAATGGTCCACTCACCAGACATCCAGCTTCATACACTAAGCATCTTATCTAGGTCGTGGTGGCAGCAGGTGAAGCAAACTGGCCGTTCATCTCTCCCAGAGCTTCCTGTGGAACCTGAGGCATTCACAGGCCATGTAGGATATGTAATCCCTCCAGCTTGCTCCCCCCAGTTGGATATGTCCAGAATATATAAGGGCTGTCATGATTGCATGCTCAGACCACTATAACTTCAGTTACTGGTTACTTTTTTATAACCAGATTAATGCAAAAAGTATTATTACTTTTACTTAAGTAAAGGATCTGAGTACTTCTTCTACCACTGCTTGTTCTATCTATACCTATTCAACCCCTTCACTCTTCAGCACCAAGTGACCATGGAAGCTGAAAACACACATCCCTTCTTTTCAGGCTGTTGAGAATGACCTTGCCATTTCAGTGCAGCGAGACTTTCTGCACACTAGAGCTGCTTAACGGCTCACTCGGGGCCATGTGGCTGTAATGGCCTGTATGTTGTATTTTTCCTTATATAAGGGGGCTCTTTACATTTACATGCTATATTCAGTGTACTGCAGTAATTGTGTGTAGTCCTACAGAAACACCCTATTTTTTGTGGCTCTGGAGGAGCATCTTATCAAAGCTGAGAAAACATCTATTGTTCCAAGGTTATATTGGTTTAGTTTCAGTAATTACAAATTGTAGACAGAAAACCAACATTTGAAAAACTTGAATTTGAATTTTATAGACAGGAAGTTCTTTAAAAGGGTACTGTGGAGTTGTATTACCCATTACAGAAATGAAATTCAGAATATCTCTGTTCCTACATATATTGGAAGTGTTATCCTAATTTTATATTAGTGAAGTCCTGTTACTTTATTTTATTCTTTAAAGGAACAAAAGGCTCATGACATACAATGTAAATCAGACATTCTACCTCCAGATTAGTGGCAAAAAGGCTCCTTGTAAAACTAAATGCCTTTTTTCAATCCAGCAATAAAATTTCCAGTTTGATTCAGCAATGATGTTCATAAACCTGGGTAGAAAAAAGCTTCCACATTATGCTCCCAACCAGCACGACGTCAATAGTTTGCCATTGACATCACTGCTTACATTGTAGGTGAGTGATTGCATCTCTGCAAGAAGGCTTCAAAAGCAAAGGAAAACAGCTCCACTTATTCATTTTGATGGCACACAAATTGCAACCGCACATAAACTGGTATTATTGAGGAATCAGATGGGAAGGATGGGCGTGCTTGCTGCTGAGAGCTCTTCCTTCTAAATGATTGCCATGCATGTTACAATCAGTACAAGTGAATCAGTGATGTAAAGAAAAGCTTTTACCTGCAGAGCTGCAGGTCAGGTCTCTGGAGGAGTGGGAATAAAACTGCCTCCAGTTTAAATATCTGAAAGGAAATATGAATGACGCAATTATCCTTTTCCTCCCTTTTCATTTTTATTTTTTTAGTTTTTCCTTCTTTATATCCTTTCTGCCATTCTTTTTTTGTTTATAAATTGTTCTTCATAGATGCATGTGCTTGAAAAATCTGTTCAAAAATATATTGTCATAGACAAAAAAGAAAATCAAAAAGTGTTGTGCAGCACTTGATAAAGGTGCTACTGCTGGTTATTGCTGTGGGACCAATACTTGTTTCTCACTGTAACAAGAGCAGATGAATATTCTTTAGCAGCCAGGACCAAAGATTAAACTCCTCACTTTGCTTCTAGGGTGTGAAAAGCAAAATGACCAGAAGCTGAATGCTGCCTACTGGGCCTCGCCAATGTGAAGGATTAATTGTCTTGTGTGGAGGTGTCTGTTTTCTGACCTCTAATCTCCTCTTCTCGGATCTGTATTCTGCAGCTCTTGTATGACCTACTGGCCTCTGTGGAAACTGTAGTATTAGCATCTGAATAGAAGTGAAAAAATTATAGTGTGAAAAAGAAGAAAATATATTGTATGTATGTTAATGGAGGAGAAAGGAAAGGGTGTTTATGGATTGATTAATATCTTAGGAAATAAAGCGCACAGTGCTACAAGACATTAGCGAATGGATAAACACTACTGTACATGTACGCTGAATCCACATCAGATTTTCTTTTAAATCAAACAGGTGAAGAAGGGGTTAGGTGAAGGGCTCTAAAAGTCTCCAAGAAAAGGCAAATAAATCTGAAGGCATTCTTTTGTGGAGATGAGAGAGAAATATAAACAGGGAAGGAGTAATACTGTGAGAGAGAGAACGTACTACACAGGTGAGAGAGAGGAAGTGAATGAGGAATGAGTGCAGAAATCAGCAGCTGCAAAAAATCTCCTTCAGTCTTTATTCATTTATTATCTGCCTCAGGTATTTTCTTAAATGAAGTTTTGTTTTTCTTGATTCCTTATTCATTCTTATTTCAAATTGCAGACGTGCACATTTAAACTCAGACAGGTTCATTAACTTACTATATTATGAAAATAATGTCAGTTTGATGGAGATTATGTTGCAGTGCAGGCTTAACGCAGGAAAACGCCCTTTTCTATTATACAATCATTGTGCCACAGTGAAGATGGTATTGAAGGTGTGTTTGTGTGTGTGTTTTGGAGTGAGTGATGGACTGAATCATCCCTTCATCCTCAGGGCCATGGTGGTCATCCTTCCTACCACCGGGAAAATTGTGACAGGAACTTATTGAGCTACTCTGGATATATATGTGTGTGTCTAGAGGTGATAGTGGGAGTTTAACGTTAAATAAGCTGATAGACAGGACCAGGATAGTGCTACGGTGCTGTTCATACAAATAGACACAGAAATATATAGTCAAATGTGTACACACACAACGCACACCAAGTCAGAGGGCTGGAAGTGGCAGCCCCGACTGAAGTGAGTCCAGAGGAAGAGGAGAAAACAAAATGCCAAAAAACAAACGTGTTATGGATTCAGCAACATTAAAAGAGTCACGTGACCGTTCCTGTTTCTCAGAAATGTTTGAGAATACAAAGTAGTGGTGTTGTGTGTCTCAGCAGATGAACCAAATCCCTCCTCTCTCGATCTGCCTGAGTCTGAATTAATGGCTTTGACAAGCTGTTAATCTGGCAGAAATGAACAAATGAGATTGGACACATATATGATCATACACAGAGACACACAGACAATTCAGGCATAGCTGTTATATTGTGCCACTTATACTCAAATCACTTCAACTCAGTTTGTTCCACTGCTGCACTGGCAAAGACCAGAATACACAGTCTGCTTTTTAAACAGCGAACTATTGTGGAGACACTAAAGGATGCAATTGGCCAAGTACAAAATAAGTTGGATTGCAAAGCTTGTGTGGGTAAAAATAATGACAGAGATTCATGCAGCAGAAAATAATGACAGAGATTCATACAGCAGAAGAATAAAACAGAGAGTAGGTCTCATGAGAGACAGACAGTGAATCAGAGGATGGAAAGGAAGTGCCATACTGTGCAAGAAAAGGACACACAGAGACAATGTTATGGGGAGAGAAGATATGATGACACACTGAGATAGTGAATGGATTAAATAGGGAGAGTAGCTGAATGTCAGTGAAGAGTGTCAGACTCACTTATGAGCATTTAGACTGCAGGATAATAGCACATAAATAGACTAACAGTTAGGAAAAGAGTCTGCCTTCATTCAGTTGTCTGTGAGGGAGAGAGGAAGGAAGTGGGTGAGTAAGAGTGGAACAAAATGAGTGAGCGAAAGAGTAACTGAGTAGATGAAAGAGAAAAAATAATTTAGAAAATAAGATGGTGAGTAAATGGTTGAGTGAGTGAATAAGGTCATAAATGACCAGTGCTGCAGTCATATCAAGTCAGTATTACTAGTGTTCATGTCAACATCCAAGCTGGAGTTTTGGCCAGGAGTCTTAGATTTTTTTCTGGTGGACCAGCCCGTCTGTTCTGTTGTTTTGTAATCCCCACCACCACCCTTTCCACATTGTGTAGCTCCTACAGATACTCAGTAAGCCATCATAGCTGCAGTGACATGGCTGGTGCAACTTGTAAAAGCAATGAGGTCTTTTATCATCACAGCTGCAAAATATTCAGCAGCCATGCTATCAAACAAAACAGACAAAGAGGAAACCCATGGCCGGCAGTGCAGAAAAGGTGCAACAGAAACAGAACAAAGCTTTGGTGGCAATGGATTGACAACAAGGAGGTTGGAATGTATAGCAGGCGATCAGTACAAAGTGCATGACTGTCCCCCTTTAGACCAGAGTTTAATGACACAATTTAACATTATATCCTGATCACGTCAGTTGAAAATGTAATCCAGTCACAATTACCTTATCTAAAACACTCATTTGCTGTTGCAGTTAAGTTACTGTATTTATACATTTAGTTTCTAGGAAACAGGTTTGTACAGGAACCTGAACTTTTCACCTCGTGTATCA
>NW_018127960.1:1217686-1224673 GCF_001952655.1 Monopterus albus
GCAGCGTCAGATACAGTCGGTAGGTCCGCCATCACAAACCACAAGTCAGTATGTCTGTCACACATCTTGTCTAGCAATGTTAGAGACAAAATGGACATAAAGACAGTGGCAGTTACATTAAGCCAGTGAGTGTACACAGGTAAACCAACAATCAACAACTGGCTGTAATAAAATAAATAAAATAAGCTTTGTGCAAGTGCAAAGTGCCCCTTATGCTTTGTCAACTGCACAACACAGAAGATATACACTGATCAGGCATAACATTATGACCACCTGTACATCTGTCTGCACTTCAGCCTTAACATTTATGTTTATGAATGTTTCAGTTTTTGGTTTCACTGTTGGAGTACACACTCACACACATGCACACAAACCCAACCATCTAGCCTGCACCTGAAAGGAAATTCTACTCACTTCTATTGAATTGAGTGTGGCAGAAGAAGGCTCCTCAGTAGGACCTCAGCAAATTAAACTGACCCTACCTGCATGACTAGATCCTACTGGCTATAAAACCGTTTTTACTTTTCTGGATAAAACTACACTTTAAGCATGAGGCAACTGCACTGAAGAGTTATGGGCCCAGTGTCAAAAACACATTTACACATGTCAACACTTTGCATTGTGGGCCGGAAATAAAAGCAAAGGGGCCAATGAGAACGATCTAATGTCTAGTACTTCAATAACATGTAAAGTGTCAGCATGTACGACAATGTCCAGCTCTGTGTAAATGTTTTTAAGTTGGGATTCAAGACAAAGTGAGTTCACATAAACACCATTAAGCTGATACTTGTCAGTGGGTGTGGCTGCTGTTCAATTGAAATTAAGGATGATAAGTTTGTTTTTCATACACAGAAAAGAAAAGGAAGGAGAATAATAAGAAAAAAAACCAAAACTAACTGAACAAACAGACATTTTAGCAGAAGAAAGGGGAGGGAAAGCAGAGATGGATCACATAGTAAACAGGCACACCACAGAAACATATGACTAATAACACAGTATAAGCTGAAGAGAGAACGATAAGAAAAGAGAATCGTTTGATTTTCTGAACAAGAAGGGAGATACGAATGGAAGGCAATGGGTCTACAGATGGTTTGATAGATTTGATAGTTGTCAGATAAAAGAATGATGTTTGTTTTAGGCATGGAAGGATAAATGAATAAAGGATAAATAAGAATTAATGGAGTTGAGGATAGATGAAGAAGACATTGTGGACAAATATACTCCAGAGCAGGAGATGAAAAATAAACCCAGACAACTAGATTGAAGATGAATGATAAGAGTGAGATGATACTGGCAGAGCTGTGCTGTTCTGTGACTTCTGGGTTGTGGTTTCACGTAAAGTGCACAGAAGCAGTGCAGGTCAAGACACTGTCTTATGTTCACTGTTGTCCCATGTACATCCCTTTTTTTCACACATAACTTTTATTTTGTCTCCTATTGTAATTTCTAGAGGAGTTCTACTAAGTTATCCTGAATAAAATGTTTGCAGCAAATCTGAATGAACATTAACCCTTTGATATCATCGAAACAAGAAGAGACCTGGAGGCCGAATTGCTCGGACAAATGAAAGGTTCATCTGTTGGAGGGCTGAGTTCTGTTTACAGGGACATGGAGGAGGATCATACAATTTATTCAGTGAGAAAAAATCATTCAAAGTTCATAATTACAAATAAACGGACAAACCTGCTGTGTTTCTTTAGTGTGGAGGCCACAGAGTTGCTGCTGAGAACTCCTAGGAAGCTGTAAATATTTAATTAAAAGTCCATTTTAGCTCAGGCTTCACAAATGACTACACATTGTGCTGTGCTGCAGGGGTGACGCTGTGAATGTGTTGGGAAGTGGTGCATGCATTTGTGTGTTTGTTGCTAACAGTAATCTTGTCTAGTCTGTTCATCTGTTTGGGCCAAGTATCACCTACAACATTTACACCGACACTCTAACATTTAAAAGTTACTGTAGCTAACATGTTAGCTTTAATTAGTGTTATGTTTTTGTCCATTTTTTCAAAATAAATCTAAAAAATCACTCTACTTATAGCTCTGTTTTGGTCTCTACCAACTCCTGAACATAAAATAAATAACTGGGTCTTTAGCTGATAGTTTTTCAACTTTCCTCACCAGATAGCTGGTTGGTTTGTCTGCTGCTGGGGAGGCGACAGTGGTGCGGTGGGTAGAGCAGTCGCCTCCCAACCAGAAGGCTGAAGGTTTGAATCCCGGTGCCGGCAGTCCAAGTGTCAAAATGTCCTTGGGCAAGACACTGAACTCCCCCGTTTCCCCCAATGGTTAGAGCCATCGGTTGAGGTGGCACCGCAAATGGCTGCCATCGGTTCTGTACCAGAAACAAATTCCTTATGTGTAACATACTTGGCCAGTAAAGGTGATTATCCTAATCCTGTTTGGTGCTTGGCTAGTGGCATTACTGCGGGATTACCAAAGCTGCTTTGAGTAGTTGAAATAGGCTAATAAGTTCAGTTGCACTGCAGAGTTGTGTGGCAGCAACCCACTACAAAGTGACAGATTATGTTAGACAATGACCACAACCTACTGTAACAGTCCCCAGCAGCTAGCGATGTTAAGTGAAAGTAGGAGTGTTAACACAGTTTTATCTTCAGGAAAATCCCAAACATACGTAGCTCATAAAATACAGCAAATAAGAAACGATTGCTACATTTTTTTTTTCTTCAGTATTTCTTAGAGGTAGTATTGTAAGAGTAAATACGCACTTGCAGCAACCCTTGTTCTGGCTTGGAGTTCATCTAAATGCCATATTACAATTTAAACTTTTGGTTTTTTTTTTAGGTATCAAAGCTATTTACTCTCAAAATAAGCATCACAAGTATCTGCAGCTGCTTTCAGTCTTCCCCCTGGGCTTAGCTGTCACTGGATGCTGTGCTGGCGGCGGAGCATCCTCGTCGCTTGCATGAGTTGAAATCCTGTCTCCCGCTGTGATGTGTGTTTTTCTCTGCTCAGTTCCTGTCTCGTTTCTGAGTACTGTGTACTGTCAAATATCCTTAAAGGGTGCGGGATGGTCTGCTCTCCTTTAGAAAAAAGAAGAGCTTTCATGATGCACAGTGTTCTGAGAATCCAAGATAGGTTTTCTTTTTACATTTAAGTATCTGAAAGACTTTCATACAGTATTTATACCAACTAAGAAGGGAAAGAATATCTCATGCTGACAACGTGCAATTCTGAAACCAGACAATGTAGGGCAAGACATTAGTGGGTGTGGCTGCTGTTCAATAAATTAAGAAATGGGTGATATAAAGTCCTGTAATACCATGTGTCTGCCAAGTGAAAGTGTGACTTTCTAGTCATTTATTAGGAAAAACGGAGCTGTAAACCTAAAACTTTAGACTTGAATTGAATGAAGACTTATCTCACCCAAATGAAGACTTGAGACTAGACTCTTGAAATACTTGATATGAACTTGAAAGCAGAACCATAAAAGAAAGACACAAGACCACACCAGTGTTGTAGTGGAATCACTAAACCTCGAGCCCAAGTTGAGTCTCGAGTCCCCAAGCGTTTGAGGCCAAGTCAAGTCTGAATCACCAAAGAATAGTCCAAGTCAAATTATTATGGCCTATCACCAAAAAAAGGTCCTAGTCTCCAACTTCCAAGTCTGAATGCAGTCAGTGCACAGGTCTGTGTTGAGTCAACAGTCTTGAAAATTGGGACTCAAGTCAGAATTGAGTCCAAGTCCTGGGCTCGAGTGCTACAACACTGGACAAGACATGGATATTTAGTCATTAGGCCTATTCAGAGAAGAAAAACAGTCAAAACAGCTCAACAGTAATAACATTCAGTTTATGTTGTGTATTAAGGGGAGATATTCAAGACAGGTCTGTGTTGAGTCAACAGTCTTGAAAATTGGGACTCAAGTCAGAATTGAGTCCAAGTCCTGGGCTCGAGTGCTACAACACTGGACAAGACATGGATATTTAGTCATTAGGCCTATTCAGAGAAGAAAAACAGTCAAAACAGCTCAACAGTAATAACATTCAGTTGCTGTATTTTCGTTTTCCATGTTGAGAAAGACTCCCAGCTAACTTGGTTTTCTGTCAAGATACTGAGACTTGACTTACTTGGACTTAAGACCAGACTTAGACTTCCACTAACACCTAAAGGAGTGTTGCTTTAAGAACCGCTGTGAGAGTTACAACTGATGTCTGTCTCTGAATGCTTTGTCTTTCAGATTCTGTGTTCACCTGGATTAATACAACTAATCCGACCCCGTCTCTCACCCACTGTCAGTTGGGATAGGCTCTAGTCACTGCCCCCGTTGGTTCACAAACCCCCGTTCCATTACAGTTAGGCTAATGTTGAGTCACAGATGGATTTCTGGTTTTATTCGAGGAAGATCTAGTGCTTTAGTGTTGCAATGTAAATAAGACTTTCAACAACCTAATGGCTGACAGGCAAGCTGAATGGAAAATACAACAGTCACATTGCAGGACATTGATCATTAGCCTTGACAAGTGACACACTTGCATGCACAACCCTCTGGAGTCAGCCCAAATTCTCAGAGAAAGCCTCAGACAGACACAATTCATTTTAGATCTGTTTCCCCACACTGACAATGACCGCTGACTATCTAGTCCAGGCTGCTCAGGGGCCTCTGACTTTGAAGAAAAGCACAAAATGATTCTCTCCCACACCTCAGTTTCCCCTATTCGATCCTTTCTTCCGCACGCCTGCACATGTCAGCTTCATCAAACACATATGTGGCTTCTGGGGTCTGTCAGACAGGCTGCTCTTCTTTCACGTGTCGGCCATGGATGAACGCTCCCTCTACCTCTTTATAGTGTCTTATGTTGCTCTCGTTCGCTCTTGTACCCATTCCTCTGTCATTCTAGGTCAAATTAATTTTTGTCACAGCCAGAGGAGGGCAGATAGAGGAAATTAATCATGGCTTCTAAGGAAAAAGCCACTGTGTTCTCTGTTGAATCAGCTGGTAACCTTTAATTATAATAAGTGAAACAAAACAAAGAAAACATCAAATGAGCTCTTCCACTCTAAATACAACAGGGGCACTCATCAAAATGTAGTAAACCTTTAAATAGCTAAGTAGATGAATGGTGGGATTTATTATTCTGTGTGTGCTTTTCATGTGACATCCTGCTGCAGAGAAGTTAGAGACACAAAAATAACACCTTCTCTTTGGTCTCTTTATGGTCTCTGTGGAGTGTGTTTGTGTTCATATGTATCCACATCTCCCTGCATGTGTGTATATGTAGCAGTGTTTGAGTGTGCACATGCGAATATCTGACTCAAGCCTTTGTTTTGTAAAACATGCTTCTTGTCATGTCTCAGCATAATGTGCCTGAAACAAAGATCTCATTATGAGCTGTAATTATCAGCTTATGGTGAAGTAGCTCCAGTAGATGGCACGACCTGAAGCAATGTGTGCATGTCGTACAGGGACTGTGATTTCAGCTGCTAAAGCTGCGGTATATGTCACACTATCATTCCTCAGCTCCTCATAGTGAATAGTGATTTCATCAGTTTGAACAACTAGTCTTTTTGTCTCCTGTGATTCAATAATTCATTTCAGTTAAGGCTGGAAATATGCCTTGTATTATAAGTGCTGACACAGATTCTATCTAGTTCACATCCAGGCAAATTGTACCACAGTTTGTAGTTTAAATGAAAAGCAAAACAAACACAACACTGTGAGTTAATCCTCAACCTCCAGTGTGATTAAACAAGATCATGTGATAACCACGGTAACACATGCATGTCACCATGTGGAAATTTTTATCATTGAAAATGGGTCAAAACTTGTGTTTTCTGCTTATGCCAGTGCATTTTGACAGTTTCTTACTAAAAACTGAGTAAAATGTACTGACCATACACCAACTAGCCCCACTTTATTCTGTTCTGTTTCCATTATTATTTTTAATAAATGATGTCCAGGTGTAGATTCAAATAATAAGGCTCATAACCAATTATATCTTCATGACTGGGCTATAAATCAGAATCAGAATCAGCTTTATTGGCCAGGTGTGTTGGACACACGAGGAATTTGACTCTGGTACATCGGCTCTCAATGTGCCGATGACAACCATGGAAACTCCATGTGCTGAAGAAGATCCTGTGATACAACTGAAAGCTCTAGAACAGGACTTTTTGCTGAGACTGTTTTGTAAACAAAACAAAACTACCAAGAAAATAATATTAATAATGGATAAACTGTTAGAAGCCAGAGGTGAATGAGATAAACAGAAATAAAGATAGAGTACTTAAAAACAGAGACCAGTTTGAGTCTGTATAATCTGTATAATGTATATAGTACATAAAAACAAAAGAGTCTTAATAGGACAGTGAAAGTCATTGTAAGGAGCCCAAATTTCTAAATAAATACAGAGGAGTATAGTGTTTCTCTTGTTGCAGCAGTTTTTCTACTGAGTTGATGACTCTTGGATTGTAAATGAATAAAGTACATTGGTTGGGTTTTTGTGTGCAGTGGGCTAATAAACGCATACAGCAGCAGAACAATGTGAAGTGTTTTTACAAGCTTAATGACAAACTATTTGTCACTCAGTCTGTCACTGCAACCTTTGAGTAGTTTACACTAGAGGCTGGCATAGTTTCTTCCAGAAAATTTGAAACATCAGTGTCTATACAGCTAAACATTACTCGAATCTCTTCTGATGGATCAGGCACCTGGTGTCACTGTGAGCTTTCTGGTTTTACTTTCCCCCATCCTTTGAAATAATAAATATCTGGAGACTGACTAGGCCACTTCTAGACCTTAATATGCTTCTTCTTGAGCCAATCCTTTGTTGCCTTGGCCGTGCGTTTTGGATCATTGTCATGCTGGAATACCCAACCATGACCCATTTTCAATGCCCTGACTGAGGGAAGGAGGTTTGATTTGATTTGATTTGATTTCCATCCATCCATCCATTTTCTTCCGCTTATCCGGGGCCGGGTCGCGGGGGCAGCAGTCTAAGCAAAGATGCCCAGACCTCCCTCTCTCCAGACA
>NW_018127960.1:1227487-1261868 GCF_001952655.1 Monopterus albus
CCTACCATTGAAATTGTAGACTGATCATTTCTTTGTTAGTGGGCAAACTTACAAAATCAGCTGGGGTTCAAAAAATTTTTTCCCTGACTGTATACAGGTATTTCACTGAGGGTTATTGTCCAATCATACTGTCGTTGGTTAAGTGCTCATCAGAGTGATGGCCTGGGGGAAGAAACTGTCCCTGTGTCTGGTTGTCTTAGTGTACAGTGACCTGTAACGCCGTCCAGAGGGCAGGAGTTCGAACAGATTATATCCAGGGTATGAGGGGTCTGCAATGATCCTCTTCGCCCTCATTTTGACCTGTGCGGTGTACAGGTCCTCCATGGAGGGCAGGCTCACACCAATGACCTTTTCTACAGTCCTGACTGTCCGCTGAAGTTTGTACTTGTCCTGTTTGGTTGCTGAGCCAAACCAGACAGTGATGGAGGTGCAGAGAACAGACTCGATGATTCCTCTATAGAACTGTATCAGCAGCTCCTGGGGCAGGTCGAACTTCCTGAGCTGGCGCAGGAAGTACATCCTCTGCTGGTCCTTATGTTGGACGTCCACTTCAGGTCCTGTGATGTGCAGGATGACTCGCTGCCAGTCTCAAAAATAAACCTTTATTATTCCCCTCGTGAGGTAGGATCATAGTCCCTTACAAATAAATAAATAAATACATAAAAGTCTGTGTGAACACAAAAAACATGAGAACAAAAACAGAACAATGTATAACTTTGGTCTATCTAGAATTAAAGACTCAAACATAAAGCTGACCTAAAAGCCATGATTTCTCACAGCAGTGCCACCCTAGACAGAAGGCCAGAGCTGCAGTCAGTTGTATTTTAATAATATCTGACAATAAATTATGTCTTGCCCGGTGGTCACAGCAGATTCATGTGCTGCACACAGAATGGTTATGCCATTGTTTTTAAGTGCATTCATGTCCTTCCTAAGACACCTGCTTCTGTGTGTGACAAATGGAAACAGGCATGAAAAAACACAGAGGACGTGACCTCAGTGCTGTAATTGTTGTCGAACCTTTAAATCCGTGACTGAAGGACTTGTCCTACTCCAAAGTGAAGACTTTTATATTTTTGTTAGTCTTCTCATGCCATTGTCAAGTCAGTGCTTTATTGGTGTGTGCTCTGTCATCAACATGTCCTTCTATTAGCAATCATTGTCTTTATCTGCTGTTTGTTTGGGAGACTAGAACAGAGAGATCCTGACAGACACTGACAGGGATGGAGAGAGATGGGGCACAAATTCTCTTCAGCAATCAGATGTGTTCTATGATAGCGTGCTATCCTCAAAAAAAAGAGGCACTCACTCATGCTATGAAAAATTACATCTCCATTTCACCACTAAAAGAGGGAGGGGGAAAATCCCCCAAAGAAAAGGTAATGGATTGATGCCTGCGTGTTTATTTTGTTTCTCGATGTGGAATTTCTAACAATGATTTTCCACACCAGTAGGCAGTGGCCTCTGAAATGATCTCTCTCTCGCCGTCAGCAAATACAGAATCTTCAGACAGTGAAGCTGCTTTCATGGGATGCAAATTAAAGACACCTGAATGGAATTCATTATTAATATCTACTGCAGAAGTTGTCAAGAAAGCTGGACAATCTTGTATCAAGGGATCCAGATCTGCTGGAATGAGCCATCTGACATTGATAAATCATTCATGTGTGATTATATTTCTTGAGCAGTCCAGAAACCTAATATGTCCTTTAAATCCTTAGACCCCTGGTGTCCGTTTCTCTGTGACTGACACATTAGGATGTCAGGCTTTGCTTACTGTCACGCACTCACATGACTCTGCTTTCTGTGTGTGAGCTTTTCCTCGGGCCAACTAAGAGACAACCGTTGCACATTTGCTGTCTTAAGGAGATACGAGTTATTATGAATAAAATGTAAGATTATATCCTCTAAAAACCTTGTAACTTTCAAATCCATTAATAGTCACTAGACTTCAATCAAAGGATCCACTGGTCATGTTCCATCCATCTGTCCCTCTTCTCTGCTTCATGAGCCGACTCGCTCCATCCTTGGACTCGCCTCTTGTGGGCTGATTAATTCCAGAACACCAGAGAGTTTTCCAGCAGAGGCTTCTTGTAGAGGATTTCACTGATTATGTGTTTCTCTGTATATGTGTGGGGGAGAGAGACTGATGTCACTTCAGCCAACTCAGTCGATGACGGGGGAAAAGGGAAAGCAGTGGAATCAGTCGGCGGACGGAGAGACTTCGCGGATGGTCTGAAATTTTTGACTGAATCAAATGCAGCAGGACTCTAATCCATCCTCTGCGTTCCCTTCACCAAGCAGATAAATGTATTCTTCACGCCACTGATGGGAATGACAAATCTGTCGGACACCCGTCGCCTCGGGGCGGGATGAGAAAAGCCTATCAACCTGTGCAATGTTGATGTGCCTCAGCACTGAAGTTGCAGCCGTGTCCGTCCCAGTGTTGATTTACCACACTAACCTTTTCAGAGCCACAGCAGGCTGATTATTTACAGGTAATCTAATATTAAACACTTCTGGATGAAGGAAGAATAAACTGCACTACCATCCAGAATTAACAGACCAAAAGAATATTTTTTCATTTCTCTAACTGAATCATTATCTGTGTTTTATTTGCTAAAGCTTAAAACCAGTATACTTGAGATTTTAGCAAATAGATGCCAGGACATGATGCACTTCCTGTTTCATCCAGACTGAGCTGCACTGTTATGGTGCTGATGCTTCTCTCTCTCTCATCTCCAGTGTATGACATTAAAGTCTCTGTGCCAGCTCTTCTAACCAAACCCCTGTGGTTTAGAGTTCAGGTGCAATCTTAACTTCTGGAAATTCCATCGGAGCTGTTTTTGACCAATGTTACATTGTTTTAGTGCAAACTGATCAATTCCTGCTCAGGTTTGGGTGTGGTTTTCAGCCAGAAGAAACAAGCTGCAACATAGCAAAAAACAAAAACACATCGTAAGCAAAGAGGTTTTGTGCAGGGACAGCGGGCAGCTGTAGGGAGGGTGGCTGTTTACATGTGTGTGAAAAACAGGGACAGAATGTTTCAATCTGTTTGCACTGGGAGGGTAGCACTTTTTTATTTTATTCATTAGAATAATAAAGTGTAAATAACATTAAAGAGTTTCTCATGGAGCAACAGCAAATGTACATTAGTTATGTTCTTTTCTGTGTCAGGACAATATCTACCTGCTCTATGTGATCAGCAAATGCTAATAGAACCATTATAGCTGACTGGCAAGGTCATCTCTAAAGGCAAAGATGGAGCCAGACATGCTTGTTCTGCTGGCTGCAGCACTCCGCCTCTGTCACTGTGATGGATCTCCTCCACCTGGCACCTGCCTCTGCTGGCTAGGAGAAAAGGCAAGGTGAATGTGTGTGTGTGTGGTGCAGGAGTATAATGACAGAACAACAGGGGATTAAGAAGATCAAGACCAAGGTAAAGAGGAGGAGAAAGTCAAGAAAGAACAGAGTATGAGGTGGAGATTTGTATACAAAAATTGTTACACATAGATACATGTGTTTGTGTGCACAGTTGGCAGCAGGAAAGAGAGAGAGGCACACTGAAGCTTCAGGAGTCTCTCAGAGTTAGGGAGATGAACACAGAGAGATGTAAACAAAGGAAACCTGAGATGGAGGGAGTGAGGAAGACTAGTTCATGGCGACTCACGTGACACACAACATCATCAATAGGTCACTGTGCCCTGTGTTTGACTTGTCTCTGGTTACTGGTCCTACCATGATTTTCCAACAATGAAAATGTTTTGCCATCCTTGCAGAACCAGACTACATCTAAAGAATTCAGTTTGTCTTGAGTTCAACCATGCTCAACAGAACAATCAACAGAATTGAGGATAATAACGTAACTCAGCAGCTCAGCAAACTCTAAAACCTCGCAAAGACCAATTTGAAGGAGATGGTGTAAATATAAATCACACATTCATTCTGCAAATGTAAAACCTACTTCCTGTGCAGCACACTTAAAATGACATCTGTCCATTGTCTGCCCACTGTGAGCGATTGCTGTGCCAAGTTACTGCCTCAGTGAGTTTTATAGACTGTATTAAGATAATGCATCTGTCCACCATTCAGAAAGTTACTAGTGCATTTAGAAAATGAAAAACACATCCTGGAAACTAAAATAGGTTTAGCCAGAGTGGATGTTTTTAAATCTACTCTTAACTGCCCAAGATTATAGGCAGACAGACAAACAGAGCAGCAGCTGAGTTATTTTACAGTCCTTCCAGCTGTCGGTACCACACAGTTTATGTTGGTACACCGCAACATGTTCTTTGTCAAGCTGCCATTTGTCCATGCAACTGAGTCAATGGTGCATTCAAATTAAATCATAAAGCCCCAAAGTATTTTCCTTCATCATCTGTAGCCTGCCATGACGTGGAAAACATTGCATTTTTCCAGGAAAATGGCTTATGTCAATTGCATGTTACTTAATAATAAAAAAGCCTTTATTTGTCCATAGTTGTTATCTCTGCACTCTCTGTTTTGCAAAGAAATGAAATGTTGACACTTGATACTGACTAGTTAGCTGTGCCACATAGATGCTTACAGTACCATGCACTGTTAGTGTAGCTCTCTGTGATGCCAGGGTTGATACATTAGACATTGATCCTCAGTCCACAGTCCCAAAGGAAACATCTGTGCCAAATATTTCAGTTTTATGGACTGTTCTTTATCCCAGTAAAGACTTCTGGGGTTATTAAAGATAATGACTGTTATGTTTTGAAGTGCATCTGTTTAGAGTCTGCACTCTTTCTTTCAACTGCATTTCCTCTGCACTGATTTTTAAGCAGCCACCTCAGAAACATTTCTTTTGCTAAAGGAGAAGGTTACAATGACCCAACAACACGCAGTTGTTTGGCCTGGTTGTTGCTGACCTGAGAGTTATACCAGCTACAGAATGCAAGCAAATATGTCTGTTTGTTTTGTATGCTCCTGAACATGTTTTGTGCTTGTGTATCACACAGTTTCTCTGCTGGCAATGCTGTTTGTATTGATTGTGAGGGTGTGCGCTCTGGGCACCTCTCCTTTTTGATTGGATTTGGTATTATTCTTCAGGAAAGAGAGAGGGTGAAACGCAGGAAGAAGAGTAAATAGAGAGAATAAATGAATGATAGCCAGCCAGGAAGCAAGGGTTAGATGGAGAAAAAAGGAAAGTGCAAGAGCTGGAGCAAACTAGAATGAAAGAAGAGAAGAGGAAGATGATATCAACTCGGTTTCCTTTTCTGAGAATGATGTCATTCTGTCAGGCGGAAGCTGTGTGAGGAGTGAATGTCAGGCTGGAGATGTTTATTTCACTGAGCTTGACTATCCTTTATTTGGCCCTTAGGCTACAGCATTATGTTTGAGACTTAGTGCGATGCATCTTATAGAATTTGGACTCCATGGAAAACAGATTTACACGCTGTCATGTTTGTTTTTACACTTGTCTGGCATTGTGCCAAAGCCCGAAACTAAAGGCATGGTTAACAGATGGTATGAATATTGTTTATTTACTGTCAATTGACTCCAAATCAAGGCATTAATATCCGTGCAGATGTGGCAGGAAAAAATTAAAACTCACATTAAACACTGTGTGGCTGAATAAATTAAGTTTAGAGCTGGTAATGCTGCTTCTGTTATCACGAGTGCTGTGTAAAGCAGTGTTGCAGTCCTCTGATAACTTTCTGTTGCTGCACACACTTAAAGCTTTACAACTTGCAGTGGCTTCTACAGTGACCCCAGCCTGCAGTGTACCACTACTCAGCCCCTGTGTCCCATTGGGATTCTCACTGGAAGCTAAACAAATATGCAGGGAAAGTGCTAGTTATGGTTCTAGTCATTGCTTAGCCACAGCTGAAAGCCTCCCCAGCTGAATCAAATGTTGTCACACCATTCAATGGCCCATTATCTCCTGCTTTTGGGACCATATTGTAGCAATATATAGGAAAATGTAGCTCAAATGTGAATTTTGGGAATATTAATAAGAATTATTAAACCAATTTACCCATTTGTCTATCGATATGGTGAACGTGGAGTCGAACGTAGTAATGCTAATGCGATCTTTGTGGTGGCCTGCCAAGAAGAATTTATGAACCAGAAAGTAGCTTTTGGGGAAAATTAACTTAATTAAATGAAGTAGCAAAAAAAATGGATACATAAAGTGACTGTGGATGTGAAAAAAGGAAAACAAGAGAATTGCCCAACTTGGGGTTATATGTTTTATTAATCATTACAACTAAGACAATTACACATGACTAAACACCACAAAAACACAAAACACAATAAGAACATGGACCAAGTCCAGTAAACATGAGGATAATGAATGCAAAATGAACCAATACTGCAGTGGAACTTGGAATGGGTATGGAGAATAACACCAGGGTTAACAAGTGAAGGAGATGCTGCAGCTGAGTTGGTGTAGGAAAGCGGTCAGCGGGCTGGGTGTGAGTTAACCTGCTGGTCCAGGTGGATGGGTGATGGAATGATCCTGTCGTCAGTACAGAGTGGGAGTCTTCTTTTGTCTCTGTTCTCTTGCTTTGCTATGAAGAGTGGTTCACTTTATAAATAGACCATTTTCATTGTCTAACTTCTGACAGATCAGTAGAGGTGCAGTGTCAGAGGTGGCATGGCCCATCCTAGAAGCAGGAGTGGGTTTCCTCTGAACCAAAAGTTCCACAAATTTTAAGCAGTTTTGTAAAAATAGGAAACCATGTTAATAAATCACGTTCTCAATGATGAATCTATGTGGGAGCTAGGAGGCAGATAGTTTTCTTGAGAGGGTGGACACCAAAACAGAGCTCTTATTCATCAGGTGGACAGCTTCGAATGAATTCTAATGTTCTGCTGGATGCGTAACCAGCTGTTTGCTAACACCTTACTCATAACAAGTAGGTAATATTTTAGCCACATGAGTTGTTGTTGAGTTCTTCTGCTCAAACGTGGTCTAATAACAATAATAATAATAATAATAATAATAAATGCCACCTCTGTAAACACGATTCTAATGCTATACTAAATGTTTTATCATTGAAGGTAGCTATCAAACACCTACTGTTCCAGCACTAAGGACTGAAAATACACTCAAAGGTTTCAACCCAGTTATTCAGTATTCAAACAGATGTTACCAAATAGAATATTTTCATCATTTTTCTTACCCAGTAATTGTTTTTCATGCCGTTTGCATAAACTGATGCTTGGAAACCCTGCCTACTGCCAGCGTTGAACACATTGCCTCGGCTGTACTCTGTGGTCTCCAGTGTAACGTTTGCTTCTGATGTAGCTGCATGGACAGCTCACAGGTCACAGTAAAGGCTCTCCACCCACAAATAAACTGAGAATCCCTGTCCTCAAAGACCACATTAACTGAGAGGGTTAAACTGTTGTCAGGCAAGCAGTCAATCTCTCTCTCTCTCATGATTAGAAGCCCAGAGCCACTGGTGCCACAGAGCGAGGACAATTGAGTCTGTCCCAAACGTAATAGCTTCTTCTTAACTTAATTAAGAAACTCACTCTGCATTCCATGTAAGCGGGGTGGTGGTGGGCTGACAAACTTATCATAGTGTGTTTGTGTTTGTTAGAATGTGTGTGGGAGTACATGAAGCAACACACCCAAAAATCTGTGTCCTGCTGTTTGTGGATTACAGATTTAAAACAACTTGTGTTTAGTCTTAGCAGAAAATTTGCCTTTGTCCTCGTTAAGTATCCTTGCATGTTGAACAAGGATGAATTACTTTACTACTAAGATTTTCTGTGAATTGCAGATGCCTTGACTAGTTTGGAGCTGTTTTTAGTCGTCTGACATGCTGCTGACATAAAGTTGTCTACAGGTCTGTGTAATAAACTTGAGGGAAATTTGATAAACAGAATGATTATCGGGAAAAAAATGGATTCTCTTAGTCTTGCACTTAAAGGAGAAAGTAAAAGCTTTGGAAAGTAGAAACACCCACATCCCCAGAGACATTACTCTGTTACTCACAAATCTAACCCACAAAGCAGTGCACAGCCTAGAAAAGTGGGGAAACTCATGAAGGGCTCTGGAGCTTCAGGGCAACAATTACATGTTAAGTAGTTTATTCAAAGGGACCTCATAGAGCTCATGCTTGCTGATGTAGTGGAAAACAGAAACATACAGTAATTTAACACTGTGGATATACTGTTTATTTCTCATGTATTTGCACGTTGAACTATTTATTCCAATAGCTCACAAGGTGCACATACACGCTATAGCTTCATCATCAGAATTTTCTGTAAATCTTTATATATACTAGGGAAATAATGAGGGAATGATAAGCAGTTATTTAAGTGGGAACAGAGGGAAGGTCCAGGGACATCTGCTGGCTGGAGGGGAAATGACAACAGAGTCTAAATTACACAAGGCTGAGACAGGAGCGTGACACACTACCTTCACCTCACCTGCCTTTTGTTCTTCTTTCCAAGTGAATCAGAACTGATCTGATCTTTTCACTGATGTGTGAACAATCCAATTTGATTTTTTATCACAGATCTGATTCATATTCCATCTGGATCATATCATATCTCTGCACATACTGGGCGGCGGCCCCTCAGAGACCAATAACAATAAACACAGAGGAGAACAACAACAGCGACGGGGTCAGTGGAGAGACCAGGACATTGCACATGCGTTGGACATTTATGGAGAAGCTTCTGATCAGTCCAAACTAGAGAGGACATATTGTAATCCAGCAGTTTTTGAAGAATTTGACCATTAAACGCATGACCTTGTTGTTATTCTTGTACACACGGCTCACGTTTCAGTTCTGCACGTGTGGCAGTTTAGATCACGCCAAGGCCAGATGCTACAGACATGAAGGTAAATCATCAGCACAAAAAGACTGAATCTAATGAAAAGATCAGGAGTGAGCATTAAGGCCTGTGATGGAAGCGTAGCTTTAGAGTCCCTAGAGAGCAATCACCTATTCATTCTGTGAACTTGGTCTGAATGTCCCATGAAATCGATTAGTTCCAACGCTGATGGTTCTAAAATACAACTTGACTTATTGATCCTATTAAATCACCCTGTGGGTTCTCTAACAAGGTTTCAGACTGTATGAATATTGCAGGTCCCTGTATGATTCCAACAGTCTTATTGGCTTTTACATTAGTGTGGTAGTTCAATATCTTAAATAATCCTCTGGGACTTTCCACTTTGATTAATGGAGGAATTTAAAAATGGGGCAGAAAATATTTGACTCCTTTCTTACTCACTGCTCTCTGCTATTGCTTTGGAAGTAGAGTAAGGTTGCATTTATGTATAGAACACTTTTGAACAAACTCCTTTCCACTCAGTAAACTAAGAATCTGAAGATGTCACCTCGAGATAGAACTGTCACACTTTCTGTCTCACTCCAGTTTGTTTTGCCTCCTGTCATTTTCAGTCCAGCCACCAGGTACCCTCGTACATCTGACTCTGCCCCACCCATCTGCAGACTTGCTTCTTATCCCTCCATTGCTCCCCCCGTATGCATGCTGGCTACTTTTGCATGCACCTCACCTGATTCTCGAGTGCTTCATGTTGTTTTTTATGGACTTGTACCTTGCCAACCGCCATGGCTCTTGTTTTAGCCTGTCTGTTTTTGACTTGTTGTTAGTTTTTTTTGGGCTTAGCCTTTTGCCTGCTCCCTTGGATCTTGTTTGTTTGGATTACTCACCCACCTGTTACCAACCTCGGCCTGCTCAGCCGCTTCTCCAGTCTGTTTTTGCCAGCCCTGCCTTTCCGGATTTGTTTGCCTGGACATTATGTAAGCTTACTCACTCTTTTATTTAAACCAGCTCTTTACTGTACCTGCTCATGGGCCAGTGTGTTTGTTTTTGTCTCTGCTATGATTCATTACATAATCATTGACCAATTGAGAGAATGCTGTGCTGGAACAGAAAGAAAATATATCAATACTTTGCTGTTATTTGTGAAAACAACAAATGTATAAGTGACTGGTGTGATTGTTTCCAACTAGGGCAGGGATCTGAGTATTAGCAGGGTGTAATATGGCTGCCTCCTGGATTCAAAGTGCTCTCTTCATAATGTAAATATGACTGAGATGAACCTGCCTGATACACAGAATGTAAATGTTCTATTGCATCTTATACTGCTGAGTGACATGATGATGAGAGATTGCTGTAATGTGACTGGTGGTATAAAATTTTGTGAGAGTACTCTGAGCGTGCACCACAGCTACTGGTTCCGGGATTAAATTCAGTATGTGACTTTACAAGTGCCTTCATTTGCCGAAGAGTCACTTGACCTGAATACAGTCCTTAGCATCCAATCCTATCTGGGGCTTTTCTGTTTTCAGTTCCACAAATGGCTTCTGTCTTGTAATTAATAGTCAAAGACAAGGTGTGAAATTAATAAGTAGTAGGTAACGCAATACACAAATACATACAATAGATAAAAATACAAAACACATAAAAATAGAGTTATTAAAACTGTCACTTTCACATCTGCACTACTTCTCTTAGTCAATCATTCAGTTTGTTATTTAATATTGAGTTCTATTTTATCTGGTTTTATTTATTTTGCCTGTCTCAATTAGATTCAAAATGAATCTGACTTAAACAGATTAAATGAATCAGATGCAATATGACCATATTAGTATTTTCATCAACATTGTACTGCAGTTGTATTTCCTAAAATATGGTAATAATATTTAGGGTGCAGGGCATATTAAATATTACTATGAACAGCAGCAGTGGTAGCAGCCAGTTTATGATTATAATCTCCAGTGTCAGAATGGAACCTGCAGGCATACAAAGCCAATCCAGAGAGACGCTGCTGCAGCTATCACCTGGGGAGTAATGCATTTCTCCACTGAGGAGCCAGATGGCCAGGAGACTGGACGAGGCCCGATACTTAGAGCTATTTATTTGGCAAGCCCTGGAGGTGTCCTGTGTATATGATCTGAGCAGCAAGCAGGAAGAAGAGGGGGGACTTTATGGGGAGGGCTGGGCTGACTTATACAGATTAGCAGTGGTAGTGGGCCTATCTGCACCGAGCAGGTGTTTTTAAAATGAGCAAATGGAGTGTGTGTATATGTGTGTTGATGTGTCTGTGTGCAGACGAGCGAGTGAGCATAAGAGATGTATCAGATGTCCCTGATTATCCCGTTGTTGACCGCAAAGCTATCTTGACACACTGCCATTTTGTTTTTGTTTGGCTGTACTGTCAGAGCGCAGAAGCCTGTTCACACATCCATCTGAGCCGTGCCACACCAGGCTACGTATCTGCAATGCAGTGGCTGCAACAGCTTAGCCCTGCTGCCTCTGTGCAGCGCCTTGAGTCCACACTGACAGATGTTTCCATGCATACACACAAGTAAGAAAAGGAACACCTGCAGTCGCACACATCCATTGGACTCAGTTGGACAGCTGCTACGTTTTTACTCAAGTAAATTCTGACAAAATGTTGTTGGTCAGAACCTTTTGTTTTCAGCTAGTGGACAGTTTCTCAAATCCTCCAGTGTTCAAGCTTTTTTCTCTTCTATTTTGTGTTAGTGCAGTACAAAAAACTTTACATTCAATCAAAAAATCTGCAATGTAGGCAGTCAAAGCAATTTTAACAAGGCAGTACATAATAGACTGGTGTTCTTATCTCAGAAGAGCCTTGGAATCTGAGGTGATTTGGTGGATATGTATTGGACAGCTGTATAAGCGTGGGGATGAGAGAATGAGAAGAGAGGTGTGTAGTTATCTTTATTGGATCATGGTGTGCAATAATGATGTCCACCACCCTGTGTCTGATGTTGCAGCTACAACTCTGCTGCAAAAACTGCTCTGGCTTTTCTTAACTAAGGGTTGTAGTATAACCAGAGGACGGCCACTGCACTGCATAAGTGAAAAACTATACAGCCAAAGTGTAGGAGGCCTGCAGGGAGCTTTGCCAGGAGGGAGTAGTGTACACAAAGGTTCATACCCCCCTAGCTCCCTCATCACACACTCTTCCACTAAGGTAGGAGTTGCCAGTCTAGTGTATCTCATCTTGCCCATGCAGCACAGATGCACTTAACAGTAAACCTTTCAAGGTCTGCCATTTTTCTTATAGTGCAGTGATGTGAGACAAACTCTGACAGTGTATGCAAATTTTACTGACAATCACCGGATGATGGTGAACGTTCAACATAGTGTAACAGTAGCACCCATAGCCACAAAGTCCATGAACTAGCTCAGTAATGCAGGTTAGACAGCAGTGGCTCTGATGTTTTAGCCACGTCATGTCAGACCAAGTAAGGTTACCTGTTACCTATCTGCTTTGTGCCTCATGGCACATAAGGCCTCCACAGAGCAGTTCCACTCTTCTTAGTCAGTTGCTGGAATCCATGCCTCATTTTATGATTTCAAACACTCTGCCTTTTTCTTTTTTAACTGTGCCCCTTCGGGTAGTGTTTGGTCTTCCTCTTCTTCTTTTTCTTCTGGGGCCCAGGTCATTGCTACATTGCAGTCATGTCTTGGTCTTGCTTTAATATATTGCTGATCATTTTCCATCTACACTGCTTCACTTCCTTACTCAACAATTTCATGTCAGCTCTTTCGAGTAAATCTTCAGTATTGGTATGATCTTGTCATTTAATATGAAGGATTCTCTGTAGACACGTTGTGAATCACATCAACTATTTTGTCATCTCCACACAGACCAAGTAAGGTCGTAGCAACAAAACCTGTTAAACTTGGTGTTAATTTGAGCAAGGCTGGGTTTATGAGTTATGGATTCAGCCATTTATTTGTAAAATGTGTAATCTTTCTTTAAAAGTTGTTACTTTATGTCAAAGAGTTCACACCCAAAAGGTGGTTTAAAATTATGTCAGATTCTTAATATTTCCATGACAAGTTTGCATTTTGGAGAACAACACCTTCTCAACCTACAAAGACATTTTGACTTCCTTTAACTACTACGTTTCCAAGTGCTGTGTGCTGTGCAGGGTGCACGGTGTGTGCTTAGCTGGTTCTCATCGGAGCCTGTTTTTCAGAAACTGAGCAAAATAACTGTACAACATACTGTACAACACATTGTGGATTCTTGTGTCTTGTGCACATGTATGTGCTGCTTGTTTCCTCACACACATATTGTATGTTAATTCTTTTAAATGTTAGATGCAGAGGTTTGCAGGGTGTGTGCCTGTGTTGCTTCCATAAATCACTGTGCATTTGTTTCAGTTCTTTGTCCTGTTGACAAAGACCAAGGAGGTGCCTTTACTTGTGAAAGCAGGAAATCGCTGTTGCAGTGGTGGACTGCAGATGGGAGGATAGACAGAGAAAGATCCTGGAGCAGTAAGAGGGGGTGGAGGAAGCAGGGCAAAATGGGATGGAAAAGAGTTGGACCATCAAACCTCTCCATCACACTACATGCTTTCACAACTTGTGAGACAAGGAAGAAAGTAGATGAAGGCAGAGACAGAGCAAACAGGAGTGTAGGATACTTGCTGTGTGGTTTCCATTAAATGCATGCTGGGACAGAGGTCTAACAGGTGGGAGAGTACACAGTGTGTATTTGCATTTATGACTAGTTGGTCTAGGTTAAACCTAGGCGGTGCTGGCTGATCAGAAGAGGTGGTTGGACTCTCCTCCTACTAGTAACATGAGATTTTCTATTCACAGTACTAAAGGGCTTTGTGCCATTTGAGGCTTTTACTAGATAAGAGAAGAATTACTGAAATTGCAGTGGTACAGTCCAGGTACAGCCCACATCGGCGCTGCATATCTGATAAAATTACTGCTTTTGATTTGAGTGTCAGTGCTGGTAAGTCAGACACAGGTGACGAGCATCTCTTGGGTCAATTTAAGTCTAAAAGTCAGAGTACGTGTGCAAATAGCTACCAGCTTTACATGATTCCAACCAGGAACAGAAAGCAGTTGAAGTGAAAAGGTTTAGCATGACCGTATCCTGTAGGTTTTTATAGCAACCCACTTTCTAATGCAGAGTGATGGCAGACGCTTAAGTCAACATTAGGCTTCCCCAACAGTGCTATTCCTGCACCCTACCAGGTGAAATCAGGTCAGTCTAAGTGAAATGTCAGCTTCTGCTGCACCTGTGCAGCAAATGTCATCACAGTTTAATTTTAAGAAAGTGATTTTTTTGTTTGTTTGCCATGGATTCAAAAAGAGGAGGACAGAGTTCTATCTATGTAAATGAAATTTTAACTTAGACATTTTTATTAGAGACACACCTTGCACAACAGCCAACTATCAGGAGTAATATTATTACGATCTCTGGAGGGAAAAGATTTGAATGATTCCCAGGATAAAACATCTGTTTGAGAAAAGGACCAGTGAGGCTTCAGGCATGACTTTCTATTTGTTTCCAACACCTTTCAGACAGCCTGTTCAGAAATGGACTCAGAATGCAAGGCTTACACTGTGTGCCACCAATTAAGCCACAGCCCAGGCATTAAATAAATAAATAAGTAAATAATCATGACTGCTTTAAATGTGGAGCATGAACACAGTCTAAATATAGACTTCACAGTTTCAATTATCACGCCACAGGCACAGACTGCAACCACTGCTAGAGCCAGTTCCACAATTGGGTTTTTTCACACTTCATATTCATATATTCATTTGGCAGAAATTCACAGAAAATAATCATCTGCCTGTCTTATAAAATGCAGTTATAATAGGCAATATAAATCTTATCTGACAAGAAGCACACAGTGGGTTACACTTATTAGGCTAATAATTGACTATAGGTGTCCTTTTATGACGTGACCTTCAATATTTGTATATCCAGGGTTAGTACTTTGTATATATCACAATACACCTCTTGTCCTGACTGAGGTCCTTCCTTGGCTGGTGCCTCCACTAAAAATGGCACAGCATGAACAGAATTGTGCCTGTTCCAGTCAGATCTGACAGCTTTATCTTGTGTTAAATGCCTCTTTTCTGTGTAAAAATGGCTGCACCCCTACTTACATGTTTAACACCCACAGCCTCGTATGGATAATAAGCCGTCTTTGTACACCATATTGCTTTTTTGCTTGTATCCTTTCTTCTCTAGTCCCTGCGCCTCTGCTCTTTATTCCTGCTTTCAGGCTCAATCAATAAACAGGCAGGCCAGGACTAGCCTGCCAGAGACTTTTGCTATCGGTTAGCATGGCTTTCTGGCTGGCTGCCTGTTGGTCTATCACTCTGGGGGGAATGTCATCTTGAAGGACACCATTAAAGGCCTGCCGATGGGACTGTCACGCTTTAAAACACATCTGTGTGGTGGTACACACATATGTAGTGGGAGGAAAGAGAGGAGAGAATAAAACAAGCAAAGATAAAGTAGGGAGTGAAAGACAGAGAGAAGATGTGAAATAATTGTTTTCCTTTGTGTGTTCAGCCATATAGGCAATATAACTCCAGCCTGGAGTATCAGTGTAGCACGTTAGCACGTTCACCACATCCCCGTGGCTCAACAGTTACTGTCTAATCAGTATTTTATTAGCTCTTGATAAATTATAACTTGACTAGTGCTTTAGGCCATTTTGCTGAACTGGCACTTTGAAAGTGATTGATTTACAAAAGACTGCAACAACAACAACAACAACAAAAGTCGAGATGTTCTGTTTTGGCTGGACTGTAAAATTCTTGACATTTCAGTAGACCACCTGCAGTACTTTCTGCACTAAGCATGTTTAAACATTCATTTATTCAATTTCTTTGTGGGAAAAAAAAGCAGTTTTCTTTGTAGCTCAAACAAACATGAAAATGTGCAGAAAAAAGCTGTTTTCTTTGATTTGTAGCTCAAACAAACATGAAAATGTCACAAAGAAAGGTATAATCACAGTAGAGTCTATTATCCAATACAGATCATTTCTATATTAAACAATAATGGGAGATTGAGCAGGAAATGAGTAATGGCAGAGACATCTTTGAAAATATCTTCCCAGAAGTCTATTAGGTTACTAATGCAAACATAAAACAGAAGTTTCACTGAAAATACTCTTATTTTTGCATGGTTACTGAGCTGGATCAAAAGCAAACGAGTGCAAGTTGGAAGAATTGTACAGCGTCAGTCATGCACTAATATTCTGGGAGTGCTCTACATCATTTTTGAAGAGAAATAATCACTTTACATAGTATTTGCTGACCTGAAACCTTGGGAACTATTGTTAGTAAAAGATGTATTTATACTGCCTGCAGCTGCCTAGAAACCAAGACACAGCGAGCTGGTTTAAGGGCTCTCCAACCTGTGATACATGGAAACAACACTAACTCGCTCAGAGGTAAACATGGTGAAAAGTAGCAGACAGAGATCGGTGCTTGTTAGATTCACCGTAAAGGTCTGTCACAACTGCATCTAGAGTTGTGGCGTTTAGAACAACTTGAACCTTTTCTTAAAACATATTTGAGTATTTCTGGCTCTGGATTATTGTTTGATATCTTTCATTTTGTGCCTGAAAATAGATATAAAGTCATATGTAGTTTTGGTGGTGAAGCTTTTGTCACATGATTACATGGAAATATGGGAAGTACATTTCTAATACAAACAAAATGTGGACTCAAACAGTATATTGCCATACCATCTGGATTTCAGATTTACACATGTTTGCACTGTGAGTCTCCTAAACTGAATAATTACTTGCTCTGGAGAAGTGCGGTGAAGGATGTGTGATGTTTTAATGAGGCAAGAGGAAGTTGGAAAGGCGGGATAGAGTCAACAGTTTGTTTTTGTTTTCACAACATTCTGTATTATTTCTCTTGTAATCATGACAACAGGCCTTCTCTAACCTTAACTGAACAGTTTTTGTCTCTAAATCCAGCCCTAGCTAACCCTTAAACACATCCATCAGGAGGGAGTCGTTTAATCGTTTTTGTAATGGTCATATTGAACAAGGTGCTGACAAATAATGTTCTATAGGCACATGAGTTCTGAAAGTGATGACACAGTATGTGTAATTTTAAAAGGTAATGATATTTATTTTGAAGGACTGCTGTACTTCACTTGTTTCTGCTGCAGTACACCGTCCCAGCAGCTATAGCATCTTTTTATTGTTATTTTAGAAACCAAAGCACTAGGTAATATTAAAAACCACTGTGGTCTTGATTAAATACAGAAAACATCTATGGAATGCCCCCATAGTGTAGTAGATGCTGAGAGGACCCATTTCTTAACCATAACCTATGGTTGTAAACCTAACAACACATTGAAGTCAAGACACAAACCCCAGGGTCAGCATCCTGCCTTTGTCCAAAACATATCCGGGACAACTTGGTAGTATGGAAACATGCTTTGCAGATGACAGGAGTGCACTGTCAGTTTTCCAAAAGTGAGTTTGTAAATGCTGAAAGGGACTTTGTACATTGCCCCTGCTAATCTGAGTTTACAATATGGAAGAACAAGAATAAAATGATGGATAGTGCCAACCCGATGCCTTACTGTGTGGAGTGTGCATGTTCCCCCTGTGCCTGCGTGGGTTCTCTCCAGGTACTCTGGCTTCCTCCCACAGCTTAGGTTGACTGGCGACTCTAAATTGCCTGTGTGTGTGTGGTTGTCTGTCTCTTAAGTTTCAGCCCTGTGATAGACCGGCAACCTGTCCAGGGTGGACTCCGCATCTCGCCCAGTGTCATTTGGGATTGGCTGCAGCCCCCCCCAGAACCCTGTTCAGGATAAGATGTATAGATAATGGATGGATGGACTGTTACATTGTCAGAAGGGAAACCTATTTCATCATTAAATGTTACATAATTGGCTGCTGCCTCTTCTCCACTACAACCAAGTAGTGGCTTGATGCAAAGGTAAAAATCTGCTAATTTCTTATTCTTCTTCATTTTTCCTCCTGTAAGAAGAGTGAGGGAGACAGAGTCAAAAGGGAGTTTGGACTGAAGGGTTGTGTTCTTCAGCACCAAGTGGTTTATTGATCTTTCCCTCCTTCTCTCTTCAAAGCACAGTAGAATAAACTGGACTATTTTCTTCAGCTGTGATTGACATCTGACTTCTGTGAGCAGTTTTTGCAAACTTTCAGTGATGTTTTCAGCAGACTGAGAAGATTTTTTTCCACTCGACTCCGACACACCCTCTTAAAATGACACAATTCTTTGAGTGCATACAACGTCTGAGCTGACGGGCGACGAGTGTTAAGCTAAACAACCTACAGTGCACTGTGACAACTCTGTCAACAAAAAACAAAGGGAGAGGACGACAAATGGTGCTTCTGTCACTTATCGCCAGGACTAACAAAACAGCACAGCCCAGTCCAAGCATGAAATCATGCCTGCAGGGAAATCTTTTATGTTTGGGGGAAAAAACCTAGTAGAGTTGCAGAGCAAGTGCTAAGAAAGACATGGATGTGCTTTGTGATTATGGCCTTTGTTTGCAAGCCAAATAAATTATGTCAGGACGTACCAAATGGCTTTCTTAGATTATGAATTCCCTCTTACTCTGTTTCTCCATCTCTTTCTAGATAGTAAGAAAATGCATTCTTCAAAGGAAGTTTAATTGCATTATGTTGCAAAGTAAAGCTTTAAAAAGGTTCAGTTAATGAAAACGTTAATGGCTGCATTGTTACATGGATCCATGTTCATGCTGTAGTTTCTTCATGCTGCTGTAAACTGTCTTTGGGATTCACATCCAGTGTTTGCTGCATAGTATGCAGTTGGTTAAAAGTGAAGCTATAAAATGATTTTGGTGTGCTGTCAAATTCCAACCCTGTAGCCAGAAAGCTGTTATTAAATGTCATAATTAACAACTTTGGCACTGAATATAAGTTCATTCCATATTAAACTAATTGCTCTGGATGACAGTCTGTAAATTCATATCTCACAAATTCATTCTTATTTCATTTTGTGAGTTGAAACATGCCCACTAGCATTTCATAATCCAGGTTTGGGCAAGACGGCTTTTCAAATGTATGGGTCTTAAAAATTACTAATGGAAGATACGACTTTAAAAGCGCTGTAAAATATCTCTTGCTGATGTTGTTATATGCTTATTGTGTTCTGTGGTAGAAAATGCAAGACATCTTTTTGTGTCTTTCAAATTGTTACTTTCTGAAAATGATGGTAAATACACTGATTCTGATTCAGACGGAAGGTGGAGATAACTGGAGCAAGCACAAGCACGACAGTGTCACTCAGCTCCACTGGAGAAGTACCAGCACAGAAGAACAAGGCTAATAGTCTAGAATTCAGAGAGAGAGGTCTGCAGTGTCTGCAGTCAAATATTTAGTGGTAGTGATTGAGTAGTTTTCATTTATATAAGATTTATATAAGATCAGCTCTATATCCTGCAACTCTATCAAGCATGTGTAGGTTTTACATTGTATGGAGATAATGAAATTATCAGAAGCTTGTGAGCAGGACCTGATCTGAACAACGCCCCTTCCATTTCCCAACATACTGTATTTAAATTACTGAAACCACTATACTCCCGATTCTGCTTTTTGTTATCCCCCTTTTTTCTGATCTCTTTTCCCATTATCCTCTGTCTCTGCTGAGGGTCTGCCAGTGCCCGAGAGCAGTGCGGACCTCCTTAACCTTTTCCCCAAAGGTTCCCAGGCGTTCCACATGATTCATTCATTCACAGTGAGGGCAGGTCCCTACTAGTGAACCATGCGACCTTTAACCCTGCCTGCTGAAAAGCAATATCTATATCCAGAAAAGAGCTAACAAAAGCTGTAGTGGATCAGGTGCATTTTTAAAAATTTGCACCAGTTTTTGAATAAGTACATTACTGGTTTTGCTTGAATTGCAGATTGACATTGTTCTCTCAAAAGAGTAATGCTGACAGCTGCATTACATAGAAATCATTGAAGCTTACAAAAAAAAAAAAAAAATTCATGCTACCTTAGTTTGTCACTTGGGTTGAAGGGTTACTCCAGTGATTTGTTGTTGTATGTCCACTGAACAAATCCTAACAGACACAAGTAAAGAGAGAATGCCACGCTCTCAATCTGAAGCTGCTGCAGAGCCACAGAAGACACTGTTTTCACAGGTTGTGCATGACAAGACAAAAACTGCTCTCCGTGTGTACAATCAGTGGTGTTTCCTTTTAATATAGTGTAGTGGTTGTAGTTTCAAAGAAACTAATTAAGATTTAAAAGTGCTGACCTGCTCAAAAGTGAAAGAATAGCTAGCTTATCAAACAGCCCTTTACAAGCTATTGCTTTGATTCAGATCCATTTTGTCCAACCTGCTGACATTCTCAGCTAATAAAGCCATGTCTCAGTGCTGACCTAACCTCCCTTCTCACATGGAAACCAGTCCCTCACCTGCCAATTACCAAGGGTTGCTGAAGATCCCTGGAGCCCAATCAGCAGCCATCAGCTCATAACTTCACTCGCCAGCTCGCCACACACATAGCTTACGCTGCTGACTAAGGAATCTGAGGCCATGTTGAAATAGTGTCTGTTTCCCAACCCCACATGCAAATACTCTTTATTATTAATCTCTTAATATGTTAACTGAGAAATTTTCACTTCATTTAGATGTATCTTACACACAGCATTACAGGAAGACCTAATAGAATAATCAGTAGAACAGTGGTAATAACAGGATCCTGTGAATAAAAAAAGATTTTTAATCCCTGAAGCATAAAGTTCTGGCTCATCACTATATTTTAAAAACATGGCTGAGGTTCAGCTAATGAGAGCTTGTAGCGCACTCATTTTCCATTTGTAAGCAAAGAGGAAACCATCAGCTGTCCGCTCTGGCATTATGAGAGCATCATCTGTGGTGCAGATTTCTCCACACATCTGACCCACTGCATCTCAGACTTTCAAGTACCACTGTTGAATGAACTCTCAGATCTTTTTCTTTTATAAATTACTCTCAACAAGTGCAAATATGCTCAGAATGCCATTCATTTTGGACTTTTTTAAATCTCAAGTCTGTTACCATTTCTCTTAAACTGCTTCATATGATTCATATATTAATTTCAATTATTAGATCGTCCATTAATTTACTTTGATCAGAGTCCTCTAGAAGTGTGTACTGTCCACAATCAGCCGTGCATGCAGTGATAAATCGCTGGGAGAAGTCAAACTCTCCAGTAGCACTCCTGTGACCATGGAGTATTAATCACTGTAGGACAGATTATTACCTGTCCACCATCCATCTTTTGCTCATGACTTTGCCGAGTCCAAACAAACAATAGTGTGTTATTCAGAATGTGCAGTGTGTTATGTGACAGTAGCAGACTCTTGTTATGGATCCTTGAGTGGAGAGTAGGTACCCTCTGCAGAAAACTGACTTGATGTACATTTCTACTGCAATTCTGAATGAAATGATTTATTTGCAGAACTGTAGAGTGAAAAGACAACTCCACTGATGTTTTTCTGAACTACAGGCTGATTTTTTTAAGAGGTTGAATATGACTAACGATAGTTTCTTTGTTTGATCTGCAGCATCTCCAACTGTCCCTCCATTACACTCTGAACACTTCAAGCCATGTCATGAGAAGGATCTGGCCTACTGTCTGAATGGTGGTGAATGCTTTGTCATCGAGACGCTCAGTGGGCCTCACAAGCACTGCAAGTAAGTCATCATATTATTTGACTGCCCCATCCTGCTCTTAATACTTATGCTTCATCCTTCTTAGAGCATCTATTAGTAAATATGTCGTATGCTCGGGATGTTTGCATTGCGGTTGTTTTGTGTATGATCGACTGTGATGAGACTTTGAATTAGATGTTGTTGAGTATGTAAAAATTGAAATGAAAGTGTCCATTATAATCAATGAAGGAATATCCCTTTAACATTAAGAACTATTCCATCGAAAATCCCTTGAATAGCAGACACTGGCCACATCTGTAGGTTTAGAAGCTGGCTCTAAAGAATGTGTAGTTTATGCCTTGATGGAGGTGGTGACTTTGAGTTACAGCCCAGAAAGAGACAATGATCTGCTTCTCTACCATTAACCCTAACCTTCTTCATGTTGTACAGTTGCCATGCTATTCTAAAGCTATGCTGGATAGCACTTTTACAGCAGTGCTTGATTAGTAAAAAAGTGGTTGTTTGAAATGAATAGCAACATCTGAGAAGTAAGTAATAATATAGAAATGGTTTGAAATGTTTCTATAGAGACTTTTGGTGTGACTCACTGTTGGAACCTGTAGTAACTGCTGGGAATCCAAAAGCAAGTTATCAGAGCCAGGTTTCAAGCATACAGAGCATTTGATGCTCAAGAGATTTACTGTGAAGTATTCCTTTCATTCTATATTTGATGTTGGCAGATAGCTATCTGAGCTGTCTCTTCTGAAAACCTTGATATACTGTATGGAAAGAGTTTCCACAGTTCAGTGTGCAGCTGTGCACGTATACTGCATGTGTCTATAACCTGAGTGTGTGTTCGTATGTGTGTGTATGGGTCCTCCCATTTTATGCATGCGTGCCCCAGATTTAAGAGGAGAGCTCATGGGCACTTAGCCCATTCAAATCTGGGGCCCCTTACTAATTAAGTCCCAAAACAACTTCTTCCAAAAATGTAACTGCAGGACTTCCACCTGACCTGTTTTTCAAAGAGCCTGTTTCACCTCCCCTGGGCTACAAGTATACATCCATGTGTGTGTGTGTGATAATGAGGGGTGTGTTTTGGCTCAATGAGATTCACTAAATTGAGAATATGTGGACAGAACATGAACACAACACACATTTCATTATGATATGCATGCACACAAACCAGATTACTGGAGAAAACCTGTTTACACAAGACATTTGTCAGTGTGTACATGACCAGTGAACTGGTGGCTGCAGGGCCAGTGATCAGATTTCTTCCCAGTCTCAACCTTTTTTTGGAACCATACTTATTTAAGGCGTATCAAGTCTCTAATACACTCTAAAACAAAGTGCACACTCAGACCACCCTCTTTCATATGATCAAATAATACATTCACATAGTTGCGAAGGTCTGTTGCTGCACAGATGCACAAAGTATAGTTATGACTTTGGATAAGGTTTGGTTTTGTTTTGCTAGGGCGTGAGGACCTACAGTGAGAGAGCAGACACTTTAGGAAAACGATCAGGGCTCTAGAGCAAAAATCTTCCTCTGCCAACCGTGGTTCTCCAGTTCCCTACCCTGATGAAAACCTGGTGTCTTGTTTACGTGAACTTTAAGAAATCCTTCAGCTCTAGGAAGCCAGAAGGAGAACAGACTGCTTAAGTGAATGCACTTAGGGTTACTCACTTCAGTTTATCTTATGCAATGTGTAATCCAGTCAAAAGTCAGCCAAAGTCTGCATAGAAACGATTAGAGTTGAAAGAGAGAAGGGGAAGCAGGATAAGAGAGGCAGAAAACAGTGTGGGAGAGAAAAACCAAAGTGTAGGCGGATGAGAAGTTTGAGATGGGGAAGGGCTGTTGCCGTCCTCTCCTACTCGCTTCCGTTGTCATGACAACGTCATCTGTGGACAAGCATAGCTGTTAAAGAGCGAAGGTTTGCGATGTACGCTGGGACAGCTTTTAACACACTGTCTGTGCATGTTAATGTGTGTGCTGAGGTACAGAGGAGAAAATAATATGCACCAAACAGATTTCTACCGCTTAATCGTGTGGCAATGAGCTTTCTAAAAGAAAGATGTGGGCCATCAACCAATTTGGCATCTGCTCTGAATCTGAATGACAGCAGGGAAGATCATACAGTAAAACTAAGTGTGTTTAGTACTTTACTTAAAAAGCCACATGTAGAGTTTAGAAAGGGTAATGTTTCATACTATGGAACTTTGGAATTAAACTAAGATTTAATGAATCAATGTACTTCTGAGTGAGGCCCTAAAGTGACTAAATACCACTAAAATTCACCATAAAATAAAATGTAGGATGTATTGTCCTTCATTTGACATGCTAGTAGAAACCAATTGTCCCTCATCAACCAAGTGACAAACTTCCGACCCGGCACAAGATCAATGTATAATCTGATTCAACTTGTGTTTACAGCAAATTGAGACAAACCAAGTTGTAAAAGCAAGATCAATCTGAATGTTTAATGTGGATAAATTGAGCCGGGTTGTGGCATTATTTGTCACAGAATGAATCATTTTTATTTGTGAGATAAAACTTGATCCTTTTCACTGTGATTTTTCTCCAAACAGTCATCACTCACGTATCAACTGCCATTGTCGACCAGTTGTAAAACCAGAGCTCTTTTTAGCATCGTCGGTGTGCAGCGGTTGTGTTTGTCAACCTGTGGGGACAGATGTAGAGAATGGAGGGATTCGGTGTGAGTCATAGGAACTGCTCATTTGCTCACAAACACTGACACAATATCACACACACACACACACACACACATCCTCCCGTCGTGCTTTGGGCAATATAATCAGGCATTCAATCATTACTGCTCAGCTAACCAGTAAATTAGTCAGTGTGCTAAGATAACATTTTCAGAACATGGCAAGAGGCCAAGGCATTCACTTATGAAAGTATGTGATGCTGAATTTGATTAATTATTTTTTGGCTTAGCTGGATTTTCTCAAAGAGAATAAATACTCTAATGATAGTTTTAGTGTAATTAGTGGTTCAAATAATGTCTGTTTAAATATCTGCCATTTGCTACTTGGTTATCCTCTGAGCTCTCTCTCTGCTGTCATGCTCTGGGTTTTGGTGAGGTGCAGGCTGACAGTGATGCAGCGGTTAGCACTGTCGCCTCACGCAGGCAGACACGTCACCTTTCTCTGTGGGGCACCGACTATCAAACCATGCTGGTGTGAATGTGAGCATGACCGGCTGTCTGACTCTATATGTGTCTATCACCTGTGATAGACTGGCCAACTCTACCCCGCCTCTCGCCCAGTGTCAGCTGAGATGGGCTGCAGTCCTCCTAACTGCCCTCCCCATCACTCCACTCACACCCTATAACCACATGAACTAATGGTTTTGAAGAGGAAGAGATGGCTCACTGAATAATGCGTCCCCTGTTTGACTTTACTTCTTTACTTTGGATTTGCATTGAATTCCATTTCTGGCCTGTTTATTATTTATTAGCTCTTGCTGGAGTGACCAGACAAAGAGGGTTTCCCTCAGTGCAGTTAGCAACAAGGCATGGCAAACCCTGTCTCGTTGCCCTCTGTTAAGAGGCTATTCCAGAGCGACAGAAAGGCAATCTCGCCTGGCAGGAGGAGGTAGCAGGGGTTTGGAAGAGATCCTCACAAAGCCCCTGTCAGTGGGGCTTGGGTCTGACAGAGACACTCTCTAGAGGGCAGAGACTGGTGTATGGCACACACACACAAAATGCTGTTTTCACTCCTTGTGGGGACTTTACATTGACTTACATTCAGTTTCTGTAGACTTATCCTAATCTTAACCGTAACCACTATTTGCCAAACCCTAACCCTGATCCTAACACCTAACCTTTTACCATGTTGCCACCCTAAAATTCAGTGAGGCTGGTTCCCACAAAGGTATTCCGAGTCCCCACAATGTGAGTGTGTTAACATATTTCGGCCCCAGGTTTAAGCAGTACAAAGGCACACACACACACACACTCACACACGCACCTTGGCACAGTTTGTGCGTTAGAAACGAAGATGTTGACCCTGACTGTGGCAGGTCATAATACTGACCTCTCCAACTGAGGGTCTTCTTCAGGAAATCAGTTGTAGAATCCTCCTGCAGGTAGCAGGTGAAGGAAGCATGGCTGCTGTGAGAACTGATGTCAGTAATGTGAGTAAACATTTTTCCTACTCATTGCAGTCCAGTCTGAAACTGATTAGGAGCATGTTAACTGTAGTATATTTGTGAACAGAAATGATAAACAGCAGTGAGCGTTTAAGACACTGATTGCTATAGTTAAAGGGCAGTGTGATGTTTACTGATGTACCTCAAATTTAAGAAAGCCATTTTTCACCTTTCGTTTTCTCAGCAATTTTGCTTCATGATTAAAACCTCTGTCTTCCTGAATGTCATCATTTATGCCGTTGCCTGCTTCTCTTGTCCCTTACTAGTCATCCATTCCTATTTTTTGCATCATCCCACTCATTTGAAAGGTCCTTAACATTGATACATCTCAATATCAACATATTATTATTGGCTGTGCAGCAGACAGTCCACTTCTCTTCATTGTGTAATCCTCCTCCTTTCACTCACAGTCCTCCTCATCCTCCCTCCTGTCTCTCAGGACTCTAGCCTTTTCTTTGCTGGGTAACCTTCAGCTTTTCTAAAGTGTTCAGCCACGGACCAGCACCACCAGATTGACTTGGGCCTCATAGGTGCAAAGAGTAGCTGCTTGGTGGAATGCACAACATTACCTTGCTCATACACACAGTGGAAAGCCAGCTAAAGGGAAGCATGCATCAAACGAAAAACAACACATCTAAACTGCAAGTAGACACAGTTTACTGTGTTGTAGAATAAATTAAAAACTTTCTGCCAAGCAGTCTACACCCAGTAATCCATAGTGACAAAGCAAAATGTCTTGACGTGCTATTAAAGATATTCATTCATTTTCTACCGCTTAGTCCCTGAACAGGGTCACGGTGGGGGGAATTAGCTGGAGCCAATCCCGGCCGGCAATCGGGCGACGGCGGGGTACACCCTGGACAGGTCGCCAATCCATCGCAGGGCTAACACATAGATGAACAACCACACACACGCACTCCTATGGGCAATTTAGAGACACCAATCAACCTAAGCTGCATGTCTTTGGACTGTGGGAGGAAGCTGGAGCACCCGGAGAGAACCCACGCAAGCACGGGGAGAACATGCAAACTCCACACAGAAAGGTCCTGGGTGGGTCCCGAACCCAGAACCTTCTCACTGTGAGGCAACAGCGCTAACCACTGTGCCTATTAAAGATATTAAATATCTTTTTAAATGCAAATACCAAATCAATGCTTACTGGCTCATGAACATACTACATCCTCTAAACTCAAGAGAAATTTGTCAGTGACCAAACTGAAACTAACATGAGCAGTTTCCCCTGAGTGAGAAAATGTTGCTCTCAAGATCCTGAACTCTCTCCACTGGGCATGTGCAGCCACTCTCACAAACACACCTCTGAATGTGTCTGTAACCCAGAGAGACCCTTGACATTCCACTAGTGAGTATAGCAAGAGTAAAGGAGAGGTCACTGCATTCTGTGCAAAATTGTTTCTGTCTGCAGGGATTTACCTTGGCAGGAGAAAGCCTCTGGGATAAAGGTGTGTCAAATGCCCAGTATATGGGAGTGTATGGGATGCTAAAGTGCCTGTTTGTGTGTCTGTAGACACGGTGGTGTAAAAGTGTATTAACATTACAGGAAAAGACATTAGATCTACTCCTGCTTAAATTCAGAAAACCATCTGGTTGCTCTTAAAATGGAATATTTCTTTTCTCAGTCATTCACTCTCTTCCTGGTTTTTCCTTAACCTGCCCTCCCTCCCTCTGTTTCCCATCGCTCTGTCTCTGTTGCGTGTCTATCTCTCTCAACCCTCAATGCCATCTGTGCGATAATAATGACACACCAGTGGGACCTTGACTGGTGTCTCTCTGACAGTAATAAACAAGGCTGATGCCGTGGCATGCTTTCGAGGTAGGGGAAAATTAAACAGATAAGAGACCACATATTGTGGCTAGAAGGCGCCGTTACGGTGAATGAATTCTTCGAGATGCAAAGAGGGAGCACTCGGCGTGCCCGGGAACGGAAAACAGAAAATGGGAGGGAGCCAGAGAAGGCGGAAGACTAATGTAAACCAGGAAACAAGCAATAAGTGCTTTTTGTGGGGACATGGTTACTGAGAGGAGTTGAATGTGAGCGACGGTGGCCAAACGTCAGTGTGTGCTGAATTAATTAGCACACAGTGAAGGCTTAATGATCTCTTGGCAGTTCAGTCAGGGTGTTGTATAAAGGGAAGTCAATGCAGTACAGAGGAATCAGCCATCAGTGTATACTGTCAGACTTTTTCTTTATCATTGTTGATTCGTATTCCTTTTTTAAATAGATCGTGTACTTGAATAGAAATGAAAAGAAATGCCACAGTGGCTTGTTTTCTTTGCCTTAAAGCTTCACAAATCAGCATACACTTTTGTATTAACAACAAATCAAATAATCACCCGTTATTCCCCTCAACAGGCTTCAGCCTATTTTAGCCCATTGTTTTGCTTTTACAATACTCAGTCTCCTTATGACAAACACATTGTTGTAAATATGCTCATTTGGGAAAAGTAATAAATAGAAAAAAATTGGACTGAATCTGTTCAAGCTATAATGAGAATTCAAACTGCGAGACCAGAAGCTGCTGCAGTGTTGCACTGGTGACAACAGACATGGTTTGATTTTGAAAGAAAGTGACAGGAAACCGACAACTGGGGTGTGCAGTGCTGGCCGTAGTCTTAACAGCTAGTCATCGTCTTCAACTCTATTATGAATAATAACACGTAGATAATTTACAATCATTAATCACAGTGACATTTTCCTGTGTATAACCCTCACAGCCGGTAGCTAATGGGCCCTGATGATGCCAACTGCAGGTTTTAAAGACACGTCGATAAAGAATATGCTAAAGCAGTCAGATAAAACAATGTAAGAATGACTAAGTAATTAAAATTTTGGTTTTATTTCTGTTTTAATGTTTATGGTTTCCCAAAGGAGGGTGCACTAATTCTAGAAAGTAAAGAAACTGCACAAAGCTTAACAGAGGCAATTAAAGAACGGAAATGCACCTTTTGCATGACACTAATGACATTTGATGCAACTATTATGTAAGCTAGCATTTGTTTTACATAAAGAAGCATTAGCTAAGCCTGCATGCTTTTATGGTTGCTTAATTCCATCAAATAGAAATATTCTAGATATCTTGAGCATTGTTTGGCTCCATCTCCGCTCAGTGTGTTTGCACGGTCTTTGGCATGAGCCTAGGCTGGACCCTGGCAGGACGGTGGGGTTAAGGAGATGCCAAGAGAGATGTTCCAACTTAATAGTAGACTCTAGATACTCAACAATATTAATGTGGTTTCATGATGCTCTTTTCTATAATGTGCAATGAATCATAAACTGCCCTAGATGTTTTGCCCCATCCAGCTGGCAAAGTTATAGACTGGGCTGTGGTCCAGCTTTTGAAAAATAGGAATAGTTTCATGGAAATAAACACACTGAATGGAGAGGTAGAAAAGAGAATTTTGCTTCCAGACTGTATTTCATTACATAAATCAGCAATCTTTCTCATTTAGAAACTGCAAATGTTTGAAAGCCCTGCCAAACCTATAACTGATGCCCCGAGGAAACAGTGGAGACCTAACCATGACCTTGTGGTGAGAAACAAAATGCAAGTAGCAGAAAAAGAGAAGGCAGAAGACCGAGAGAGTAGTGTGGGCACATGAAAGGTTGAGGGATAGTCCAGCATTATTTTCTGTAATGATGTGCAAATACACACAAACACATACAGTAACTCAGAGGAGAAGCCGAAGACAGTCAGGAGATGGCGAGAAGATGGGGGAAGAGAAGAGTGGGGAAGTGAGACAAACAGTAATTTGGTGATGTTGCTCATCAAGGCAACCCTTTCAATTCAGCAGGTTTAATGTGTTAATAAGATGCAAATATATGCAAATGAACCCTCCTTTTCCCTCAGAAACTTTGTCTGAAATTGTGTTGCCCCCTCCTGCAAGAGAGAGAACTCTGAATAAATATAAGAAGAGAGCACTGAGAAGTACTGTTGATTTTTTATTTATTTATTTATTTTATACTGTATATAAAAGAAAAAAATGGAGGAAATTATTGAGCTGCTTTAAAGTCAGTGTAATTTTGCATGCCTACGTTGGGAGATATTTCCCCATCAACTGAACTCTGGAACAATGGTGATCTTCAACAAGCATGAAGAGAGAGAAGGAAAACTAATATGACAGTGAAAAGAATACATTGTAGACCAAAATATATATTTACATAAAGGATTGCTGAGAAAAGACTAACAAGTGAAAACCAGAAGGAGGGACAGAGATTGAAAGAGACAGAGGAATAATAGAAAAGAGAGAATAACTGAAGACAAGCTGTGTCTGCAATATTAAGCAGGACTGGAGTCCCAGTGTTACCTGGGAGCTAAAACAGCCTGCTGATGTGTGTTTTACTGTAGTGCACTTCACTGTGAAATGGCAGCAGTGCCCTGAGCCCAGACAAGTCTGTCTCCCACACTAACAAGAAGCAACCCTCCCCCTGTGTGTTTTCAGAAGAGTCCAGCTTGATCACGCTCGCACTAGAAGCACACATGCGGCGTATGCACCCAGCACCCACATGCTTCACGTACATGAAACACTGTGTCTACACACAGCGGCTCACTCTTGCACCTCATCCTCCCCTAAGTGTTCATGAATATTTAATGCGTCTCCATTTCAAATCTGATCAAGGTCACTGTCACGCTGACGTTCAACTAACGGTCATTTTGACTTCTTCAAACAGGCTCTGTAACTGTCCCGTTAGGCTGCCTTCTTCCACTTACTGACAACTAAATCTTACCTGGAAATCCAAAACCTGCCAGGTGAAATGCTGCTGATCCATGAGTCACAATGTTTGAGTAAAATGTAACATTTAATATGTTTTTCTAAGTAGCCCTTTTGTTATCACTGCAGTTTTGTTTGTAATATGTAAAGATATTAAAATAGCTGTGACTAAAACTTGAAACATCATCACAAACCTCCATTCACAACTGAAGATGTGACATTTAATTGAACACATGCTCCACATGATGCCACTCTTCCCAAGGTTAACGTTGAACCTTCAAATCCAAAAGACAATAGACAAAACCACAGTAAGCCAGTGTTGAACACTCGAGAGAGCGAGAGATTCTTTAAAAGTCTTGGAAACGTGTCCTAAGCATGGGCAGTTCTAATATCAAGTAGTATATTCCAGATTGTAGGGGTCACCGCTGAGACGGCTCTGCCACCCCAGTATCTTAACCTCAACCGACAGTAGGAGCTCTCAAGAGCATTTGGTCACAGGATCTAACAGGTCTTACAGCGATATGAGGCTCTGGTGCAGTATATGCTGTAGAGTGGTGCCAGATCATGAAGAGCTTTAAAAACCAATATTTTTAAAACAATCCTGCATTTAACACGGAGTCAGTGAAGTGAGGCTAAAATCGGAGTTACACGCTCCTGTTTGAGAGCACCAGTCATTTAGACAGAAACACTGAGGAAATCTCAATAAACAGAGCATTACAATCAAGTCTAGAGCTAATGAAAACATGGCCAGCAAGTCATTAAAAGAAAGAAAGAAAGAGATTAGTTCACTAAAACTGAAAGGGAGCATAGCAGTGATGCTGGTTATCATCTTTCATTGCTGTGTACAGACACAGCTAGAGTATGAACTGGAGGTCAGACCTGAACCAGAAAGTCAGTCTGTAAATTGCAACGGACAGATTGGGTCTGTCCTGATACTTGCACTTGAGGTTTGGAGAACTTAAGTACATGTTCACCCACTGCCAGGTACTGTAGAAGGCAAGGGTGAAATCTGAAAAATGTCCAAGATGCATCCAAGTGCTGGTTAAGTAAGATCTTAACCAGCACTTGGATTTTGGACAAGTAGCATTATAATTCTGAAAGCATAATTGGGCTTTTTTTTTACTGTTTTGACTCATGGTCACAACAAAGAATGAACATGTATGCGTGTATATTTCAAAATGAATGTGTACAGTGAGTAAAATTTCTATCTCCCGTTCACAGTGCACAGAGAAAATGAGACTAAATGGCTTAAATTCCAACACACACTGTAGTAATAGCAGCAGTATTTTTAGAAATAACAATGAAAATGTAACATTTTACAGAATCAGTACCAATTAATATGAACCATGACTCATGCTGATGAGTCATAACTTGTTCTGTATTGCCTTTGAGTCATGAAAGCTGAATCAACTGAGGGAGAGTTTAAACCACCAACTGAAAATGGTAAAATGCTGGAATCACTTGTTTCAATGTAATCAAAAATTCAACAGACATTTCATATAATCTCTAATCAGTGCTTTTCAATCTGCACATGCATATGTTTCTTCCTGCATGCAATTTTTTTTTAGAATGTGTAGAGTGTGTATGTACTGTATGTGATCTGGGTGAGAGTGTAAGTGTGAGCGTTGGTGTTCATGTTTATGTGTTTACATATACACTGCTGGCTATAAAAAGATAATCATGTGCTGCAGAAACATGGCCAGTAATGGAGCCATTATATTTTCTTTCTTTTTGTTGTTTACTGCAGGGCTGTTTGTGCCCTTCCAAGAGTAGAGAAACTATTTCAGGGTTGCAGCCTCCCAATGCTTTGCTTCAGGCTGAGACCGTGCATATAGAAGTGTCCATCTCACAGCTATGGTCATGTAGGCTATAGGTTGGATCCAGCATCTGCCAGGAGATGTCATGCTGCACTGTAGGTCTGCCTGATGTCTGTCAGGTGTCAGCTTTGTTACCAAGGAAAAAGAAGAGCACATGGATGAGTAGTGGAGTGAATGGAGTGAGCTAGCTGGAGATAAGTGTTTGTGCTTTGTGCACCTTTCTACACTTCTCAGTCAGTGGGAGAGATTGTATCTGCAGAGAAATTTAGTGTACAACTGCCATATCTGTGAGAGGAGAGGGGACCCAACTCTAACCCTCAATTTCTAAAACCGCCCCCTCTTCAGAGGTCTAAAAACTGATCCTCATAAAGAAACACAAACACACACCCTTGTGTTTATATACTGTATATCATTCTCATCTCATCAGTGGAGGTGTTTACACCTTTACTGCACTACCTAAGCTGGACAGATGAAACTAACTAAGTGTTTTGATTCTAGCCTCTGTTATTCTTTTGTAAACTATTATCCATAAGTGGTTTTAATTTGGCTCCCAGCATTGAATTATGGTACAATTGCATCCAGCTTTGCTTAAAAAAATCAACCAAATTTAGTCTGCATGTTGACATTTCACACTTACTTACTTTTGTCAGATTCCCAGGGTGAACGCACAGCAAACTGAAAACCTAGATACAGTTAATATGTCGTATAAAATTGGGACGCAGCTGCAGAAAACACCCTGCTGGGACCATTTAACAAGTCTATGTTCCTTTGTGTGTCTCTCTGTATGTTTCCTCTTTGGAGCCTAAAAGCAGAAGCCTACTGAGTTTTTGTTACATTCAAGGTTTTCTTCACATGTGCACTGTTTCTCTTTTTGCTGCAAAGACTTCATTGGTTAGCACAAAATTTCCTGGTAAAAAAAAACAAACTAAATATCTTCTCCTGGGGGCATTCATTGCCTCACAAACTGGAGAACTGGAGGTACTGTACCCTTACAAGGCTTCTAAAACTTAATTGGCTCACGAATGGTAGTTTTCCTGTGAGGGTTCCCCACTTGACCAACAGAAGAAAATATTGCTAAGTGTCTAGTTAGTACATTGATAACCCACATTTTTAGTCTTTGGAGGACCAGCTGCATCATTTTCCATGCTGTGTCAAATATTAGAAAATTATGCTTTGACTTCCCTTACATTTTAAACTTAACCTCCTTCGAGCTGGAGGTCTCTGACTGCTGTCTTCCTGTCCTTCACTGAGCAAGGAGAGAAAGTAAAGTAGTAGGAAAAGTCACCAGGTTCAAGTAATGAGCTACAGGGTCAGAAATAACGAAAGTGGAGCTAATTTGGTCTTTTATATGCTTTAATCTCACGTGTTACCCCTGCAGAACAGATTAATTAATTAAAAAAAAACTACCACCTTGTGCAATAATTATGACCTGAAAATTTTAAATGGACTGATTTGTATTTTCTGCAGTCTAAGTCCCAGGATTAATTAAGATATCATTTTAATAGTAAAAGTGGAAAGGCATAATTTGGCATATTTGCATAAAGCCAACTCATTCAGCTCTGGTGAATGTTGTCATGTTGCTAAACAAATGTCCAGCTGGCTAGCAAAGAACACACATGAGATCCACACTTCTGACTTTATTTATCTGCACTGACGGGCACCATCCTGAATGTTACTGTATTTTTGCACTGGGACTGGATAATTAGTGCTTCATCAAACTTTCATTCTCAAATGGAGCTGGAGTACTGGCTTTGCATTGTGAAACAGTGAGAACAAACTCAGCTGTGAATACAACTTAAGGTTGTGCTCTGGGCCCGAGGGATGTGCCAAAGATATACATGTACATGATTATCGTTGTGTTGCTGACAGTCCCAGCACTGGAACGTGCTAATTACAAAATTTTCTAAAATGTTTCTTTTAAGGTTTCCCCCTGTGCTATGTTGGCTTTGGCACTTTTGTGAAGGCAGAATATACAGTATATATAAAAGCTCAAGGAAGAAGCCGCAAGGAAAGCAGCATCTACCAAGTACCTGCAGAGAGTAAGGCAAGTCCTGAGAAGTCAGCTGAATGGAAAGAACAAAGTCCGGGCAATTAACACCTATGCCCTGCCGGTCATCAGGTACCCTGCTGGCATAATAAGCTGGCCAAAGGAGGAGATAGAGGCCACTGACATCAAGACAAGGAAGCTCCTTACAATGCACGGCAGGTTTCACCCCAAGTCCAGCATCCTGAGACTGTA
>NW_018127960.1:1262388-1281416 GCF_001952655.1 Monopterus albus
ATAGCAACATCAGGAAGAAGGAACACGAGAAGCTTGAGAAATACCAAGGGCTGAAAGAAGAGCTAGAAAAGATGTGGAGGGTGAAGGCACAAGTGGTCCCTGTGGTAATAGGAACACTGGGGGCTGTGACCCCCAAACTGGGAGAGTGGCTCCAACAGATCCCAGGAACAACATCTGAGATCTCTGTCCAGAAGAGTGCAGTCCTAGGAACAGCTAAGATACTGCACAGGACCCTCAAGCTCCCAGGCCTCTGGTAGAGGACCTGGACTTGAAGGAAGGAATACAAGACCGCCCCAAAGTGGGGGGCGAGTGGGGAATTTTTTTTTTTTTTTTTAATTCCAGAGGAAAGATTTTGGAACATTGTCAGTGCAGCAATTGAAAAATGCTCATTCTGAATCATTTATTGTAATTCAAGTGTAACCTCTTCTCTCTTTTTTACACACCAAAGGATTTCCTCCTCTTGCGTATTTCATCACCCTCTCTGTCGTGCTTCGGAGATAGAAGAGGCCTGGCTTTTTTATGTGACAACCTGTGTCACAGCATCATGCAGATCACACAGAATGTGAAAGGAGGAAGCAGCGGCTCTGGATGTTGAACAGATTTACAGTGTCCGGAGCAGGCTGGGATGTTTGCTTTCATGTTTATGAGCTGCTGCTGCTACTGCAGCAGACTAAGGCACAAAGTGAAGGTTTTATTAAGGTCACAAAGTAACTTTATACCTCCTCTATTAGTGTACAGCAGGCCTGCTTATGGAGATGCAAAAGGGCAGATCGATCAGTGTTGCAGATGGAGCAGCGCAGGGAGGAAGTCAGTGGAATTAGCTGTGATATCTGTTATAAATCAGCTGATGGTAACTGGCAAGCTCACAGTGGTGGCTGCTAATGTCTCCCATTGTGATAATATAAACATCTGTTTGCCAAAATAGTGTTACAACAACACACATGCTCAGACACACAAAATCACTGCCGTGCTTACTACAGTACCTTGACCTTAGAACTAACAGGAAGGATAGTATGAATTCTGAGGAGATATGTGTGTGTTTTTGTATATAATGTTCTTAATTGCCTATAACCTCACTGTCAGATTAAGGCACCATTGAAATCATCATATAGAATGTTTTTTACAGAAAGAAGAAAGACTGAGCTAATGTTGTTGTTTTTTTTTTACTCCTCTTTTGGTGACAAAATTATTCCTGCATATGATGAACGCACTTGAGGATAGGTTAAGGAAAAATCTCAATTCCCTTGCTTGACTCTCCAGTCAGTCGGTCCAGTCCCCCATCTTGAAGGACCTCCCAACACAATTATTCCTGCTTTGAGGAGTAAAGAAGCTGCTGGAAGAGACATGAGTGAAGAAACAAGAGAGCATCTGTCATGGAAGTCTTTTATGGACCAACACGCCCCTTTATTGGAAATCAGATGTTGATTGGACGCTTCAGATGAAGGATCATCAAAAAGAACCTCTCATGTCATTATAAACATATTTCCTCAGTTCCTTTGTCCTCTCTCCTTACAAGAGCAGGACTAAAATGCAAGGAAAAGACACAAGTGAGGGAAATGTGGCTGTAATTAAGAGAGCTGGGATTTATATTTCTTCTTCTTCTGGCTGCTCCAATTCATCATCGCCACAGCGCATCATCTGTCTCACCATCTCACCCATTTTTTCTGTCACACCAACCACCTGCATGTCCTCTCTCACCACATCCATAGACCCTCCTTTTGGCCTTTCTTTTCTCCTCCTGCCTGGTGGCTCCATCCTTACCATTCTCCCCCCATATATACCCCACATCCCACAACTGCACCATCTCAGTCTCACCTCTCTCATTTTGTTTCTAAGTGGTCCCACCTGCATTGTCCCTCTAGTATACTCAATTCTAATCCTGTCCAACCTGGTCACTCCAACAAAAACTGCAGCACCCTTACACTCTGCGACCTCCAGCTCTGTAGATGGACTATAATTGCTTAAATGACAGCTGAGTTCACCTGATCCCTCTGTTCTGTCTGGAGAACCACTCTGGGCTCAGAACATTTCATGGGATTCAGTTCTCATGGTCCAGAGCAAAGACACACTTTTTAGTTCTAGTTTGTTTTGTGTTCACATTAATGTACACATTATAAGTGAACCATATATAGACTGAAAAGAAAGTCATTCTAATGCATGCACAGATAAACCACATCAGAGTTTGCTTGGAAGGAGTTTGAGACTGTCTTTTTAGTGCTGGCACAACTGGTCCTCTCTAGAGTTGGAATTAGTGTTCAAATAAACGCCAAAAATAAATTGAATCAAACAGACAAATGCACCAGAGCTGGTTTGATCTGCAACAAACGTGTTAGATATGAAATCATCGCAACAATGTAATAAGAGTATTTGCCAGTGTTGCACTGTAAACAGAAATCTCTCTCTAACACACTTGCACTGTCCAGCAACTAGATCAGATCTGGGAATCATAAATATGTATTCTCTTGGGTAAATATGTGCAGACAGGAACGGGGCGAGGCTGACACTGAGGTCATGTTGGTATAGAATACAGCAGAGAGCTGCAGAGACAGTGAGCAGTGACTTGCATTTGTGTGTGTGTAAGAGAAATCGAAAGAATAAAGCCTAGAGAAGGTCAGCTAGTCACTCCCAGAGAACTAATTAAAGAATAAAGACCTCGGCCAAGTTCAGCACTCAGGGGAAAGAATAGGACGTTGTTGACATTGTATTGTATTCTTGTAGTTGCTGACTTACTGCATGTGTGTGGTGGTATTTCATAGTGAGCAGCGTTTCATGTTTTTCGACCAGGATGATACAGGCTGTTACAGTGAGAAAATAATCATCAGCTGGTTCCAGCCAGCGTGTAGATTATTACTGTATGCAGATCAAAGTTTGTGTTCTTCTTTTGACATCATCTCACATTCATATAAAACTAGACTGTGCCATAAAGGGACCTCTATTTGCAAAGGTTGCAGACCTACAGTATTGAGATGCTTAGTCTAGTAATGCTGTAGTTTGTCTGTAAAATGCACATTTGCTCTAGTAGCATCATCAATTATTAGTATGCTTAGTACCTCTTTTTTGTTTAGTAGCTGTTTTTGTAAATGCAAGGAGTTGTTAGAAATTATGCAAAACACAGCAAAGCAAGTTTGCATGACGAAGCAAAATGCCTGTAGTGAGAGCAGAGACACAGGTGACTTCCCTGTCCCCTGTGAAACTGTTGATGCAGGACAATCGGAGAGTAGCTCTCCTCTGACAGAGTCAGAACACTGTCTTTTGCCTTTATTCATCCTTTCTACTGACTGTGATAGAGTTGAATATTTGTGAGCCCACTCATGCCTGTAGGGAATGGTGCTCGTACAGCTAGTGGGTTTCATTCATCTCAGTTTGAATTTTTAAAGCTTTGATAAATTAGGGAGTTAAAATGTCTGTCTGGAAAATAACTGCCCAGTCTTGAGCCAACACAGTGATCTAAAGCTGGGACCACACTAGAGGATTTTATAATCTTAAGTGATTTTAAAAACATGAGACCACAGACGTAACAACAGCTTTAATAGATTTTTTCACACCTTAATCTTAAAACCACACACCTTAGACGATTCAGTCAAGAGGCAGGACCACATACCTTTCGTTTCTACGATTTCAGACATGCCAATTTCGGGGATTTGTCATCAAGCTGTAGCGCACGTGTGCTATGTTTTGCGCAGAGAAAAGAAAAATTGTGGATGAAGTCTTGGCTGACAAGACGAAATCAACATTGGTTAAGGATTTTGCAGCACGAGCTGGAGACGAGTTGGAAGTAAAGAAACAAGGAGGCTGGTGCAAGCTAGTGCTACAAGCTGTGTGTCTTCCGGGCCAGCTCACTCTCATTGCCAAAGGCAGCACAGAATTTGTGTCAGAAATTGTATCAGAAAACACCCCAAGTGTGGATGAAGTCTTTGTATTTGTACCCTGGAATGACAAAAACACATTCATATAACATTAGCTACACCAACTTTCAGAGAGAGAAACTTTGGCAACAACATCCTGACCCCTCAGGTCAAGATACCATACCAACTTTATTTATAAAGCACTAAAAAACAACCAGAGTGGACCAAAGTGCTGTACATTGCAATAAAACAGGATAAATTATAAACCCACAAACAACAATATAAAATATAATCAATATAATAAATGACTAAAATCAACACAAAAATATCAAAATGCCAGGGAAAATAAATGAGTTTTTAAAAGAGACTTAAAAACAGACAGGGTAGAGGCTTGTCTAATGGACAGCGGTAAATCATTCCAGAGTTTAGGACCAGCAGCTGCGAAGGCTCGATCGCCTCTAAGCTTACGCTTTGTTCTTGGGGCACTCAAGAGAAACTGATTGGCTGACCTCAGAGAGTGTGTGGGTGTATGCCAATGAAGCAAATCAGATAAGTAGGATGGTGCAGAGCCATGAAGGGATTTAAAACAAAGAGTAAAATTTTGTAATGGACCCGAAAATGGACAGGTAACCAGTGTAGGGAGGCCAAAACTGGAGAGATATGCTCATATTTCCTTGTACCTGTTAAAAGACGCGCTGCTGCATTTTGGACCATCTGGAGGCGAGTGACAGAAGACTCCCCGACCCCAAGATACAACGAGTTACAATAGTCCAAACGGGAAGTGATAAAAGCATGAATAAGCATCTCAAAATGCTGTCTAGAGACAAATGCTTTTACTTTAGCCAACTGTCTTAGTTGAAAGAAACTAGATTTAATGACAGCTGCAATTTGGCTGTCGAATCTTAAATCGGGATCCATCTTAATGTAGGTAAAGCTGGCAATCATCCGCATAAAAATGAAAGGAAACACTGTGATTCCTGAGTATAGAACCAGGTGGAAGAAGGTAAAGGGAAAAAAGAAGGGGTCCAAGGACCGAGCCTTGTGGTACCCCATACACAAGGGGCTCAGAGGAAGATACAGCATCTCCGAGTTTCACGCAGAAGGATTTATCCTTAAGATAAGATCGAAACCATTCCAGAGCTATACCCCGGATACCCACCCAGTGCTCCAAATGAGAAATAAGGATATCGTGGTCCACTGTGTCAAAAGATGACCCAGTACTCCTCAGCACATTACTAATTCCTAGAAAAAAGTGATATCTCCAAGTAAAAATCACTTCTATTGACAGTTTCTAAGAAGACGTATATCACATCTGCTTTCTTACAGAACAGCTGGAGGATGTGAAGCTGGGATATGTCATATAAGGGATATTTGCAACAGGCATTTTTACACATTTTCAGACTTTCATACATATCAGTAGCTGTTCAGTGTAATTTTAATAATTAGTAAAACAAAAAACTCTGATTCACTGACACTGTGTCTCATATTTATTAAAGCATTGGTGACTGACAACATCACCATGAAGAAGGTATCTTCTCTCTACAGCTAATCAGCTGTTCGCCAGGCTCCATAATCTACTTTACATTTGACATGGACTGCAGTGACATCACTGTTCGATTTCTTTTCCCCCCACTTTGAGAAATTATTCTCTGTCATGTTCTAACAGTGAAGCTGAAGGCATACAGCAACAAGGTGGAGTGCTGGTCTCTTAAAAGATAATAATAATAAAAATGAGCCTCTTATACACTCAAAGATCTTGAAGACCATCTATATCTGTGGTATGAAACTGAAAGAAATTAAGACCTGAGGTTAAAAGCCTACAGTTGAGCTGGGAAGGCATAAACAGCTTTTCCTGTTCATATTTGCGTGTCAGTGTTTGTGTACTTGCGGGCTTGCACGCCAAAGGTGCAAATGTGGGGATGTTGTCAGTATATCCAGGGTTCACACGTTTGAGCAGGTGTCTGTGTGTTGTTGAATCGAGGCGAGGGGGAGAGAGACTGGCTCTGCAGGAGACGTGAAATCGAGGCGAGGGGAAGAGAGACTGGCTCTGCAGGAGACGTGAGAATGGGAGAGCGCACTCACTCTCAAGGTCAGAGAGTAATTAGGCTTTTTCTGTCAGACCAGGGAAAGTGTCAAGCCTTGGGGATGAAAAGTGATTATATGGGAGAATGAGAGTAATTGAATTCAGTTGCAGAGCCAAAAGAAAGGATGAGAAATAAAGAACAAAACAAGGACAGGATATCAGTTACCAGTTGTCTTTTTATTATTCCAAATTCAAACAGATGCCATATTGTGATACAAAGTTCAAAGCAGATGAAAATGATGTGATGCAAATGGTCTCCACTACTGTATATGATCAGCAAACCTCCAAAAAAAGGTTCAGCAATTATACCTAACCATTCTGTTTATTTACAGGCTTTGTCTTTAAGAGAATGATAGTTTCACCTTACTCCATTAAGTAAGCTGCATTTAGGACAGATGCTTATTCCAGGACATATGGACTTTGTCTGAGGAAATACATTTTGTGTGACACACTTAATGAATGCAAAAATAATACAATGTAAGAGTGACACTTAATCACAGCATATTAACACTAATCAGTCATGACAAGGATTCAATCATTTGTCAGTTTGTAACACAGCTGCAAGAGAAAACGTATAAATAGAGGGTGTCCCATCAGGTCTGCGGTATAAGCAACTGGACGCTATTAAACTTTAGTAAACTGTTTCTTATTAGAAGGTGGCCTTTTGTCTTCTAAACACCAGAGGATTATCCAAACACACACTTCACACTCATTTTGTTGATATAGCAATCAGAATAATTGATTAAAAGACAAACAAAATCAACAGATATTACACAGCAAAATGACATAATGGGCTTTAATAACCAACAGGACAAAACCAGAGCTGTCTCCTTCTGAATTCCTTTAACTAAAGCCACTATTTCTATTATCTTTATAGGTTCTTTAAACTGTTACAATGCTCTGTACAGTAATTGCTGTATGTATTGCACCATTGTTGCAACTACAGTATAAACCCTACAATGCCCGACTTTTTCTTTCTCCACTAAAACCTCTTTCTTCATTTCTTTTTACAGAGATGCACATTATTAAGAGGCAAATGTCCCTGATGGCAGATTTATGGTGGTATTGGTAATGGTTTTATAGGCCAGTTAATCGCAGCTCAGTCCATAGACTGTCTAAATGTGTAAATAAGACATTGATCCCCCCCCCTCAGAGTGAACCCCTTCAATAAAAGTGACTAATGAATTAGTAATGAGAGGAAATAGGCTTAGAATAGAGGAATGAGGGGGGAGGGGAGATGCAGGGGTGAATACTGAGCACAGCTGGAATGTACTGCGTGGAGAGCGAGCAGGCGAAAGTGGACGAGAAGCAGCAGCAGAAGTATTTTCTCATGATATTACAAGTGTATCTTGGACAATTTAGTAATTCTCTTTGAAACAACACATATTTTTCATTTCCATGCTGCATGATTTATCTCAGTTTCACACAATAAGTAGCAATATTCCATATACAGTCGATGCAAATGATTCCCTATATTCCTCTTCCCTCTCCTCCCATCCGACTTGTGCTCTATTAGGAATTGAATTTGATTATTTGAGTATAATTGAATCTCTCTGATATGCAAGGCATCCATTTCTGCTGCAGTCCAGCAATCGATAAAGCTAAGGCTAAATTAATATGCACTTTATCACCCTGCTCATGAAGCACTTTATCTCTGTCTGCAATTATACACTGTCTCTCACTGTCCCTCTCCTCTTGTTAGTCATAAAAACAGTCTTGATTGCATATTTAAGCATGTGCATCCTTTTGTCACGTGTGTGTGACTTCTATGTGCATTCTTTTTCCCCCTATGTAGTGTTTATATCTACAAAGATTCCTGGGATGTAAAATGTATTTATGGTGTAATAGCTCAAGAAAAAGTCAGCATTCTCCATATGCAGCACAACTCTCCTCCCCTCCTTCCTCTCCTACTTTCTAATTCATATATTCTTTATTGGCACAATGGGAACAAGACATTTACTGCATCTTATCACTGTGGTATTTCCTCTCTCCCCCATTCTCTTTGTCACTGTATCTTTCTTGCTCAGCCTATTTCAAACCCACTATATTGGTCTCATCTGCACATTACAAGAAAATCTGACAAATGCTGTCATAATTGTTTTATTTGGCTTTCTGTTTCAGATGTTCTTCTTCTCCACTTAACTGTGCACATACTTATCTTGCACCATTTAAATTCTCATTATTCTGCCTGGGACAGATATTTTTTTGGCCAGCGTGGTGTTCAATAAAAATATAAAGCAGTTCTTAGATTTCAGGTTCTTGGGTAACGATTTGTCTTTTTTTGAGGATCAGTCCTTGTTTTCATTTCCATTTAAACTGATTTAAGTGAAATGATTTCTTAAATTGAATGAATTCCCTCAAAAACGGAAGTTTTGGGATGTGTGTTTCTTCTTCCCTGCATCTTATCTAAGCATTGCATGTTTCAGCTGAACCTCTGCCACAGGGAACAGGCCTGAGGTGTGTGTCACCAGTCAGGAGATGTTATTTCACTTATCACAAGTGCCGGCTACTGGGCGTTCACAGCTCCAGCTCATGCGTAAAGATGAGGGACTAAAAGGATTTCTAAAATGTATATATTTCTGGTGTATTCTTTATTAGGTATTACATATGAAACAGAGAACTCACAGTGGACAAAGGTCACCAAAAATATTCAGTACAAAATTTGCAGTTTAAATGACTGTGCCTCTATGAGATTCCTTGAGACAATAAGTCTGTTTAATGTAAAATGTCTCTGGCAGGGTTGACTCGTTGATTGAATTACTGTTTACCTACAGTTGTCGCTGCGTATTACCCGAGCTGCTCCCATACAACCTGGAACTTTACAGCTGACACACCTGACAGGAGAAAACCTGCACAGACCAACTCCCCTCTGATTGCATGTAGCAAGGCCGTGAAAGAAGATATTTAGCTGGGCTGTCATTGTGTTGTATGACATAGTCAACAAAAAAGCATGCGTGTAAGTGCTGTGCATGAAAATGTAGGGGGAAAATGACGGGACATTAGAGTAAAATAAGGGCCATTAAAGGAGAGAAACGCCAGGGGCCCTGCAGGCTGCAGTAAAACATACAGTGCAGGAGAAACCAGGAAAGCAGAAATGGAGCTTGGTGCTAACCATTTTTATGAGATTGAAAACTGTAGGCAGTGCAGCTTTTACAAAATCACAGGCTTACATCCCATTTATAAGAGTCCAACCATTTCAAGGTGATCTACATAGCCCTGAAGTAGCAGCTGCTATGCATGCACACAGATTACCATGGATTTAAAATTCCATTTAAAGCATCCAAGGGTGTTGGAAAAATACTGTCCCCAATAAATTCCTCAGAAATCAATCTAAGCAGTTGTGCAACATGCTCTTTGGTCCCAGCATCTGTCTGTCATTGCTGTATTTTATATGACTGGCATTTGTGTGCATGCTTGTCCAAGCTAAAACGCATTAAAGTTTGTCACACTGCCTTTATTTTAGTTATTTATTTTATGTCCAGCCCTTCTCTAGAAGATAACCTCACAACAACACACTACCATAATCAGCAACAGTACACAGGCTGTGTGAGATGTCCAGTGTGACCCCATCATAACCATCAGCCTCTTTGATAAGCCCAGTATCACCAGCCAGCTGATTGGGTTGACCCTAAGCTTCGAGGCCAGTACAGAAATTGTTTAATAGTGCCCAAGAGGTCAATAAGTGAAATCTCACCTGACTGACCTAATGACAGCTCTCACGGGGAGGTCCAGGTTCACGGACGAGCCTCAGCCACAAGGCATGAGAAAAAGCTGTGAAGTAGGCACAAACAATACAGCACAATATTGCAGCCAATCAATGGGATTTAATTAGCATCCCGATCTGTCAGCCCCCTCCACATCACACTTCTTAAGCCTCTGCAGAGTTCTACCATGATGTATCATATTTGATAAGTATTGACTTTCATGGCCAATCTCTGACAGATCAGATTGAGTTGCAGCAGTGCAGCTGTGTTTGACAGGTTTAAGATCTAGGTCATGTTTCTTTTTTCAAAACTGGCGTCTCATGTCTGATGTGTCCTCGTACAGAAGAACTTTGAACTCTTTAACAGGGCTGTTTTTCTTAGTCCATGAAAATACAATTTGGAGATGCACGATTTTAACTGCACAGTAACAAAACAGTTCTTGTATAATTCACCTCCTTTTTGTAGACAAGCTCAAAAATGGCAAATAGAGACTTATGGATCTGAATAGTCTGTACAATGTACATTTATGGGTATTTTGGTTGTTTACTTTCAAACATTCAGAAGTAGCCTAAGTGATACCGAAACAAACTTACAAAGCAAAAACATGACAAAAATGTTCACTTTTTCCTTTTGGGAATGTAAATGTGTGCCTGGTGAACCTAAAAACACAATGGAGTGACAGCCACACAGGTGAACAAATCCAGTTTGGTGAAGAAAGCTGAATGGTTCTAAGTCTGTGACAGACACCATAGTTTAAAGGATTATAACTGCTCTTGGGTAAAATTGCAATCATTGATTTTCTGGCCACAAGGTTAAAGTGTTAGCAGACAATGAAGTAGACATCAAGTTGAAGGGTTGCAACATTAGCATTCATTTGGAATTGTACAATATTTCACTTCACATGACACATTTCTCTCTTTCATCTGTACCAACTCCTGTGATATCTACCTTTAGCTGCCAAATATTCAACATTATTCACCAGCAATTTTGCCTAAAATATGGTGCTGAGTGGGCAAAAACAACTGCCTACTGCTCCTGGAAACAAGGTTAGTGAAAAATAAATCTGAACCAGTATATATAGTAAATGTGCACTAAAACTAAAACAATAAAACGTGCTAATAAAGCATTGCAGAATAAGAGAGCTGTGTGATTATTTTCTGTGCAGCCATGTTCTAGTCATTTTTATTGGTAGTTAAGACAAAAGAGCTTTCACTTACACAAACTACATTCTGGCTGACACAGCCTCGGTGTGGACCAAATATGGTGTCAAAGCCGCCCATCAGTCAGTAGGGTCAGGCGGGGCCAAACCTCTGCACAGAAAATGGCAGTCAATGTCAGACTGAGTGACAGAGTGGTTACAAAGTGACTGTTTAGCATCAACACCAAGCCAATAATTCTATAGAATTATCTCTAAATTTGGTTCATTTGCTGTCTGAAATGAACAAGTTGTTGGTGCCATTGCTGCAGGCTAACAGTTTCATCTAAGGCAGGATTGAAAACAAACACTAGCAAAACCATGACTCACATATAGTAACGGTATTTATGAGCTTTGGTTCTTTTTTTAAAGCCATGCAGTCATTTACAATTCGCTATGTGAAGTGAGCTTGGCCTGATTTATGCAAAAGAGAATAGGGGTTATGTTGTGATTGAGTTTTCAGGCAACTGTGTAAATGCTGTAAGACAAACACACATATAAGAGAAAAGAGTGAAAAGGCCATGTAATGGGACTCCTGCTGTGAAGGAGATTGGTGTAGCTCAGCTCTACTGTGCTGCCTCTCGTCCAAACCTCCGGGGGATTCGGCCCCAGTGTAAACACCTCACTGATACACATGCAAAGTTTTTTTTTTTTTTTTTCAAGCATACTTCAACAATCAAATCAGTTTTATTCAGATTTACATCAAGCTGCAGATGAGGGTTGCTGAAGCTGCGTCTGTGCCAGGGTGCAAACAGTTAGATGCTATCAGTGAGACAGATGTCTGCTGTGGAAATGCTCAGGGTGGAAAAGCCTCATCATTGGTTACAGAGTGGAGAGACTCATAAAGAGCTGCTGACGTGGATTTACTGTTTGTGAAGAGATGCAAAGTCCTACTGAATGTTCATACTGGTTAAGTGAAGAGGACTGTGACTGTGTCATCTCAGAAATGTGTGTTCTGACCACGTCTGCCCTGACACGAGGCAGACGTAGATGGTAGGTGTAGCTCCTCCCAGGGGTGTTGCTGGGAGCTGTGGGGCATCTTAAAAGACTCAGTCATCGATCTGACTGTAGGAGCTTTTTGTACTTATTTTGTGGATTCACAAGAATGAGTGTGATATTTATTTATAAATTCATTTGGAAATGTGGCATCTTTATTGGATAGAATTGCTTCAAATGCATTGCCATGCGATCTCAGTGGTCCTAGGACTGTCCACACTATTCTTTTCTGCTGTATTGTCTAAACCAGTAATCAGCATTTTAAACTTCAAAGAAATATATGGAAAATTTGAAATTGGTGTGCTACTTTTAAACACTGGAATATTCCATAATAGGGAAACTTATTCAGCATTTGTGATTCAGTTAACTCAAATAATCCAATGTCTATTCCCCATATATTAATGAATTCTGAAGGAGAAGAAAGAGAGAGCCCATGCTAATGATGCATTTGTTTTCTAAAACTATCACTGTTTTTACTTTCACCGTGACAACACACACTGTGGCAAAAGTTGAAATAATAAGTTGAAAACACACAGCTTAAGATGTATCCCTTTCACTTGCTTTAAATATTCATTACCTCTTCAAAAACTCTTTCTCTTCTTTTCTTTTGTCTGATCAGAGGCTGCTCCCCGCTGTGCTTTATGTAGCCGGGCATGTCTAACAGGAGAGAAGAGTGGGGGAGGCGAGGATGGTGAGGAAGAGTGAGGTAGACACAAGGTAGATAGAGGTTAGAGGCAGAAGTCAGCCAGGGAAATGTGACGAGCACAGCGGTCACATCTTCCATCCTCTCTCTGGAACCTTGAAACAATGAGAGACTGCAGAACTAGAGAAAGCACCTGGGTCTGCTGTCAGCTCTGCAGACCAGCGGAGGAGGGGGTGGGACCAGCTATGCATGGAAACTATTCTATAAAAATCTGCTGCCATATCTTCCCCTGACAAACAGAAAAGGCTTCAAGAAGTGTGTTTACCTGTAATGCTGATGATTTAAGAGTTTAACCTCATTCTGCTTTTATGAGTCAGGCTGCACAGCAGCAATGTGGCTGAAAGGCAGTGCACAAGGAGGAAAAAACAGTTTTGAGGCAGAGAATGTAAATATCTTAGAGAGGACAGATGGTATGAGACAAGTGTAATTTAGGGATAGTGATGCATACATAGTTAATGGAAAGATGAGACTTCAGTTTTCCTTAGTGAGACAAAGCTGCTTTTGCATGGTCTGTATGGCAGTTCACTTCCTCTTGCCTTCCAACAGTTACTCTTGTTTTTAACCAGTAAAGTGAGGTATTGAGCGCCTTAGCTTACCCATGACAACATTCTTTTAGCAGCCAATTATTTTTAAGTAGCTAATACAAGTCTTTTTGAGCCCTTATCAGAAGGTGATGACAGCCTTTTTTATGTGAACATGTTTGATACCAGTATTATTCTCCACTTTAGCAGTGCCTTCAAGAGGTTGTTTTCAAATGTCTAAAATCAAAAGTTGGCAGAGAAATAGAGAGAAGCTCTCTGCACAAAAGCCAAGTTTATGTCTGTGGTGGCGCCCTCTGCTGGTTAGAAATAGTGAAATCACTGAACAATCTCAGCTGGCACCACTGAGAGGAACCTTCTCTCTCTCCACCCCCAATGACCCTCAGCCACACACAGTCACACTCACACAATACCACAGAGTCAAAGACATATACACACACTGTTAAGCCTGTGTGCTCCCGCAGTATTAAATGGGACTTAGTTCACAGAATAATGGCATCCTGGCTTCTAAGACAAGACTAATCCACTTTCATGCCGTGGCACTCTGACGTGTCAAGCCTTGCTCGCCATCCATGTCTCCTTAATGAATGGCAACAACAATTAATCTCCTTATTAATGATTCATGGAGTCTATGTGTTAATTCCTCTCCCTGTGTCAGAAAATGCTCACAGCCAAACTCAACATGTTCAGGTTACATGCTGTATGTGCTATTAAGTGATGTTTTATCATAAGCGCCAGAAACTTTCACCTGTGCTCTGCTGCACATCAGGGTGGGTTTTGTTACCACCTTGTCATGTATAAAGTACAGCAGGAGCAAGTAGTGGTTTTATACAGTAGACTTTCTTCTGTGATCGATCAGGTTCACTGCCAACAAAGTCCCTCAGTTTCTCTTCACTTATTTTGTCATGCTAATCAGATTCCTGATAATTTGCACATTAATGAAATGTCTGTCGATATGCACTGTAGATGTATTGAAGCATACAATCATGGTCAAGCTGTAGTGATGTAAATGCATATATGACCTTCTCAAGCAAGGTCAGTGCGAGAGAGGGGGGGACCTGATTTCTGAAGTACTTCTCAGTTGAAGGAAGCATGATTGAACAACGCTTGTGGCTGGTTTGTCGGAGGAGAGTTAACTGTCCAAAAATACACCCAGACTTCTTGCTACTGGTTTGCGATTTGTAGATACAGCACCAAGAATGTTCAGCAGAGAAGATGTGGCTTTTGGATGGCCACATACATAGATTTATTTCATTTAGCCAGAGGAGGTTTGGATTTCTGAAAGACATTAGTTGGTGTGGGTTGCCTGTTTCACTGTTTCACTGTTTCACTCTACATGACAGTAATAGTAGTTACTGTGTTTGCAGATGACATGTCCTAGAGAATAACAAAATAGCTTGACTGATGTATCAAAAGCAGAATTAAGACTGTCCAATCATCAGCTGTTAGTAGTAGTAATATTTTCCAGGAAACCACTTTTTTCTAAATAGGTCTAAAATGTTTCATTTGAGAGGGCCATGTGTGGGTTTCAGTGTCAACGACCTTTAGTCCTTTCAGTCCAGGGCTGTTTCAAGCCTATCATGTACATAGGATTTGTGTTTTCCTCAGGAAAATGATGTATCATATTATCAAAGGACTTTGGCTGCTTTCCTAAGTTGCACTAGTTAAACCAGAAAATATGAAAATATTGCATGAAAAGCTTCAGCAGCAGCAAACTGTTTATGTGCAGAGACATGAGCTGAACCTCAGCACTGACCAGGAGAATACCTTCACCGGTCACTTTATTTGGTACAGCTGTACAACTGTACAAACTTCACTGCAACACTTTCACCTTAACATCTGTTTATGAAGCTCAAAATGTTTCAGGTTTTGGTGGAGTTGTCATATATGTATCAATTATGTGTTTATTATTGACGTCATAGGTGGTGTTGTACTGGATACATTATATTTACAGGGGTCTCTTTATTTTTGTCCTCCCCAGCTACTGTACATATATGAGAGAGTCAGAATATTAGGAACAGTACCTAATAAAGGGGTCAGTGAGTGTAGAAGCCCTTTCATTTCCCAAGAAGGACACAATGGATGACCAAGAAATTTGACTGGGATAATTGGGCCTGACACATTAAAGAGCATTATATAATACAAGACTGACACAATAAATATGGGGGGGGGAGCTCACAGTACATTCAATCATATTAAGTGTCAGAAGCCTATAAATAAACACATGATTCGGGTATGACTGCAGCGAACCTGCTGTAGAGGCAACCCTGCGTGTTCTTATGAGATAATCAAGCACGTACACACACGCTCACACACACATTTTTGCATTCAAAAAGATGATTGTCTTTCATGCCTCATGGTTGTGGCAGCTCGTGAGCAGGGTTGAAGTGCAAGTGAAGGGAAGAGAAAGTTTGCAGCTCTGTGGCAATGTCTCCTCTCTCTGCAATTTGTATGCAAATAATCATCTTCCTCTTGTGCATAACCCCCATGGTTGTAATGTATAATCCCCTCTACTGAGAGGATTTACAAACACACACATTAGGCACACACATGAACACACACAGAGAGAGAAAAGGGATTTTCATGATCTGCATCTCTGTAACATGATCTCTTTGCCAGTGTCACATGATGCCATTGATAGTGTCACTGGCTGAGTGTGCTTGGCCTCCCCAGGGCTCAAGAAGTGGAGTCCTTCGATGTTCTTCATCTGTGTGACAGGATAAGGGATGAAGCAAGCCACTGGCAAACTCCTCTCTGCTCCTCTGTGTCAGTAATATGGGCTCGAGCCAGTGACACATGAAGGTGTGATTTATGTTTGTGGAATGAATGCATGTGTGATGTGATAATGGGATAAAGCAGATGATACTGTATTTACTGTGCTTTGGTGCTATAGGCATCACTGCATGATATAAGGCCATTGCTTGCATCATTGTGTGGTTCTAGCATGTGATGGGGGTTGTTCTCTCTAGGGTTTCCTTTCATTTCACCAGCTATAGTTAAACATTTCTATAAGAAAAGAAATGCAGCTAAAATGACATAAGAAAGAAAGAAGCCAGAAAGAAATTCTTGCTCTCAGGTTCTTGTTATCGGTCTGTACACAGCAGCACATGGATCACAATCTACCTGTGCAAAAGCCAGACATCTGTGAAGACAGACATGCAAAATTAAGCTTAAAGCACTGTTGGGAGCCCTTCACTAAAAGTTAAAACACAGAGGTCATTTACTTCATAGATCCATGTCTCATCTGCAAGTCAAAGTCCTTAAACCCTTTATTATTTTTATTTTCAGCTAAAAGCACAATTTCAGTGTAATACCCAGGGAGGCACTCTTTGAACATTTGTCCCTATAAATAATATAGCATTCCTCTTTCTGAGCCAAGGTGCCCAAAGGCATTTAGCTTTGGGATCAGCACAGTTCATCAGTGGAGATGAGAAGATTTGCAAAAACAAGCTGTATAAGTTCTCAGACAAGTTTCTTGGTGAATGTAGTGTAGAGGAACGTTTTGTCTCAGATTGAGCCAAATGGAAGACATTTCATCATTCCAGTCACTTGTTATCGGACCATAGTTACAGTTCACTAGGCCCACACTCTCCTGCTATGAGGCTCAGCTGGTCATTGTCATCTCATAGACCTTCACTGTCGTGGTTACAATCCTAAAAATGGAGCCTTCCTGCTTTACACTCAACAAATCAGGGAAATAAGAGGAAAGCTATGAAGACAAAAGACCAGCAGACACATTTCCAATATGTCACGTCCCTTAACACACACACACACACACACACTCTCACAAACACACTCACATGTAAAATGCATATACACAAACACTTTCACTCTTCAAGTGAGGGTGGGTTGGCGGTTACTATGGCAACCATGTGAAGGTGGCTGCAGAGTTAACTGCACTATAGAGACAGGCAGACAAAGGGAGCGAAAGAATGTAAGTGTAAAAAAAAAAGTTCTCCAAAGACCATGTATTCCTCGACTTACAGAATGTTCCAAACGACCACGTAGACATCAAGAAAGCAAAACAACAGATTAAGGAAGAGCACGAATGAAGCACAAGCACCAGTAAATCAGACCCATTAACACTACTGATGTGGGAATACATATATTTCCAGGCCTAATAATGGAAATGGGTGAATTGAAAAGCCATTAGAGATTTTTAAAAAAACTTGAGCAGAGGTTGAATGGAGCAGTTACTGTGAGGGTTAGCCACTTGCTGCCATCAGAACTAACCTTGATGGATTATTAATTGGAACCAGTTCAATGAGCATGTACTGACGTCGGATGCAAGGTCAGGTGTGTGTGCACACAGGCCAGCTGAGGGCTGATTTTCCCTTTGCAGTGAGGACTAAAATGAGCCTCAGTAAGAGCCACCAGGGATGGTGTACATACCGACACTAGCTGTCTGATAAATGCATAACAAAGCTTATTTCTGCAGCCTGGATAAACTTCTAATGAGTTTCCTTTGTCATTTGGATCACACAAATAATGCATACTACTCACGTTAATCAGCTGCAGTGACAGGAGATCTTTTAAATGCAACATTTTGTTAATTAACACAATCATAGTGCTTTAGATTTCAAAATTGTTTTCTACATTTCATACAGCTGCTGGTTTCACTTGATTTCATATACACATCACTATCCAGACAGAGTGAAATCTGGTAGCCTGTTCTACTGTGCACAGGGCTTATTTTATTTTTATCATTTGCAGTAATGGTTTCCTGAGAGATTGATTATAAAAAATTATAAAACTGAATAGGCCCAGATTTTATGATGTGTTCAAATGCAAGTGTCAGATTTCCTTGCTGTCTGCTAACCAAAAACAAGTCAAGTTAAGATTTTATTTGTCATTTATGCATAAACAGACGGTCTAGGTATATAGGAATTCTTGTGCAGCTCCCCTTTGGAGTCAGGTAAGGAGTCAAAGGCCAGAAAGAACATTTAGTCTTAAAATAAGAAGTTATCTAAAGGCAACGAAGCATTAAAAACTACAATACACAAAAATAGAGTAAGAGTACTTTCCCCAGTGAACTTCAAACACCACCCTTAGTAATTCACATGGTGGAGTTGGATATGTCATTACGCTTGGTGAGGTAGTGAGGGGTTATAACATATAAAACACAGTTTATATTCAGGCCTGTTTCCATTGCTTGGTGGAGAATGTCCTGCTATTACTCAGGTCCCATAAGAGATCACTGTTGATGAGATGCTCTTACCAAAATACCTTGTGGAACCTTTCTGTTTTATTATTGCACATGTTTAGTAAGGAGTTATTGCACATATATTCTCACATTTCTCACATTTTCGTATTTCCCATCAATCTTACTGTGGCAGGGAAAAAGCTGTTGTAAAGTCTAGTTCTGTGTGTGATGATACTGTCCACCCTGCTGTGCCTGTATAAGAAGGGCCAGAGCTGCCTCCACTTGTTGAGGAGACTGAGGTCCTTTGGTGTGCAGGGGGCACTCCTTCAGACTTTTTATGATACTGTAGTGGCATCTGCTGTTTTTTACGTTGTTGTGGGTTGGGCAGGAGGTAGCAAGGACAGGAAAAGAAAGAGACTAAACAAGCTGGTCAAAAGAGCTGGGTCTGTCCTGGGCTGCCCCCTGGATTCCATCGAGGAGGTGGTGGACAGAAGGATGCTGGTAAAACTAACATCCATCATACATAACCCCTCCCATCCCCTGCACCACACAGTGGAGGCTCTGAACAGTTCCTTTAGCACCAGACTGTTACATCCCCAGTGTAAGAAGGAGCGTTACCGTAGGTCGTTCCTCCCCACATCAATCAGACTGTACAATACATTACTGCAGGGATAAGCTAGGTGAAAGTATGAGGGACTAGGTAATAGTCAACTGAGGTGCAAGAAACAATGAAATGTCTCCATTGAGGGATCAATAAAGTACCTGCCTACCTACCTACCTGAGGCTGTAGGTGCAGTTTTTGTGTCTGGGCAGAGGGTGA
>NW_018127960.1:1281661-1294287 GCF_001952655.1 Monopterus albus
GGTGAGAGGGCAATGGTTCAACCCAGCTTTTCTGAGCCGCCTGATGAAGCATAGCAGCTGCTGGGCTTTCTTCACTGTGGCATGTGTGTTCAGTGACCAGCTCAGGTCATATGTCACCTGCAGGCCCTGGAACTTGTGGCTGTCAGCCCTCTCCACCTCAGTCCCTTTGATGGTCAGGTTCAACAACTTACTGTTATTTCTGACGGTTATGTTTAATTATTAACTTACTAAATTCTACAAACTTTTCTGAGAGCATGATTCTTCAATGCAAATCTGATGACAAATGGTAGCTCTGAAGCGTTGCATACTGCTCAACAGTGTTATAACAATTATTTAAAAAATAGCTTCAAGTAACAGTTCTGTGTGTCCATTTCACTATAGTGGTTTAACTTGTTGATGTTTTGTGTTTGGTTCCGACATAAAGCTGCTTAAAATAAATATTCCTGCAGTAATGCTTTGACACTTTTCTCCCGTTATTAAGCTTTACTGTGATAAGCCACATCTCATGGTAGCTTTAGAGCAGCCTAACCTTCTTAATTGTAACTTGATTAAAGCTAATAGGGCAAAGTAACTGGTAACTTAGCAGAGTTTTGTGAGAAGCTTCTCCAACACTGGTCCACACAACAGCCTGCACACTCACGTATACATGCTGAATTGCTTTGCATAAATTGGCGTGCTGTGTGTCTCTCTGTGTGTATGTATATGTCTGGGTGTGCACTTGTTTGTATGAGGATTTAGTGCCCGTTCTCCTGCTCCCCATAGCCAGCCTCACTCTGTCATACTGTATCTACGCCAGACTCCAGAGCAGCTGGCGGCTCATCCTCACCATCCCATTCACACTCACTCACCCTGGACCTCTCTCTTCCTATTCCTCTATTCTATCAGACCTCTCTCTCTCATTCTTTTTGCCTGGACATCATTGATGTCTGTAGTTCCCAGTTGCTTAATTCAGTTATATGTGTACATACTGTGTGTGTCTTTGCACACGTGTGTGATCATGCATGTGTGGAAGTGCTGGAGTATGGCAGAGGGCCTAAAGCCCCAGTCTGCCCATTAAGTTGATCAGGGAGTGGAAGCAGGGTTATTGGGCTGTAATATGGGCTCTGGACAGCTTTGATAAAACAGCTTCCTCCCCATAAGTCCCTGCATCCAAGTGCTGCTCTGGCCATGGCCATTATCTCTCTCTTTCTGTCTCCGTTCTCTCCAACCCCACCACACGCCTCACCCTCATTCAAATCTCTCTTTTCAAAAACCTACACATCACCTCCTGTGTTGTTCTGACCTTGATGCTAAGTAAGACTGCTCTTTGTGGGGTTTCTTTGCTCCTCAGTTGCCCATGTTAATAGCACAGCCTCTACTTACTGAGAAATTTATGTAAATCAACCTGCAGTGCAAACACGCCCACCCAGGACTGCCATGCACCCAAATAGCCCTACTCAATCACCCTTTGTGTTTTCACTCTGCATAATGCATAAGACTATTTCACAACAGGGTGGCAAGCTTTTGTTTCACAAATAAATCAAATGATATAATAACAAATTTGCCTGTATCATCAACTCAATCAAGTTGGAGGATATTATTTTAGAATGAGTAATGTCTTTATTCTTGCCTGAAATGCAAAGAGACTGGCTTTTGGCAGTTGACCAGATCATCAGCTCATCCAAGCCAGTTGGATCACACTCCAGACATTTCACTTGCTACCATGTCTTACCAAGAGTTAGTGATTTTAGAATTGATGGAAGTAAAAGTAAAAAAGGGAAAAGTAGTTTGAAACATATTGAAGGAATACACATTATGCTCACTCTAAATGTGTTAGGAAGGGTTCTTGTCAGCATCTCTTCTGTGGATTCAACCAGTCACTTTCACCCGGATCATGTAGCTACTATATAATCACCACAGGAAAAAAACTGTGTTGACACAAGTTGAAGAGTTCCTGCTAGAGCAAGGATCGGGCCTCATGTTTCTGTCAGAACCTAACCCATGCACAAGAGTGTGGTGTCCAAACCTGACCCAGACCCAACAAGTTTATGTAACATCCTAGCCTGACACAGTTGAGTTTATACGGTGTTTTTGCCCTTATCATTAAATGAAGCAGACGTCTAAGTGCTCCAGCCATCCAACCTAAAGTCTGACCTACATGTCTGAACTGGAACACAAATTATAAATTTCTGTCTAAACCCAGTCTGAACCCTCGGGTACCAACAGGTCCCACGGGGCCTGTGGTGGGTATCCACGCTAGTGTTCCTGCTCATTAGTTGATGAATTATTACACTGCTGACAGAGTTGGCGTTCTATTTTTCTGGTTTTTCTGGACCAGTCACATTTAGTGTTGAGCGCGATTATCTTGGAATATATTAGAGTCTGATTGTTCTTGGCCACCTTTTGGACCAGTTCTTTTTTGTTTATGCAAATGAGGTTTGAGTACATTTTTCATGGTTTATACTAGACTGTTTTTGAACCATAAACACACACATTCCTGATATGCTGTTGCCTTATGATGGTGTTATGGCTAACATACTTGCCTAGTTACACATTTAGAAGACACAGAGTAACATTAGTATTCATTTGAAGTTGTGTTCTTGTCCACCTGATAAATTAAAGTCCTATGCTTCTCTTCAATCTGTTTTGGTCTCCAAAAATATCTGCTTCTATAGTTTCCAGATGTTCCTTATTCTTTACCAGCAGATTGCTAATTAATATTTGGTGCTAGGCAGCTAGTGTAGCTCAGTTTATGTGCAGTTGCTTGCAGGAAGCGAACAGAATTTGTGCAAATTTTGTGGGTTGTACAATCAAAGTACTTTAACAGAAGCTAAGAAGTGAGGCTTGATGAATAAGTTCTGAGGATCCATTTTAGCAACCTGTGTCCACATTACACATAGCCTTTTGATTTGTTGTTAACAGAAGAAATGTTGGTTGGTGGAGCCAATTCATTTGATCACTAACATGTTTTGTTTATCCATGTAAACAGTGCAATATAGCACATATGCAAACTCTGGAAATCAGGCACCAAGTCAGTATTTTGTTCTTCATGTGTGACCTTGGAGTATGGTGTGTGTGTTTTTGAGTGTGTGTGCTTTAGTCTGTTGGAAATGAGGCTGGGATAAGATCTACTCATTTATTATTCAATTAAAGATTGCTGAGGTCACAGCAGATCATTAGCCATGGAGGTTATTCCAAAGGAGGGAGAGAGACAAACAGAAAGACAGAGGGAGAGAGACAAAGGTAAACACAAGGAAAGAATGATACCAAAAGACAGAGAAAGACAGAGCCAAATGTATTGATCAGGTGATTGATTTCTCGTTTCATTATTTTGTCTGTTCTTATTTTGAAGCCACACTTCCTAATTACAGTATCATGTTGTGCCTTCCACTGAAACATCCTGATTGGCTTTGTTAATGGCTTTTTCTCATCAAGCAAAAGCCACTGAGATCTATTGGGAATGTCTCAGAAAGCTTCCAGTGCATTTTCTAAATAGGGCTAAAGTGATCTATGCTCTTTGAACAGACTGGGAAGAGCTCCCTAAGACAAAAATAACCTCAGCTCAGCAATAACTACAGCCTGAGCACACAGTATCTTGTTCCACATCCAGCAGATAATAAAATCAGGAGAATTTCCAGAAGTGCAGCCTTTCACCAGAGACAAGAATAGAAATTTGTTTCAATATGATGCATTCTCTATGTTGACATCTTTGAGATGATTTTGATAGAAATAAGCTGAAAACAACGAGCCCCTGGAAGGTGGGAAATATAATTTGAACAATTAAGTCGCTTACATCACTTGTCAGTCATATAACTTACTGTATAAGAACATAGGATTTACTGGACTGATTGCAAAACCATGAGAATTGTCCTTTAATAAATGTATGTGCTATTAGTTTTCTCTGGCCATCAAATGCTGAGTATGGTGGGACACAAATAATTAAATATTATGCACATGCATGCAACTGGAACCAATTAAACTGGTATATTGTAGATGTGTCTGTATGAAGAGGAAAAAGGTGAGGGCTCACTTTAGTGTGCTTGGAAATAAAAAATAGAATTTTCTATTAAACACAGTGACAATATATACCTGTCATGTCTTGTAAGACCCTTAGAAAGCTCAAACCCTAAAGGTAAGAAGAATGTCCCTCCTAAGGTGACAAGGCAGATGAAATTAAATAATCTACTGGTGTAAAAAAAAAACAACAACAAAAAAACCAATATCTTGCAATAAAAATGGCATTGCTGTAAACTCTCAAATAATGGTTGGGATTTTATTTCATCTGAAAGGGAAACAAGTTTGTGGTTGAAACAGCCGAGAGGCCTCACATTGCAGTAAAAGGCCTTCCTGTGTTTGAACTTGTCTTCTGAGGGAATCTGCTGTTGTTTCTGTAGTTGGTATGGAATCATCTATAAGATGCATTTAGTTTTAAATGACAGCCTTAAATCTGTTTAGACTAATCATGTTGCTTTAGTAGGATGGCTGTGTTACTAGCATGTAAGCAGAAAGCAGGACTTGAACAGTGCAGGATTTCAAAATGGGAGGATTTGGTTACACTGTGTGTTTCATTCATTTGGTGGCTGATCCTTCAGTGTTAAAATAACAATTCCAGATTACGTAACTGCAGTATGTGTTTTGGGATATTTGTTTCATAAGAAAGGACTCACTTTGGCAATGTTACCCAGGTGAGAAATGCAAAAGCTGTGCTGGTGGTGGCCTTGATGTGTGGCTTCAAAGGCAGAGGTGAATCAAAAGCAACCCCAAGGTTCTGAGCGGAGGAGTTGTGTGTAACTGTGCAAACAAAAGGAAAAGATGTGTTTGAGAAGGTGGGGAGTGCGTGGATTGGTCGTTATCAGGGTAACTAACTGTCATGCTACTCTCACCTTCAAGAACGGGGCAAAAGAGAAAGTCTGGTGTGAAAAATTGTAATGAAGCTTTTGATTATCTTCTCATTTTATAGAGTCTGATTTCCTAACACAGCTAATTACAATATCAAGTTCTCCTTAGCCTCAGAATAAACTTCATCAGCCTTGAACTCTATTTTAACTTTATAGCACATACATGAGTTCTCTACAATTCAAGTCACGTTTGTTTGAACACTTAACAATGAATGAATGCTGACACATATTTCTACCACCCTTTTTTGTAATTATAATGATTATTTTCATCTACTTAACAAGCACCTTGTCATGACATCAGCAGTGATGAGCAGCCTGGTTACCAGCAGATTGATTCAATAGTTGGTTTGAGCATCAAAAATCCTCCCTAAGTCTGTGCTAGCATCTGCAGCATTAATGCCTGCAGTGTTCCTGCCAACAGAATAATTGAACCTGAAGATGATGTGAAACAAAAACTAGCTCCTCTCACCATCAGCCCCTCCCTCTCTTTTCTCTTGGTGCTGAGTTAGACCTGTCACACTCAGGGTCAAGATGCTCAGCGTGGGAGTGAGTTATTGACATGGAGTAAACTGTGTCACATAGGTCCTGAGGCCTGAATGGAGCCAGATGGGGACCAGTCTATTAGCCTCACTAGAGGATGTCACTTATTGCCAATCACTCAGGAAAACCGGACCTGCAAATATTGTTCTTGTTCCACCTTCCTGTCATTCATTTCCTCCTCCTGTTCATCTGTCTTTGTCCAGCCCACACCACACACTAAGACACACCTATCCATCGAAGTGCCAAGAATCAAGGATGGTGCTTCTCGGAGCACTAACTCGCTCTAATGCATTACCCCCATTGTGGGGACAGAAAAAACACTCTTATTGTGGATGTTCGACGACGGGTGCCCATGAGGTCCCACTGAGTTTTAAAGTGCTGGCCTGGATTATGTTTAGGTGAGGTTGGGGTTAGGCAGGGGTGGACTGGCAACTAAAAACACTGAGGAACGTGTTGTGAGGCAACCACGGCTTGATTCATCAAATTGGAAGTTAATTTATATCAACACATCCTAAAAAAGATACACTAATTTTTGTAGTTTGTGCAGTATTAGTCCAAATGTAGACCAGACCAAATATATGGTATTTTCTTCACCCATTAGAGCTGCAAACTTTCCTGGTATTAAAACTTTAAATGGAACCCATATATCTCTGGTTGAGTCCTCTCAGTACTTGCCTATTTGGCTTGACAACAAAATTAAATGAGGTTGTCTTTATAGGATTAAAGATTGTTTGTCATTTCAAAATCGTAAAACTGTAGTTGGGTCATCTTTTATGTCCACTCTTGATTATGGAGATATTCTGTATTTCAGCAGTTGAATCCTGTTTATCACAGTGCATTATGCTTTATTACAGATGATAAATTCTTTATTTATCATCACTTATTTTTACAACAAAGTTGGATGGACTTCATTGCAGTCAAGAAGAACTAACCACCTCTTGAGATTTATTTATTAAGACTTCGATCCAACAACTACTCCACTTTAGACTCCCCATTTGTACAGTACACACTAACCTTGGTAAAAATGCTTTTATATACTATGCACTTTTCAAGTGGAATGACCTGCAGTCTTCCCTTAACTTAGATTCTTTAATGTCTCTTGTCAATTTTAAAGCACTGTTATGTGATGTTTTATATGATTTGCGTGGTTGTTTTTACTGATTCTCTGCCCGGTTTTACTGGATATCTGTCTGCTTGACTGTTAGTTGGTTTTTATTAACTGGATTTTATGGCTGTCTATTTCTTTTGTTGCTGGCTTTGTTTTATGAATGAGTTCCATGACTATGAATGTTTCTTGCTCTCAGGTCTCTCTTGATAAAGAGCGTTGCTCCAGCTAAGATGACCTGTTGAATATCTGGATAGGCTGTATAATGTTTAAGGGCTTTGGGGAGAGAAACGGCCCAGCCTATCGGGAAAATTCACAAAATTACTAATGACCACTTTGCTTCTGTGGTTAGGGAAATGGTTAAGGTTAGGTGCATGGTGGCCAATGTAATGATCCCACAGACAAATGTGTGTTTGTGTAAGTGTGTGTTTCATACATTAATGGCAGCAAACACACTCAGCAGGCCTCTCCCAAAAACAACCTGCCTGACTGCTGCGTGACAGAGAAGCTAATTTGCTCCACCAGAATGCTTTAACCAGCCACCATGCAACTCTGACATCCTTCCACCAGCCGGCCTATTATATTAGAATATCTCTCCATGCATGCCACAATAACACATTTACAACCAATGAGAGTGGGGCGTTCTGCCTAATTTAGCCATGTCTTGCTTTTCAAGGGGTCATAAATAGCTGTGAACGTTTCATAAACAGCCCACTGAAGCTGCATAACAATCCAAGGATAGTGTTTAACTGGATATGTCGTCCTGACAGTATGTAACACCAGAACCACGTGCACTTCAGAGATTATAAGACATGGAAATAACAAACCAGTGCACCTTCGCTGTCCTAATATAACCCAAAATACATCTCTGACATCATTGCAGTAGCTCCACACATCACACTGGACAAGTCATTGTGTGGGTGCATTTATGTGTCATGTTCTATTTTGTACATCCAGCCATGCATGTGTGCAGTCGTGTGCATACGTATTTACATGTGGGTGTGGTGCACTGCATAATGACAGATATGTCATTTCCCTTCACTTTGCGCTCTCACTGTTTATCGCTGTCACTGAAATAACTTGAAATTACATGTCTTTCTAACAGCAAAACACAGTGTCACAGTGAAAGAAACACTGACAGTCTGCTTCCCCAGCAGCTCAAGAACATTATCATCAAATATGGAACCTAAGGAGTAATAAGGAATTGCCATGTGTCCCAGTTGTCATGTTCCTGTGCAGTGTAAATCAGACACTGCAGTGTTTTGAGCATAGTTATTAGTTGCTACAGGGATCATACCACCATGGCAGAGGAGCAATGTGTGGGATGAAAAAATGTAATGATGCAAGTGTTCCCTTAATTATTAAAAAAAAAATGACACAAAGCAGTAACTTTAAGAAACTTTCATATTATTCAGGGAGACAACAGAATGAAAAAAGATATTTGTGTTTTTGCACAATGTAATCCTTCATCCATCCATCCATTATCTATACCGCTTATCCCTGAACAGGGTCTGGGGCAGTTAGAGCCAATCCCAGCTGACACTGGATGAGAGGCGGGGTCCACTTGGGCTTATCACAGGGCTGACATGTAGACAGACCACTCACACTCACGCCTACGGGCAATTTAGAGTCACCAATCACCCTAAGGTGCATGTCTTTGGACTGTGGGAGGAAGCCGGAGTATCTGGAGAGAACCCACGCAGACACAGAGAGAACATGCAGACTCCACACAGAAAGGCCCTGGGTCGTATAATCCTTTGGTTTCTCTTTAAAAAAAAAAGGCTAAATTTAAAAATATGCTAATATTCAAGGTCCAAATTGTGCCAAACTGAAAATGTCTTCAAATACAAGTCAAAACAAACCCAAATTGTGTGAAATATCTTTCACCACATACAAAAAAGCCAGTGCATCATTTTTTAGAGCAACTACCATCAAATGTAGGACAGGGAGTCTGTCCTCATAGCTGAGAAGAAACCTATCAAGTGGAAGAAGCTGTTGGTACAAAAGGCCAATAAACAGGCTACACAAAATAAAATATTGCACAGCAGGAAGCTGCATTTCCACTTGCGTTTTGAATACCATCATGACCATTTGACAAACCTGAAGCCAGAAGTAGGGAGACTGTGTGTTTTAGTGCAGATTTGTCCTGGCTTTTTATTCAGAAGGTGTTTGGTCCAGCTCCTCTGATGCCTTCAAGTGCAGCCCACCTCCATCACTGCTAACACCGATGCAATCAGTGCAGTCCACCGATGAATACAGCCAGAAGTGCAAAGTTTTGAAGGAAAATGAAGGTCTGTCAATTTTACACTTGTGAAGACTTGTCATTTGCTCCGGAAAGAGGGCGGGGTTGTCAGATTTCTTGATTTTCAGGAATGTCTTCACAGTGCACACTGGCTGTCCAGCCATTTGAAAACAACTTTTCACCACCTTCAAACAGCACTTGAGAGAGTCTATATTGGCCTGTACTACATGTGCAGGTTCTAGCACTGTCATTTAAATTTCTACTGGTGAGGCCCTGCAGCACTTTCTGCCCTGCCTGCCTGTATATCTGTCGATCTTTATGTCTGTCTTCCCAGAAACCATAAAATATTTCTGTTGTGGAGCATAAAGCCTGAGCTTCAGCAGAAGGTCAGTTGTATTTGGCTTTAGACTTTGTCTTATCTATCTCAGACAAAACCATGCAACGAGCAGAGGACATGTCTAGTTATGGATTCCACTCACAGCCAGACGTGAGTAGTCTCTGTGGGCAGAATCTCACATCTGGCAGGTGCTTGTTTATGAGAGCAGTTAACAGTGGATCAGGGAGGCTTTATAGCAAAACACATACGCCTGCGCACACGCACGAGCTCAGGCAAACAAGAACACACAAACACTACTAGCAAGCCCAATGTTTAGAGCTGTTGCTCCAGTTTTAGATTTAAGCCTGCAGTCTGTAAGCAATCAGCATGGTCTCACCAGGTTTTCTCACAAGTTTACTGTGATTATCACAGCCCAGAATGAATGAGTTTGCAGGAACCTGCTAAAATTTAAAGGATTTTTTGGGTCTATTTTGATGAAAATTTCACTCAGCAAGGAAAAAGTTCATTGCTTTTAAGGCTGCCATGACAATATGTAATGTGTTTCAGTGGGACCAGAAATTGTCAAGTGTGTTCTTCCCCCAGTCCTGAACATATATGTGTTAATGAAAATGGTCCATTTTAGAAGCTTGTTGGAAGAGACACATTTGTGGTAATGATCCAAATTTGTTTGTGGCCTTCCATTTCTATAAGTGATTCTGTAATAGATTATTTTTAAAAGTAAAAATACAATTTATGACAAATGGTGCAGCATTTTAAAGATATGAAAAATCCTGCAAAGGTCAAGAGGACTGGTCAGTAGTTCACAAGCTCTCTAATCTCAGTAGTCTGCATCTAGACTGGAGACTTTGCATAAGAGAATATCCAAAATGTGTGGTACTAGATAAAGGTCATGTGAGTGGCATGTTGCAAAGATAAAAACATTTAAGTCCATCAAAGATGAGCACAGGATTCCTGTAGAAGTAATTCTCAGCATGCACATAAAGCTCATTGTTGACTGTGAACATAGGTTGATGGGGGCAACCTATGTAGTATGACTCACATCTCCTTGACAGGCTCATTATAGTGGAGTTAGAGTGGAGATTGCAGTGTGACAGAGCCAAAGTCTTCCAGGCCAGCTCCCTCCAGCTCTCTGTCCCGCACACCGTGCCGCCTGAGTAGCACTGACACCATCCAAACCCCCAGGATGAGAGCTTGTTCAGACCTCAGCAACATGTCAGAGTGACTGAAATGTATCTGAATGCTTGAGAAAAAGCTCATTCCATGTCCACCAACAGTTTTCCCACTGCAGTGCCCAGTGTGCCATACTTAAATAAATAAGGAAGTGAGGAAGGGATAATAACTGACAAAGTCCATGTTCCACAAATGTATCAGCTTGTCCTTTTCTGCCACAAAATGTATTACAATTATGAAACATATTTGTGCTCGTCATGTTTTATATTAACATTATTTTCAACACTCCCCATACAAAGACTAAAACCAGTAATGAGTTGCCTCTACTCACACTTCATGTCTGTCGATCTGTCAGTCCTAGATCAGCTTATTCATCTGTGCCACAGACCTCCATTGTTGTTCAGAAACGATTAAAAACACATCAGGGAAACACATCGCTGCAATGGATGACATGTGACCTTAAAACATCTGAAGACCTCGTGCATGTCCAGTTGACTCTTGCTTACTTCAGACGCTGTACAAAGTTATGGCAGTTTGGAGGCTTTGGGCAACATTTTAAACAAATATATCAGCATCTTGTGTTTCCTGCTTATACCATTAACTGTGTCCAGTAAAATGCCACATGACCCCAATATATATAAATGTCCTTTTTTAATTATTAAAATGTTGTTCCCGGTATCTTAGAGCTCCTGCTTCTCGTAGACTAAATACTGATCAGCTGAAAGTGAGAAAGGATTTCAGAACTACAGCTTAGTTCAGTAGGGGTTGCCCTACTTTGGGGAATGTTCTTGGTCTTTATTTTACTTTCTCTGAGCTGAGGTGTTAGGGAATTCTAAATCTCTTATATGTGAGTCTTTCATAGAGTGTGCTTTTGTGTTTGTGAACACCAGAGGGGAACTGAGATGTGGAGCTGCTTCCAATGGCTTCTGCTCATTTCAGTCATCCATCACACAACTATAACACATCAATGTACTGAATAGAAAAACAAATATCTAGAAAATGTCACATCAGCTTCATTCTATTAACATATCACATTGTTGTGATTGAATAGCACGATGGTGACAATCATGGAGGCTGACAATCACTGGAGAGATTAGTGATAAATCCTTTTCATGACTCGCACCTACATAGCATCATCTATCCCTTTAAATCTCCCTCTCACCTGCTTTTCTCCCAACTAGTTCTCCATCTCGCCTGCTTTCTCTCTCAGAGCCTGGGGCATGCTAGACAAATAGACTGCACTCTAATTGCTAGTGTAATGATGCTGCAGTCCACTCATCTCACCTGCCTAATTAATACTGCAGCTGCCACCCCTGCTCTCTTCTCTTTCTCGCACACACTCATGCATACAATTACAGGAGGCGACGTACTCTTGCAATGTCATATCGCACGCTGTCTCTTTATACGTGCTCAGCCTTCCCCTCTCTCTCTCCTCTCTTTGTCTACCCCCTGCAGTCTTTTCCTTCCTCTCCAGTGTAAAACATGGCCCTGTCAAATTGACACGACACACTGAGCTGCACTTTCAGGGCAGTGAGAAAGCTGATCCAGCCTCTATGGGGAGAAATGTCTCTTGTGAGAAATGATAAATCAATAAAATTACAATTCACAAAGGGATACAATGAAATGTCAAATTTTACAAATAAATACAACACAAGTTGGAATTGAATATCATTTGCATTTGAAGAGCCTCCACTGCATATTAAAGGGTGGCTTCGGATTTATAAAATCCATCTTATATGTAATACCATATTTGCATGTCCATATGTGCACTGTGAAGGATTTGTTGGACCTTGTTGGGTGGGGGCCGATCCCAGCTGACACTGGATGAGAGGGACTGTAGGAGGAAGCTTGTGTACCCGTAGGAACCCTACACTGGCACAGGAAGGACATGCACCCTGCACACAGAAAGGCGCCAATCAGCCTCAGGGTTCAAACTCAGAAGCTTCTTGTTGTGAGGCAACACTGCTAACCACTTCACCACCATGCCCTGATATTAAACAACATATATTAAATATTTCAGAATCTAGCCACAGGGGTTGCAAGCAAATGACTTCTGTGCTGGTCCCAAGCCCAGATAAATAGAAAGGATTGCGTCGGGAAGGGCATCCGGCGTAAAAACATGCCAAATTTAAACATGCAAATCATCAGTGCGAATTCCATACCGGATCGGTCGAGGCTGGGGTTAACAATGACCGCCACCAGTGCTGTTGACCTACAGGGTGCTGGCGGAAATTGGACTACTGTTGGTCAAAGAAGGAGAGGAGGTAGAAGGATTCGTAGACAGAGAGAGAAGAGGAAAGGCAGGAGTATAGGTCTGAGAATAGGGACTCTTAACGTTGGCACAATGACAGGGAA
>NW_018127960.1:1296897-1299037 GCF_001952655.1 Monopterus albus
GGCCGCCCAGGAACGGTGCCAGCCGATAGAAGAAGAAGAAGAAGAAGATATTAAATATTTCAGCAACTGCTTGCAGATAACTCACTGTCAGATATCTGTGCATGAATTACCTAACATTTACAGTATGTCCACACACAAAGGTTTGTGACACTTTTAACATGAAAATGCATGGTTCATTTTAGTGCTGGTTGAAAACCTGCACATCTGACCTTTTAGCATATTACTGTAGAATTTTCAAATAGGAAACCACTGAGTTTTATCTGAAAAATACAGTGTTATTAGATCAATAACCTAGAATGTGGAAGGAATATAATGCTAGATTCCTTTTACTTATAAAACAATTAAGTTTCAGTGTGAAGTACCTAACTATGTCTTAGTGGCTGCCCAAGTCTGGCTTTTGGGGCATTTTAGCCTTTATTTGACAGTATGTGATGAAGAGGTGGACAGGAAACGGAGGAGATAGAGACTCAAGCTGCCAACATCAAGCACAGACTGTGCATGTGTACATAGTGCAACACCGTATCCATTTGTCTATTTGGGTGCTCCAGCATTTTTTTAAGAAAACCTGCTGCTCTGATTATATAAAAATAATCCTCCAACATTCAACTTATTGCAAAGCAAGGGAGTTTGTTCTCTTTCCAGTTAATTAGAATTATTATTTTGCCTGAAAAAGAGCCCAGTACAAGAAGATAGTGAATAGATCATTAACATGTCGCTTTACAATTTACAGCCTAGCAGCAGTACAACACAAGGAAGTATAAAATTAACAAAAACTTTTCATTTGTAATTGAAAATTTACTCTGGAAAGGAAAGAGGAATGCCAGTTCCAACAATCACACCAACAAAGACTGAGATCCTTGTACTCCTGGTTGCAGAAAAAAAAAGAGTAAAATAAGCTCAGCAAAAAACTTGACACTAACTCTGGGGTGAGGCTGAACAAAACACACTTGGCAGCAGCAGTGTCCTTGCTCTCATTTCTTTCCTCTTCCCAGAGATGATGAATCTGTAGGCAGGGTGTGTTTCTCGGGTCTTTTTGGATCACGTAAGCTGCTATGTGTTGTCAGTCCTGCGGCACAACGGAGGTCTTGTGTAAACTGCTTCCTCTGCAGTGTAATTATTTCCTCTCACTTCTTTTTTTTTGTCCTCATAACAAAGCTTCTTTCCTCTTTTTCCCTCCGTCCTCTAAAGAAGACTGTTGACAACATATTTTGTGGAGGTTCACTTTTGCTTTTGTTGTGGCAGCTATTTTCTTCTGCTTACTGTCCTCTTTGTGGGCTATCCTCGGTGAGGTTCAGTGCATTGCTGTTCAAGATTAAGATTGGTGAGGATAAGAGGTGTTGGCATAGTTACCCTCTTTTCTCATTCCAATCATTGTTCCTTGATTCATTGTGAGAGTAGGGGTACAGAGCTCACACCAGGCCGACCTCCTCCAACACTGGAAATGATCTCATAGTTTCTTTCTTCCTGTTCTTTTCCCAGTTAAGTATTTTAGTGGGAATCTGTCTGCATCTCAGAAATCATCTGAAGGGGAGAATTAGCCAAGAGGAAAGCACTATAATTCCAGTTCTGATGTCATGTGCTCAAGCGTATCACTAGCGTCTTGACACGAGAGCTTTTGTGTAAAGCATGGATTTCAGTCATTTTCTCTTCAAAACCTTTAATGTGACAGGCTGAGGTATTATAAAATACTTTTCAATTGCTTCATAAGATACTTTATGTTCTCAGTACCTTTATGAGCATCTAATGTCCTGTGTAAGTAGTAATCGCAGCTGGGTGTAAAGTGTGGCAAAATCTTTGTTTTTGGTTTATATATTTATGTAAAGCAAAACTTTAATTTATAAGGGGCATGAAACACAGCAGTTGTTAGAAGCAAGTCGGTATTATCACACTAAAGGCTGACTGACAGTATAAGAGGAAACAGGGCACCAGTGATACAGAAGCTATAAGCATTAAATGCATAAGATTTTTTTTTTTTTTTTTTGATTCATTCATTTGTTGTGATTTCTTCACTGTCAGGTGAACGACTGGGTCATGCAGCAAAAATGTCAGTCAGTCAGTCAAATATTGAATTATGTCTGCAGAGCAATGGAGTCATCAGGCTTTATTCCAGCTAACATGAACTCGCTCACACCGTTTGCCA
>NW_018127960.1:1299165-1302294 GCF_001952655.1 Monopterus albus
TCAAAACATCTGTGTCTAGGTTTTGTTTGAGAGTTCACTGAGAGGCCAACAACAGGTGTGCATGAATGCAAATCCCATTTCCCCCTCTCTTGCTGTGCCTGCCAAGTTTCCTTGTGATGATATCCGACATCCCAGTTGCCAGAATAAACGTTGTTCTGCTTGATATTATCCTGACCTGACATCTTCAAATAGGCATGCTCTACCTGTATTGCATCTGTCCTTAACAGCCTTTGCGTTACACAGTTTTGCGTGCAACTTGTTTTTGCTTTTTGTTAAAGAAAACAGCCTTTAGTCCTCAGAGAGGTATTTTCCATTCCTGCATTTCTGTGCAGAATAAAAGCAAAGCCATCAGTTGAATAATCACCTGTCAAGTGCAAAAGCTCAGTGATTAAATGAACTTTTACTGCGATAATAATTGTTTATATCATGATTTTGACATCTATCTTGCAGACATGGGGAGCTGTGAACATCAAAGTCTTTTATCATGACTGCTGGGTAATAATCCTCAGAAAATGACTGATTGATTGATAAAATTGGTAACGCCCTGTAATATAACCCCTTCCTGTAGCTTCAGGTTGTGTTTGAACAAGTACAATTCAGCCATGTTACCTGGAGTTAACGGGGCTTGATATTGGCACAACGTTTAGATTAATTACAAAACACTTTCAGGTACTTTTATGACTGATTACATCTATCAACAAAACTCTTAAGGATGCTTTCCTAAGGTCAAAAATGGAGCCAGTTAAAAAAAATAGCTCATCAGAAAAAACAATTTTAGAAGACAGACAAAAACTGTGCTGTTTCCAGAAGACAAATCACAGACCCATTGTTAAAATGGCCATAGAGGATGTTGTCCCAGAACTGTAAGCTCACTTTCACTAGATTCAGGAACATGTTTGACAGTGCATTAGGAAACATTTTCTAATTTAAAAGTTTATTCACACCCCTCTCTGTGACAGGAACCTTTGTTATCTGTTTTGTCTTGGCAGCAATTTAGTTGCCATTTCCTACTGTCTCTCTCTAAAAATAATTAGCTTGCATTGTATCTCATAGGGCTTTCAAGTACTCCATGCAGCTTCTTCCTGAAGTTTTAATTTCACTTGGTTGTGTACTCCAGAGCTTCAGGTCACAGATAATGACAAAATAGATCCTGTGGCTTGATTTAGCTTTTTATGGGACTGTTTGCACATTTAAGGGCAGAGAGCTGCTTAGTGCTTTAGGTGGAGAACAATTAGTCTTCATCATGAAATTATTGTTTTAATTAACTACTCAAACATGACAGCCAAAGATGAACAGAGTCAAACTTAGATACGCACTCATGTTACTTCTCTTTCAAACCTCTTACATTATTTTGCTATTGATTGATAGTAAAATTAGGCATAAAGTTGGCAAGAGTCTGTCAAATTAGAGCAAAAACTACAAATGAAAGTCATGAAAGTAAATTAAGGCAACCCCTGAGTTCTTCGTAGCAGTGATATGTTCAGTGAATGTCAGCACCCATCTTCATACACACACTTCAGATTTTTCAGTGGGTTTATTTCTAATCCAATATCTCAGCAGCTGCTTTCAGAAGCATTGCTGATATTTTCTATGAGCAGTAGCACATTGTTCCAGCAGTGACATTACATTTTACATGCATAAGGATTTAAATCCCAGCATCAACATTTGAAAGATGAAGTGGCTGCCAGTTTCCAGAAGGTTATAACTTAAAGTTCCTTTGTGAAGTATTATCTTTGCCAAATCCCTTCTCAGCTGTGCCCCTGACGGGATCAGCAACATGCAAGTGGCACTTTCACTGTGAGGAAGCATTTCCGGAGGGAAACAAAATCATCCGAAACAGAAGCCAAAAGGGCCGAGTTTAATTATCTGATCGCCCTAACAGACTTTTTTGCTGCTTAATTTTGTCCAAAGGTCAAAGCTTTTATGAGACTGTTGTTCTTCGGCACAAACAACACGCTCTCCTGCATTAATCCTGCCCTGGCATTTGGATGTTTTGGTTTATTTTCTAAAATTAGGATGTGACCAAGCAGCAGTTCCATTCATTTCAGCTGCCAAAGAACACAACAGCATCTCAAGCAGAAAACAAGTAAAACACACATTGTTTCCAATTAGAACAGAGGACGGGCCCAAGAGGTGATAGCTTAGAGCTAAGTCTCAGGAAACATGCTGTATTTGTGGAGACTGTGTTTCGTCATGTGTGACACAAACGGTGCTGAACAGTTCTTAATAATCATGACAAAATTTTCCAACCGTACATTCTGCTGTAAATGTTTGAACTGTACAATCTGCTGCTGTGACGGCCTCCATTTTCACTTCTTGTTTTAATAGTCCTCAGTGAATTGAAAAACTGGGATCAGTATTGTTGTTAAAATGTTGTTTTTTCTTTATAATCCAGAGATTGTGATAGTTAACAGTTGCAAATCCCACACCTCTTTATGTTCCTTGGATGCTAAAATGATGTTTATGAATGTCTTTGCATACTGTACCTTTAAAGAACTTGTTGCTTGTCACCAGCAGAGATAACAACAGAGATAATTTAATCAATCTAAGTACCAGTTTAACATTCAGATGCAATGAAGAGATATTCCCTGAGATATTCATCCACTGTTGATAGAATGAGCAAACCATCTAATCTAAGTGACTTAGAGGGAGGGAGTTATCAAGCACAGAGGTCTAAGTGATATAGTGTTAATACTCATATGGAGAGAAAGTCAAAGACAGAGAGAAATGGAGCCAGAGATAAGGCTTTAGATTTTAGGTATTATCTCACAGTTAGTGGTATTTTCATCAAGACTGCTGCATAAGACAAAGGACTGTATTTATAGTGTGTCGTGATGGTCTTCTACAGTACAAAAGGTACTTAGGAGGCTTGCACTGAACTAGAGAGAAGAGCTGAAGTGTTCACTTAGGACTGTTCTTCAAGTAAATCTTGACTGTTCTGTTTTGTGTTCCACTGTTTTCTCTTGTTCCTGTTGCTCTTTGATTAGATTGCCCCTTCATTTCTGCTGCCTGGTACCACTGACTGTTTTAGAGATGTGGGATGAGCTCATGTACCACTGTTGTTCTATGTCACAAGGAACTGTTTGGGCACATTCAGTTTCACTTTCTTTTTGGCTGTCAAATGTGTAT
>NW_018127960.1:1302346-1328886 GCF_001952655.1 Monopterus albus
TCTATTAATGGTTCTCTCTTTGGTTTACACAGAACAGAGAATGCAAAGAACAGGAGAGGGAACGATGAGTGGTTAAAAAATAAAAGACACAGTACATCACACAAAACAGTGTGTTTCTGTTTTAATTTTGGGATCAGGGGCCAGGCAGAGCTATGAATTATGGAGTAACCTCCTGCCCCTATTGAAAGGGCTGTGAGATGGAGGTGAGGTTTCACAGGACTCGTGGTGAGACCCAGGAAAGGGCACACATTCAAACACCATCGCGTGTGTGCAGCGCTCAGTTGGAGGCATGTTTTATTTAACAAGAGGAAGCTCAGCAGTCAGTTGCATGAAACAGCTGGAAACATCCAGAGAGAAAAGAGCAGGAAATGTAAGAGATGATTATGAGCTGTGCAGTGGCTGGACATTTATAGTAAATGGTTGAGTTTCTCACTGACTTGCTCAGAGTTTGATTTATGAAACTGGGAAAACTTTTATCTGTGGCCTTTGGGAGATTTGAATTCCAAGCCTTTTACACCTGACTTGACTTGGGGTGTGATATAAACTTAAAGGTTAAGGTTGGTTTAACTTTTTCCCCTAAATTTTATTCTAAAGAGGTCATGTCTGCACTTTGCAGAAGTACCTCTGTTGTTAACAGCAGCCCACTGAGATCTAGTTTGGCCAAGTTTTAAATTGCTTTCTTTTTCACCTTGTAAATTTCAGGCATAAGCTCAAAAATCAACTCCACAGCAGCCATTTGCAGAAATGATAATGGAATTGGATTAGACCACAGTTAGACCACAACACAAGAGCATCTTGAGCAGCAAATATGTTCCATCCTGTTTGTTAAACAAAGCGCTCCAAGAACTTATTTATTCCTTAAATAGTTTTCTGGCCTCTGTATGAGATGAAATAATCTGGAGTATGTAATGCATAATCTTTAAAAGATCAGTGAAATGGAGCAACATATTTTTTCTAATGTGCTAATAGGTAGAACAGTGTAAAAGCCCTATTCTCCTGTATTTCCCCAGGCTGAAAATGGCCAGAGCTCTACTGATACTGCTGGACTGTGGTCCTTAGAGCTCACACATGGATATGCATATTCACAATACTTCCAAAGGAGCATTTTGTCTATGTGTGAAAAACAAACATACAAACACATATGTACATACAGCAACACACACAATGCACACACAGCCTCACGTCCTGCCTGTTAGGCTGAGACATGGTGCCCCAGATGCATTTCAATCACCCTGTCAGGGAAAAATGAGACAGCAGACTTCCCTTGATACCCAGCGATGCTAGATTGTCTTTCCCATTAAGGAAGGGAGGAAAGAATGGATGAGCGATGTGTAATGCCATTAAAGTAGAAAAGCAATCATCTCAGGTCTGCTTTGAAGTCTGGGCTGTCAATTGTATTTGGTTGTCTGCAGGTCTGATTAAACAGCTGAGCAGACTTATTGCATTACATTAGGATCTGATACATCAAACGATAGGGCTTTATTGAGTAGGCACAGTAACAATCAATTCTTAAAACTTCTTGGCTTAAAACTTAATTGCAAATCGCACAGTGAAAGAATATCTGTTGCACCTGTTTCTGTCCATCACACAAGCGGCGCCATGTTTTTCCTCACTATTACATCCTGAACTCGGTGAAGAAATTTCTCAGCAATTATGTGAAGAAATCAAGGATAGTGCCTTACTGACATGCGGCATCATCAACCATCAGTTTGTACTACAACCTTTCCCTGATAGGTTATCTGACTCGCTCGGTGTTGCTGTGAATGTTTACCTCCACTGCTGTATACAGCTCCAGTGAACGTTTGTGTCAGTGTAGGACATCTCATCTTATTCCTCACATAGCATCTTTACAAAAATGCAAAAATGTTGAAGCTGTTAGTATATTTCAAGTTAAGATTGGGGTACCTGAACTGTTATAATTTAAAGTTATGTGGCTGTCTTGTTGATCTGTACCTTCTGAAATCCTTACTGAGTAGATGTTAGGTCAGGCTCCAGTCATGACAGACTATTTATTCCACTATTTCCTGTTATTTGTTGGAAAGTGTATCAGCCATTTTGCTCAAAAATGAATTTCATGCCAAGAAAATGGCCCAAAATGTGAGGATCATTGAATCAACCTGTCACGCTCTGACCAGTGCACTGTGGCATATTTTCTTTTAATAGACCTTTGAGCCTCATGCTGCTCAGTGGCTGCACTGTATTAAGTTGGCTTAATGGCTACCCTGCCAAGGAGAGAGTAGTTGTTTGGATTTCTAATGTTTCATTTCATGTTTGACACTGCAGCTTGCTTCATTATTTTATTTGTATCACATTCTTAGGATCTGGGAGGGGAGGGGGGGATCTGTGGACATGATCGATGTTTTCTGTCTCATCTCAGCCTAGAAAGAGCAGTGGAGCTATTGGGTTACAGAAAAGAACGTTTCAGAAATCTGTCTTCATTTGCCAGTGTGCGGTCTCTCTGGACTGGATCAACTTTGAACATAACAGGACTATACAATGCTGCAGAGCATGCCGATGGCCTGTCCTCGCAGTAAACATGAGTAACCAGACAGCTGACCAGATTTTGAGAACTGCGTTTTTAGGGTTAGCAATTGCAGCATGTAGGCTATAATTTGCTACCTAATCTGAAACTCACAGGATAAATCCCAAAGGCGCCCCTGAGCAAGACACTTTCAACAGCAAGTGGAGCTGCTGTAGTGGCACAGAGCAGCTTTAAAGTGTGAGTGATAATGTGTGAGTGTCCTGAAAAGAGACAGAGGTTAAATAAAGCCAAAAATGTTTCCTACAAATATGGCCTCTGTGTTGCCTGTGTTTCTAAAACACAGAGGTATATTAGTTTCAGTTTTGACAAGATCTTCTCAAAGACACACAGTTTGGACGTGGTGTATTAGGTATGAATCCAGATTTATCTAGAATATTAGGTTAAGAGCACTGAAAACTGAATGAGGTGCTTATTTTCTGCCTTATGCAAATCTGATGTACTGATTATGATCCAAACTAGGGCTAAGATTAGTAACCAGTCTGCGTATGTTAGCACATTTGTGTCGATGATAAGATGGACATGAACTGAATCATGTAAAGCTGAATCAAACAAACATCAGCAAGTCATTTGTCATTTAGAAGATGTTGCTTCAGTTTCAGTACAATTTGTTCTTAGATCCAAGATTCTTAGATGGGATTGTTCCTGAAAAAGACTTCAGATGTATTATTACGGTTACAACATTGGGGAAAATAGCACGTTCTCCCACTTGCACGGAAAAGCTTTGAGCTGCCTAAATGAGCTCTTTCCTCCACGATTTGTTCTGGGTGTTGGGAAGCACGTGTCTTATCACATTGCCTGTTGGAGAAATTCATCATCCTCCAGGCGACATGTTCATATTCTGATCTGTGCTGCTCTGAATGTTTGTGAGATTCACACATGTACAAAGTCACCTACGTGCACATGCAATCTCCTCCTGTTTTCTTTTAATTAATGACTGTGGTGCTAATTAGAAGGCATGTAACTCTTCATTACCCTCTGACTATCTCTCATCCAGTGTTAGATTCACTCCACTGAGCTTTATGAAATGAGACTCTGATGTGTTTTAAAATCTGCTTGGAACAGGAACAGCTTAGAGCAAAAAAAAGTTACATTTGTGAGCGATACAATGACTTCATGCACTGCCCAGTGCTAGACAGGAGTCTGCAGCAGTCTGTGTGGCGCTCCTGGCCACACAGCGAGGCCATGTTCAGACAACTGTTGCATTCTCTGGCATCTAAACATATTTTTTAGTTACACTCTGTTTAGTTTAACCTCTGTTGTGCAGTCCTGCTCACAGTCCCCCCTAATGAGTATGTCACACAGACACTGTCACCATGTTAAGCTTCTATTCTGTTAATTATCTTCCTCCTCTCCACTTGGTGTGACAAAGGTTGCCTCCTGTCAAAGTTTAGGTCACAGTGGCATGGAGAGATGTTAATGACCACATACACCACACAGAGAAAAGTCTGTCTGTGTTTTAAGTGTCGACATGTTAGACTTTGACCCTGAATAGTAGCATGTGATCAGGAAGCCAAAGTCAAACATTTAGGTACGTTTCATGGGAGTTTCAAAATCCTATTTAAAATGTGTCTTTAAAACAAGGCACCAAACACGATGATTGAGTTTGTTTTGTTTTCCTGCTCCCACACAACACACACACACTATCTGACAACAAACTGAGAACAAAATTAGAAGAGAGAGAGCAATGCTGGTGCCTTGACAAGTGATCAACAAGTCTTTCAACCTAAGTGACAAACAGGTTTTAACACACTCAGAACTGCAAGGAGATGCACACAGCAACACAAGGAGCGAAGACGCAAAAACCCAACACTTCAAGTCACCACAAAAGAAGTCACAGCTTAATATAAAGCTTCCAGGGAACCTGGAGGTACAGTGCACAGGGCCTCTCTCAAAAGGACAATTACAATAAATAGCATCTTGCAGAATTCACTAACACAAATCATTATTACAGATCACCACAATAACCATAGCTGTATCTATGCATTGTAATAAGCAGCTTGTACTGACGACCTCTATGGTCTTTTTTAGATGAGGACACTTTCACAATGATCAGACAGTTGATAGGCTGCCGTCTGTCATGGTGGCCATGTGGCGTGATGAATGGGACTAGGAGAAGCCATCCTACATTTACCAGGGGAGGGATGCAGTTGTTCGCTAAAGCACATACATCACCTGCAGTTGGGTTACTATGACAACCACTGTTTACCGTTTATAATGGAAATGGGGCTTTATTTTTAGTGAGTACAGTACAATGTTGACAGTTGGCTTTAGGATCTGCATTCAGACTGCAGTAAGACTACAGTGATGAACCAATGTCAGTTTGCCACTTGTTATAGCAGGAACAGCGCAGCACCGTCACCATATGCCTGGCAATATTTGCCCCCTTTCCCTTCCAGCAGTGAAGATAGTCTTTAAGCATGTTACTGGCATGCACGGTCGGGTGGATCTTTCCCAGCCTACTGCAGCTCATTTCATAATTAAAATCATTCACCGTAGATGAAAGACAAACAGAGGGGAGTCATTATCAATCTGCACTCAGTCACACTGCATTCTGATGTCAGCCTGATTTCTATGAATAGCTATGGTGTTTTGTCTGGGTGGACGTAGATGTTTTCCCAGTTGGTGGTTTCCAAAAGCTGGGTCTGCTGGGATATGTATACGTGCACTGCTGTCAGCTTGTCAGAGCAGATGGAAGTTAATTCCAGGAGTGTCAATGCAACAAAGCCACAGGGGTAAACGGGAGGAGTTAGGATGCAGGTTGAGTGGAAGAGAACACTGAGATTTAGTGACTGAATGATAGATTGAGTAGATATAGCTGGCTCAAATTTAGAGAGGTAATGCAAACTACTTCTATTCCTAAAGTTTCCATTTTATTTGAATGTATTAGCTTAGCATTTTCCTCAAGAGTAATAGAAAAAACAGAACAGCAAGCAATGTACCAATGGCCAGAGGCAAAGACTGATATCCAAACCAACTGAGGCATCCAATTAGACTTTACACTGCATACTGACATTTAACTTACTTACGCACTGTAAGTCACTCTTATATATGCTGGTAAAGATACATTTATTAAGCTGAAATGAATTAAAAACACATATTCACAGTGTCCTAGTCTAGGACATCTTATGAAGAGCAGGCCATTAATGATCTTTGCCTGACTCTTGCAGCTGTGCCAATCACATCCCACTGTTAAAATGTCTGAAAAGTTTGAGAGCTTTTCAGACACCATGGAAGAGGCGAAGGGCACGAAGGGAGACACTGTTCTCACGACAGGTTCATCCTCATTTGCAAGTTCAGCTTGAACACAGTTTATTTATTTCTTTTTAAGAAAAGGTTTTACATTTTGGTGAGTCATGCGGTGCGTAGATTTTCTGTGTCCAACAAAGGAGCCTGAAACTCATTTAGTCACATAGCAGAGAAAGGTTACAGGGCCTCAGTTAATGGGTAATGGATGTTCCTTTTCTTCTGCAGCCCCAATTTGTGTTTTTGGCAGATGTCTTATTCAAGAAAAATACAGGTTTCAGGCCCCATGGATCTCCTCGCTATTAATTTCTTCCTGTCAGCTCGCCTTACTTTGCATTTTTCAGCAATTCAGTTTGTGCCCATGAGGACGGAGCCCGATCTACATTTGTCTCAAAACACGAGGAGGCAGTTTATGTGCTGCTCTTGCATTTACATCAGCTGCAGTGGCATTTGTTCCCCGGTACATCTACCTGACTCACTGACTGATGATTAATTTCCCTATTTTCACCACCAGGTGTCGAGAAGGCTACCAGGGAATCCGCTGTGACCAGTTTCTGCCCAAGACAGACTCCATCCTGTCTGACCCAAGTAAGTTTCCACTTTTTTTTTTTTTTTTAACCATTAGACAATAGAAAAGTAAACATGGGGGAAACAAACGGGCTCATATTTCTTAGATCATCCTGCTGATGTTCAACTGGAGGAGCATTTTCTCTTCAGCCTACCGGTTTGCATTAATAAAGCACTAGGGAGTGCCAGATGTTCACAAACATACACCGACATTTACTGAGCATGTTCTCACTACCAATTCCTCAGCTCTGCCATGTAAACATCCCACAAGACAGACTAATATATAATAATAATAGCTTAGGAACTATTACAGGAGCACTCAACCAGAAATACTAATCTTCTATTTGTATAAAATATACAGCCAGAGACTTGTCTTGATAAATACACAAACAGTATGGTATTTCTTTAGAAATGCTGTTAGTCACTGCACTGGCTTGGTTTCTCTCCTCACTGCCAGTCATGGTGGGCATTAAAGTCTATTGGTGCTCCAAAACTAAACTTACTATATGCAATTAAGTGCACAGTGGATAGCAGATCTATCAGCCAGATTAATGCAGGTCCTCAGAAGACGGAGCACTGCTGGATGTTAGTGTGACTGGCTAGATAATTGTAGTTACACTGCTGTAATTGCTTCAACCTGACATCAGTCCCTAATCAGACAACCAGCAGGGCAGCGAGTCTGAAACTGGAAACCAAAGCTGTTAAAGCAGAAAACTAAATATTGCTTGACAAATGTCTTTATTTTATATATATGAAAACATAAAATTGAATGCACAGCAGTGAAATATGCTGCTAAATACTACAGAATCCTTGACCCTTACAGAGAAGGAACTGCTATTACCCAGTTCTTTAATTTACATTTCTGACAATTCCACACAGTCAAGTTAATATTTCATTTGAACCTTAAATGTTCTTTTCTGTGTTTTTACTCTGCTCTGTTCTCATATTACCTTATTTTCTATTCAGTTTCCTCCTATATCTTCTCCTACTCAGACTAATGTCACTTTTCCCATTTCTTTATCTCCCAAAGACATGGTCCTCTCAATGTCGTAAAGCTGAGAGAAGAACACAAATTGCCCTAACTTCCGTCCTGACCGCTCGCTATCTCTGCCATATTAATTTCTCCATTCCTCTCAGCTCATTGCAAAAAAAAAAAAAATATGCCATCTTGTCACTGGGACACTTATACTGTGGAAGTACAATTGCTTATCTGTGACTTTTCTACTAACAAGACGAATGCTGTAATAACACCATTTCCCATCAAAGGACACTGCTCTGCCTTTGGGGTTTTTTACTCTGCGGTTGTCCAATGTCAAAAGCTCCTCTCTCTGGTAATATTATGAAATTAAAATTTCTCATTATAAATTTGATATTTTCTACTTGACTGCAAGGGAGAATTTGTCATAAATGAGACGTGTAGTTCATATGTGTCAGATGCAGCAGCACTGTTATCACTTGCTCTTTCTTAATATCCTTTACTCTACAGATCATTAATTAAGTCGCCATAATGAGGTTTTTAATTCCAAGCAAATGTTGGAGTAATTGTCCTTGTTAGAACAACATTAGTGTTCACTCATGTGACACCCAGCGCTTTGTTTGCACAGCGCACCTCCTGACCTGAACGCACTAGTAGCAAAGAACCGTTACCGTCTTCATCACTTGACGAATCTGTCAAACGTCAGACAGAAACAGTTGTATCTGCTGATCATAGTGAAGACGCATCAGACAGAATGTTCTCAGTGCACTGGAAGTATCTGTGGACACAGGTCCAGGGGCCAAAGTGTCAGGCAGGCCCTAAGCCCCACCTTATGTTTAATAGTATTTCTGTTTTGTAAAAATCACAAAACATTGTCTAAAGTATGTTTAGATCAAGTTTATGTTCAGATTTTAGTTGAAGTTCTCTAATGTTTGTCATTCTATACAATACAAATCTGGTTATATTATTTTTTTATCAACACAGTTCATGCATTAAAACTAATTCTAATATTTGTATCGAGTTCTCTGTTAATCGACAAACTCTTTCAGGTGAATTTCCATATAAATTGTCTGGGAGCTACTAAGTCATTACTGAGGAACGGTAGACTAGGAGAAAGAGAAAGTAAAGTCTTGGGCTGAACTCCTGCTGTGAAACCCCAACACCTTTCTGTTTGTATCAGCTTTAGCTCGCACCATTTTTGATCTGTCTATTCTTTCTCTAACTCTCTACCAAACCTCTATCCTCAAATCATTTTGTAATAGTAAGAATTGATCAGTCACTTTCCTCACGGCCTTCAATCGTTCTCTCAGCAGCCTCTTTATTTCTGACAAATCCCTGTTCTCTACTACAAAACACATTGTCACACAGCCTGTGGATTTCTACAGTATTTTCAGTAACACCACCTTTTCATTTCTTTCTTTTCCCATTTTATTCAACTATTTCCTGCTTCAAAAAGTTGGTAAGTGCAAAGTTTGAAAAGAAGAGGCAGACTGTGGCCTCCCTCTTCTTTTATCACCCCTCAGATAATCTTGTCACAGCATCACACTCCTTGACTCCTTTGCTCGCAGCTCATCAAATCCTAATTTCTTGGATTACCTTTGTGTCTCGTGCTCGAGCTTACCTCAGTGTTGATACCCCTGTTCCCTCTTCCAAATTTCCCTGGAGACAGCCCCTCTTTGCCCCCATCTGTCTCTTGCTAACCTCCTCCATGTCATCCTTTCCCTAACACGCATCTTGTCCAAGTGTCAGACCTCATCCCTTCTCCCTAGCCAACAGTTCTCTGTCCAACTCATCTCCTAACACTAAGTGGCACGGGCCTCAGATGGACCGAGGCTCGAATTGTGCCAGCTAAAAAGGTTCACAAGCAGGGCAGACAAATGCTGCCAAGGACCTCTGGCACTCTGCGGTCTCAGCAGAAGGGAAGGAAGGACATGAGTGAAGAGGAGTGATGATGGGAGAAAGTGGACACATCTCTGAGCTGGGCTATCACATTGTCTCTGGGTCTCAGAGGATGAATGCCATGCCATGACTCCAATGTCTATACAAACAGAATGACATGTAATACAAGGCAAGGCAGAGCAAGAGAGAGTGAAATGTTTGTCCTCTGATCAAAACAAGAAGAACTACACCCTATAATTTAAACATTTCAGAAAACTGTTTATAAACTGGCTTTAAAAACTGCAAGACATTACTGAATAATCCCAGATGACTAGCAAATGCAAGACATGAACAGAAAGTACAAGGTAATGAAAGGCTTTAAAAAGCATTTAACAGATGCTTTCAGGAGGAGGGCAGGAAAAAGCATGGGCAGCAGCTAATGATTATCTTTATTACAGATTCTATGGATTTTTATCAGTTAATCATTAAGGCTCCAGAATATTTAAAGATAGTGAAAAATATTCATCACGCTTTCTGACAGCAAAAGCTTTCACTCTTTTGTTATGACAGACTAACAGCCCAAAACACAAAGATGTCTATGAAACAGAGCGAGTCATATTTGTTTGAGGAGTAAAAATGTGTACTTTGAAAAGCAATGGTCCATAATTGTCCATACTTGACAAATTCACTCAGGGAAATATATTGAAATACTTGACAAATTCACTCAGGGAAATATGGACAAAATGGTGCACAACAAATCAGGATGCATCAACATAAATAGCAAGATGTTCTCAAAATGCTGACAAGGCTTGATGGGACATGTGCATATACAGGGAGAGATGTAGGGATCTGAATCTGAAGACAAACTGAATTCACACTATCTTTACTGTATGAGATCTGATTTCATGCTTGGCAGGTTTGTGTGCACCACAGATGATAAAAACATTCCAATAATCATGCAAGTCCATGTTCCCTGAGAATACAACCCTGTATTTTACATTATATTGTGTTTCAATCCACAAAGGAAAAATAAAATGTGTGATTGCTTTAGGTTTCAGGCTTTGTCATGTGCCAACTGTTAAGACAAGGGCAATGCAAGTCACCTTGGATGGTTACAGTAATGCTCTACTGAGCATATGATGTTTATTCACAGCTGTGGAGATGCGTGCACATTTCTGCTGGAGCCTTGCAGTGACGCTCACAGTAGAATATTTTTCAGATGATTGCACAGACAGAAAACAGTATGAATTAAGTGTTCTTGCACAAAACACAGACAAGCTTTTTAACTGACCCCAACTTTTAGACAATTTCACAATTGATAAAATATCACACACAGATCTGTTATACTGTAGTTATATCTATCATTGGCGAAGTTGTCAGAATGCAGGCCCAACTACATTACATGGGTAACAATCTGAATGTGATGGCATGATTTGGATTTGTCACAAATGACTCTGAATTTCATTTAGATTTGTCCCAACAGACTCAGAACCTAATATAAAGACATGTCAGAATGGTCTTAAGTAATGTTGGCATGGTTCTCCAGCTTGTGTTAGTTTGCATGTGTGCATGCAGGGATGCATGGTTTTCCTCTGTTCTACATGTTTGCATTTTTGCTTCTGCATGGCTGCGTTTCCATTCTGACAATGGGAAGTGAAGAGCAGAGTCTCAGGAGACATCTTGTTAAATTCACATCATCTGAAAGTTGAGGACAAAAGGAGATGGCTAAACATTCAGAAACACTTGACAACTCTGGTGTCAACTCTGTACTGGTTCTTCTTCTTACACCGACTCGTTGTGGCAAAGTAAATCCAGCCTACCAGGACATGGATAAAGAACTGTCCAGTGTGCATGCTTGACAGCCTTAAGATACTTAAGGCGGTGGGGGTCTGAGCTAGGATGGAAAGATGTGTCTCTTTAATGCCTAACAATCACTAGGAGTAGATTGAGACCCCTTGATCAAGATTTTGTAATAACAGAAATAATAACGCTTGCTTTGTGTGAAGTTCTAGCTGCTGAGGCACACACACTATTAGTTTAACTGGCACGTGTCTGGAGTGTAGAAAACGGCGACATTAGCCTGCCCATTAAAGCAACCAAAGCTAAAAGTTTCTCTTTGACAGAAAGATTCTTTGAGACTAAATGAAAAGAATCCACCTTTCACATAAATAACACTGAACATCTTCCCTCACCAGACGCTGTGTATTTGTTTGTGCTGGCTTGCAAGACTGTGCAGAATTGCAATTGGTACTATAATCTGTGAGCTGTTGTTATACTGTAGTAAATCAGGCAGTAATGACATACAGATTGCAAATGGAAATGCCGTGCACTTCCATGTTGAAAAACCAGCCACTCTGAGCCAGAGCGAATGTAGGAGCTACCAAGTTTTTTGGTTTCTTTTTTTTATGTTATCACACAATTAGTTGCAGTTGAGGAATTTTATTTTAAGAATGAAACCTGATGTGTACAAAATCTACTTAACTTTATATTAGCATGACATCAAAAATGATTTGGTTTTTTTATGGCTCCTTTATTGCCAGAGGAGTTGCATCTAATCAGCTGAACCTTGCAATCACTTACTTAAGGCAACAACTGAAAGTTCACAGAACTCACAGGCAGCAGTCAAATGCTGTAACTAATAGCATCAGTGGTTGCTGCATTGTATTAAGTTTTGTCAGTTCCAGACACTGTGCTAACTGGGACATGTACAGGTTGCCACCCATGTGCTCAGTTCTGCTTTTCTTGCTTAAATAAGTACAAATGTAAAAAAGGACTGTACATGTGGTTTACAATATGTCAAGCATCCAAACATAATAGTACTACAGGAAGGATGCAGCTCTCTACACGGCCAGGCTGTACCACCTCAGACTGAGAGAAACACAGCAGACACATGCATATATCACTGAGAATGTGTGGAAGCTCATGAGACAATAGAATGAAAGGCAATATGATGCATACAGCATTAAAGCTGGAAGAATCTGGAGCAAGGGACACAAGACAAGCTGCCTCTGAGAAATGTCTTATTGGAGTGTGGTTCTAAGCATTGTCTTTGACTGCTCGGGTAGATTGTCATGTCTAGTGACAAAGGTTTGATCACAGGCCAAATCTTGAGTCTAACTCTGTGTGTCTATGTGTAAATGTGTCTAAATCACAGAGAGAAGCCAACCATCCTGAGGCATGGGTTGCCTTACAGAATTTCAGTTTTTTTTCCCAGGCTGTTTTCACCCTTCAGGTGTCACAGATGTCCACTCTTGTGGCGATCTAACATGTACAGAATCACATTCTCTGAGTTTTGTTACACTTCCACAGTGGCACTTCCTCAGAGGTGAGAGCAGGTTGCTTGGTGGTGGCAGTAGCTTATCGGGAAAGTTCTGTCCTCAGCCTGATGGATGGCTTTCACATTCCTCCACGTGGGCTCAGTTCCCACAATCCTCTGCTTATCAATTTCCTTCCTGAACTCCATCCACAGGCTCAGCACTTACAGTATATCATAGGTTAGTGTAGCTGGAGACCCGTGATGTAATCTCACTGATGAAACTGGTGGTCACCCAAAATCTTTTGGCTCTGTTTCTGCACTGGCAGTAAAAGAGATGCACCTTTTGCTGCAGAACAAAGGACAAAGACATTTAAACTCTAATGACTGAATGAATTTTTTTATACATTTTAATTATTAATTAAAATTCCAAAATCTGGGGTTAATAATTTATCAGACTGATTTGAATACATTTGCACCTACGCTGTGTTTGCCAGTTACACATAGTGTATTGTCAGCTGCATGACAAACTGACTTCCCAGTAGATCAGGTGATGCAGGACCCTTGCCAGGAGATATTTTATATTCCCAGCATGTTTGTCTATGAGTAAAATAATTATGACAACTTGCCATGAATGCAGGCGGAAAAAATTGTGTGTCAAAAACGTTCAGACTTCCACACAGGAAGCGCAGTGTGTTGTCATTGTGCATACATTTACTGAGCTGCAAATTACTGCTGGAAGTCTGCTAGAATCAGTGTTGGCCCTTTTTTTTTTGCAACAGTTCATCTGTCCACATGCTAATAATGGCTCCCTTTTAGGGGTTGACAGTGTCAGTGTCATTTACACCAGGCCTTTCCAGGTTCCAGGTGCACATCAGGGTGTTGCCAGTTGGATTCTACTACCCTTCTCTTGTCACTTTCTATTGAAATACACACATATAGGCAAGAGGTTAATTAGCTGCAGGTGTGTCTCACTGACCAGCTGGGCTGCGCCTGGCTCTCTTGCATCTTGACCAATGCTCAGACACCCGGTTCCCCACAGTAACACCAAACATTAGAGCCCACAGCCTGTGTTACTGCCTTCAAGAATCACAGACGTATCAGTGAAAAGCAGCTGCACCTGGTGAAGGTGAAGGCTAGATTACAGACCAACACTGAGCGAACATGTGTGGCTTCCTCAGTGTATTTCTGTCATTGGTGTGACAATACCATTAGACACAATTAACAGAAATGAATTGAATTTAGAAAAGTAAAGAGTTGCAGCCCTGAAAATACTGAATTTGTGCTTGAATCTAAGTTAATCCCATGCTTCCAGTCCAGCTCTGGAAGCTGATTCCCTCCTTCATGTTTCCCTCTGCCTGCAACAACAGAATCCTTCCTGAATTCATCTTTTGTTAAGTTGACTAAAACACATGAAGCCATATTGTCCTTTGAAATGATCCTTCCCCCATCTAAGGGTGAATTCAGTGGCAAATGTAAAGTCAGCCATTGGAATTGACCTTAATAGATGCTGAGGCCAATTTGCAATCCACATGTGTTTGCTATGGACATCAGAAATGAGGAGAGAATTGATAGGGAGCATAAAAAACAGAAACTCATATTGATAGCAGCAATTCACCGGCTTGCACGCCCGTGTGGCTTGGCTTTTTAAAAATATTTACTCAAGTGAATAGCAAATGTTAGAGATGGGTTATTAAAAACAATAACATTATCATTCGTTTGCCCACAATATTGTGTTTTCTTATCTATTGTCCAGTTTTCCATCGAGCTGATCAGGACTTGCACAATATCTGTGCCCACATCCACACGCTAATGGATCCTGAAGGTCCAATTTACAGTGAAGTATGAGTCCTGTCAGCTGGTGCTTAGTGAAGAATATGGCAGTGGGATGCAGATTATCCCAGAGCAGCGCGGGCTGGTCCGCTCCCTGCTTGCACCCACCCTCCAGTCACAGGTCATTAATAACCGGGCAAGGGTGGCAGACAAAGCAAGGCACGTCTCCTGCCTCGTCTCACAGTAGCACAGCACTCGCTCATCCTCTCTCTGTCTCAAATGTTTATTCTTTTTCCTCTTTTTGGTTCTTTTTTTCAAGATTTTGTTAACACCTCAAAAACATTATGTTTAATTACTTTTTAAAAATTAATGTTGAGCCATAAAGTGCACTATCATAAAAGTAGCACATTTATTGTGGCGATAAATGTAAATGTTTTATTGATTGGAATCACAAGTATATTCACATGACCGTAGCTTCTGTTTAACTTTAGCACTTAACCTTTCAAGTTATGAATGTAATATAAGCAACACCTCGGCTGAAATCAGTGTCATAATATTGCAATATCAGTCACAGTGTGTATTCAGGAAGCATGTGTGAAAAGATAAATTAATATTTAGTGGCAGAAACTCTTTCACTTTAATGCATTACAATAGACAATGCTCTACACCAGTCGTTTCATTTATGAGTCATTCATTTGTGAAAAGATATTGTAAAATAATAAAACTATGTTCATTTCATCCCAGTGTCAGTCCACTGAAAGTCTTAAAACAATAATTCAAGTTTTTTTCCTGTTGGTGCTTCTCAGATGTGTGTGTGTGCACATTTAAGCACGAAACTTTAACAATTTAAGCAGCTGTCTCGTCTGACGCCGGCCTCCTAACAGCAGCCCCACTGAGTGAAATAATTATGAAAACTTTCCATGAGTGCAGGTGGAAAACGTGCTAATGGGCAGTAGACCCTTGGATGAGACAGCTAGTAGAGCGAAATGACTTGAAATCGCCCTGTCCAAATGGCTTTTTAATGCTCATTTCCTAAAGCTTTACCAGTTGACAACTGAGGTTAGTGTCATTGCTCATCAATGGGAGGACAGAGCAAGTGATGGGAGCTGCAGTAAGCGCCATCTCTGCACAGAGATGTCTCTGTCCAGTGTCCCGCTCTCCATAGCTCTGTCTCTCCATTACATGCACCCGCAGTATATTTTATTGTCTCTCACTGCCTATTGATTCAGATTTCTCTGTAAACCTAAACCCGGCTGCATCAGTATAAAGGAGCAATAATAATAAACAATGTGCTTATACATACAGCTGTTTACTGATTCTAGTAGAAGCAAATAATAGTTATATATTATATACATTATTACTTTACAATAAGTTATACATCTATACATTTATGTATGATTTAAAATGTTTGCTGTATACTGGTATGTAGTGTCTGGGTAACAAAACAAGGGCCACAAAATGCTTCATGGCTGTAACAGTTAAGGCCATAAAACTATTTGAAGAAATGCATAGTATTGGTAACCGTGTTTAAATATGTCTATGCATTGCCCACTTTATATCCTTACCACATTCCAGTATACCATGATCTGTTTATATGCTCTAGTGCTTTCCTTTCTCGGTCTTTTAGCCCAACTCGCTGGCCATCAACAGCCATTCAAAATGAATGCATGAGTATGTAAAGTATAGACTGATAAAATAACTCCAAAAAGTACTTATTAGTCTATGAGTTTGTACAAACAGTGGACTGCTCGTCTAAACGGACTTGTTATACTTCACAGCCCTTTTCTTTCTAACTTGACACTTATCCTTCCCATGTTTCTCTGTCCCCTTCTCTCTTTCTTCCTATTTATAAGATTGAACTCATCACACCATATATCTTTCCACCCCCTGAACTCCGCCTGAATGAAGATGAGTGTCTCGGTATATTAGGATACGCTGCTTTGCTTTTGCTCCACCTACATGTGGCTCTAGTCCAGGGCTTGTAGTCATTAAACCTCCATGAACAAGAGAATTGATCAAGGATCACTGCTTGGGCCGTGTGACCATATTAAACTGCACTGCACTAAGAGGTCTTTTTATATCTGGTGGGATAAAAGTAGCTCCAGTTTATCCCCAGATTACTTTATTTTGCCCCCTTTTTCATAGCGGATTTGTTGACCCATGAACACAGTGATACGACTGAATGTAAAAGACCTAAACCAACTAAGCCACTCTGACAAAGTTCAAGGTTGAAATCGAGGACAAACACATAAACATGCACATTTTCTTATGGTGCAGTTATAAGAAAAATAAAAAAAAAACACATTGGTCAGCAACATTTGATCCTAGAGCCACTCATCTTCATTCAGCCTGTGCCACTGATTTCTATATTCTGGGTCAATAGTACTTACATTTAGCAACTATGACACAGTATTCTCCTCCATACTCCAACCACAGAGGGCTCTTCATTTGCATTATTTACCCAAACTTATATGAACTTGGACCTTGTTCATGTTGCAGTAGCTGTTTTCTCTTTGGAAAGCACTGATTTATCCACTGTCTACATCATTTTTTGTTGGTACCGAAGCTGCAGCATCTCTTCCTCTAGGCAATTACCACAGAGTTTGTCATGTCACAAAGAACTGTGTCAGTTTAAAACTTTCTAATTTAAACCATCCTTCGGCGTCCATGAGCACAGCACCAAACCTCTATCTGACTTTCTTTAAAAAATCAGGGATGAAGCTATGGCCTAAAAATAGACTTGCATTTAACTTTAGGAACACTGAGGATCAAATAAAACCATCAAATGGGAAATTATAGATTAGAAACTACTTCCAAAACCAGCAGCTCCACCAACTTGACTCTTTAAACCTTCCCTTCCTCATACGAGCTGAATCCCATGCAGGATGCGTCAGCTTACCTCACAGTAGCCAAGCTGGGTTTTGAAACTGGTTATTTAATGAAATAACATAAACAGAATGAGAAAGGGGGATGACAGCTTCAAACTGTATGTGACGTGTGCCCTGCCCTGCTGATTCATGGGCTGCCCTCCGTCTGTCTCCATCAACTCTTTCCATTCTCTTCTCGTCTTTCTTCCATCTCCCTTCAGGCACTGCTTACTAAAACTCTCCTTATCACTTACCAGAACTAGCCAAACTCTCTTCTGACATGTCAACCTCTCTCTCCCTCTTGTCCTCACGCTTGCCTTCTCCATTTCATTGCTTTTGAGAACAGCTTATGCATTCCTATCTCCTTGTCTCTTACTTGTTCATCTGTGTGAAGTCTGTTGGCGAGCCGCCCTCGTCTCTTTCTCTCTCCGTTCTACTGGTCTCCAAAACCCCAGAGGCGTCAGTGAGTCACTCACTGACCTTGTACTTGTACATCTAAAGACATCTGCCTCGATTTCTTCTTTACATTTGTGCAATTTTCATCACATCAGCCCTTTTGATACCTTTAAGGATGTCAGTTACAATCTAATGACTGGGACATATTTGATGTTGCTGATAAGGTTTTTAACATTTATGTTTTCATCATCATAAAGCTTATTTAATGCATATTAAAGGTTAGTTTATTTAAACTAATATCATGAGCTTGTAATTCTGATTTCATAGTTTCATGGGGAAAATGGTTAATTTGAGTTGTCTGTGATGCAAAATAGCCACATTTTGTGATATGTAGTGATAAATTGGAGAGTAATTAGGGAGCTGCATTTTCCATGGTGATTAACTGGCATGAAATATCATATCAAAATAAAATTAATCTTTCTGACAGCCTGGTTTCATTACCCTGGAAGGTGATGAAATGAGAACAAAAATTGAATTTCCCCACAAATGCCTCTGATAAGGGAGCACCTACAGTTTAAACCTCATCACTTTGACCTTTGGTTCTGAAGTAGAATTTTGACAAGTAACAGGAGCCATAAAAAACCAGAAAACAATGCATCCACGTTTTCTGAACAACCCAAGTGGTGCGGTTTCTAAAGCGTAAAAACTCTTGCTTTTACTTTTCTACTACTATAAGTTGTGCTCTTACTCCTTCCACCTGCAGAACACTTTTCACCTGCACCTGAATGCAAAATGCTCACACCTGTTTTATGGATAATTTCCAAAGCCATTCTGGGAAGAAATTATGGAAAAGCACAAACTAAAGTAGATATAGGCAAGGCTTGTAGAGGAAAAGTGGATAAATCAAAAAGATAAATTACATCACCTCGCAAAATAACTGCAGGGACACATTAAACATTGAAAATTGATTATGCATAACAGTAAAATATGAAAATATAAAAAGGGTACGAGGTGTTATGGAGTGAAAAAAGGTGTATGAAAAGCTCTCAGGTGTGTGTGTGTGTGTGTGTGTGTGTGTGTTTGTAGTTATGCTTCAGCGAGAGGGGCAGAGAACAAGATGTGTTCTCAGTGATACAGCCCAGATGATGACTGACAGCTCCCTGTAGGTATCCCCATAGTGACTCACAAGTCATCAGCGACTATTTATTTCTTTATTTTTTCAACTGTTGCGCAGCACAGATGAATAACAGAGGCCTTAACAGATTGGACCAATTAAACCAAATCTAAATAATACTGGATCCCTTCTCCATCCAAATGTTAAAATGTTAAATTAACAACATTTGTGTGACATTTAAATGTTCTATGCTGCAGATTTTACACAACTTTTCCTCCAGTTTTCATAAACAGTCTTATTTGTGAGTGCATTTCAAGCCCATCTAACCTCAAGGCTTCCAAAAACATCAGTAATATAAAATTCGTCCTTGTGTGGCACCAAAAGGCTCAGTCAATTAATTTGAGAGCGAAAATGATTTCAACTCAATTACTCCAAACAAAAGCAAAGTCAGTTAAAAGTAGCCTCGTATGGTTGGAGCTCTCCGTCTCATTTTCTGTCACTTTGCTTTAATGCTGTGCAGTGAGCAGGAAAAAATGTGAGGGAGGCTACTGTAAAATGGAAGACTGCATTTTCTTGAGCTAAACACAAAAGAAAAAAATATGAGGTCAGTGAGTGTGTGTGCATCTGCTGATGTCTAATGGACTGAACACCCACCTGGCTCAGAGTGAATAGATGTTAACATGCAAAGATGTGGACTGTAAAGGCTGTAATGAGGGGATTTGGTGAAATAACATTTTTAGAATAGCATTATTCCCCCAAACACCCTTTCATCAGGGTTTTTAATTTTACAGTATGAACAGAATTCACATGAACAGAGTTAAAATGTGATTTCTTCAGTATTGGCTTAAAAATTAGATAGTTCTATACTGGCTGCTAACATGAGACGTAATTCTCAGTGGTGTGGGGGAAACATCTGCATCCATAGAGAAGCATTTTGGCAAGAGCAGCCATTTTTCAAACTGTAGTTAATTTCTGTCCTAATACACCGATGAAGTGACTTTACCAGACTAAAAGAGTCAAATCAAAAGACTGAGGGAGAAAGAGAAGAACTTTAAACTGGTTTGCTGTGTCTTTCCAACTCACTGCTGTGTGTCTTGCACTTTTCTTTACTAACCCATATGTTATATTACTGCACACCGTGTGATTTTATTCTCAAACAGTTTGATTTGTCGGATCACGCTCTAAGTTATCATTGTGTCCCATGTCTCCATGCTCACAATGCCAGAGGTTTGCTGGTTTAAAATGATAATTCTGTATGTAGGTATAAAAAAAAGGCTGATGCCAAAAATGAAATGGGTGGACATAAGATCATAGCGTCTTTTCAATAATCTCAGTGGTCTGAGTTGGTTTTTGTAGTAAGAGTGAGATATTCCAGGGGAAAACTGGAGGAGTGGAGTCTATGGGTAAATCCCAGTTCCCTTAATGGCATCCACATTTCCTCACTTCCTGTCTTAGTCCCACCCATGTAAGATGTGAAGAAAAGATGCAAGGAGAGAGGAATTGATGAAACATGTTCATACAGAAATGAGACATCCTTTCCTCAGATCCTGAAGCGTCCGATCACCAACTGATCTCTGATGGAGGGGTGTGTCGGTCCATAAAAGACTTTAGAGTTGCTTCTCTGTAGCTTTGCTACTGTATTACAAACGATCCCTTTCAATTACATGGAGTCACTTGCATCAGTGTGGAGTGTAACTTTAAAGTGTTTCCCACCCTTTCTCTCTGTACAGTAAGTGCCACCACTCTGCATTATGAAAACGACTATGGTCTCTGTTGTTAGTGCTCTTGCTTAGTCCTGTAGTGTTTAGTTTGAGTGGGTTTTAGGTAGCAAAGTAAACCTTAAGTATACAGGCTTGTTATGTGGAGCGCTCTGATTTATGGATGTAAAGCAGACAGATCAGATGAAAGAGTTTCTGTCAAATACCTTGTTGCTATAGCAACTGCTGCAGGCAAAAACAAAAAAAGAGCTATACCGGGGAGGGAGAACAAATTATGAAATGATGAAAGAGGTCAGTGAAAGATGACATTCAAATATGACAATGAGTGAGCCTGGCAGCAAATAGATTACCTGCGTTTTTAAACATATTTCTGCTGCACACACACAGCCATTAATCTGTCAGACTGCCGCGCACGATAGGATGCTCTTCTCAGCTCAGGACAGGCATGAGACCTGAGAGACTGTAGGAGAGCAATTTTTAAAATAACTAAACCACTTCAGGATGAATGCTGTTTTTCTCTAAGCTGCTGACACAGGTATGTTTCACAAGCACTTTGAATGTCATTGATTTTTCTTTGGAAACTATTTGGCAATAACATCTGTAAAAGCATGAGTTTAAGGATGTTATCTGCCTCATGCAACTCTTGAGGCAGCAGTTATTGCAGCTTCTGTACACATGTACAATAAGATAAATGTTTCATATATGTTTTGCTTTCTTACCATACATATAACATACAAATAGCTTTACTGGGAATGTTACATTTTATTGCCATTTTATTGTGACAACTAAATTCAAATGCTGCTAGTTTTGATAATAGTAGTCATAACAGTCATCATAAATTGCTTGCCATGACATCTGTATTTACTTCACTGTACCAAAAACAAGCTGTGATCCTGATGCCGATGTGCAAGCAGCTGCAAAACCTGGTAAAACACTGTGTAACACAAATCGAGAGAGAGGCAAAGTGAGAAACTTTCTACTGCATCACTATTTTGTGACTTATCCATATAGAATTCCATCAAGACTGAACAGTGGACAACACATTTAGATTCATTCTGCTCCTTCAGAGCTGCCATCTGTCAAAATATCAATTTATTTCCCACTCCGTAAAAAGTGCCAAGAACTAATTGGAAATAGCATCTAGCATAGTCTCTGCTCTGTACACATGGAGAGCGAAGCTATCAGTCAGTCTAAAATGTGAACATGATGCAATCACTCCCTCATGCCCATCTGTAGAATAATTCATTTGTTATCTGACAGAACGGAGTAAAAGAGATAAAGATTATGCGTGTTTGTGTGAACTGCAGGGTACCTGGGGATGCAAAACACAAATATTAAACACCCTATGCATTAAAGGAAACACATGGGAAGTTGTACATCAGAAGCATCTTATTTAGTGCAGAACACAAAGTATGGATGTGAATCTGTGAAGTAAAGAATGCTAACCTATGGAAGAGCTTTCTTCCTTATTTAAAAATAAAACTGTATTATGTTATTGCCTCCTTCCCAGGTCTCACCTGTCCACCTCCAGTAGCCACCCTGTGCTGTTAGCTAAATCGTCAGTACCCACCCAAAATAAATAAACAATAAGTGATTGACATCACTGACTCTGGGTGCTAGTTCCAATCACAAGCATTTCTTGAGAAAGAGGTCACAAGAGACTATAGACATAAGTTGTTTGGTTTTATATTACTCCTTACATGATGATTTAAGCATTATAATTTTGGTCAAAATGACAGCATGTGCTTTGTAACAGTTTGAATGTACAAGACTTGGGTTGTGTCTTAGGAAGACAGCCTTTTAGGACTGGGAAAGGAGACAGTGTTCTGTGCTCGCTGATGCTTTATGTCATAAATTAATTTTCTTTTGAAAAGGAATTGTTTCCTCACTGCAGCAGTTTATTTTGGTGTTTTATAACCCTATTTCAGATGGCCATTTGTATGTATGGCAATAAAAAAATCTACAATAATTCATGAAAACCATCGGGTCGAGCATGAAGCCTTGCGGAACATCTCATGTAATCAATCATGCTAAAGAAATATAACCAGCAATGGAGGCTGACATTTTCCCAATTGATGGATAAGATGTTAATTAGTTCAAGGACGATAGCAGCCTCAATCTGTCAATTAGATCAGCAGAATCAACTGTGTTGATAACAGTGGTTCAGTCAGACTGCGTTAACGTTTTCAGTCTGTATTCACAGAGGATGGCTGTTAGTCCTGACAGGGGTCATTCTCATTTCATCCTTTGTGAAACTGCTGCCTTCTCTTCTTTCATTCACTTACTATAATATAGTTACATTTCAAATATTTTACCGCTGTAAGGCCCCAACCTATGGAGCATCCCCACTGCCAGTGACAGACACCCATGTCCATGTTTCAATCAGGGATCAAAAATACTTTATTGTAGATATATTTTGTGTCATCTCTTCATAGTTATAATTGAATAGCTCAGCTGTCTGTCAGGATTTTACTAGAATAATAACTAGTATCTTAGATAAGTCTCAGATTTAACTAAATGAAACAATACAGCTAAGGCACTGTGCATATGTTTCCATCACTGCTTTCCTATTCATATCCAGGCAAAGCATTCTCATACGAGTGTAGTCTGTAAATAAGGGTGGTGTGTCACGGTGGAGGTCAGCTAATCTGTCTTCCACTGTGAGGCTCGTTTCAGAAGTGGCAATAGGCAGGAAGCACACACACGCACACACACACATGCACACACAGATATCCAGCCTATCTGTATCACCGTGTGTGGGTCCACAGGGAGGAGAAGTAGGACATGCTACAGAGTCCCTGCCACCCTGCCTCTGCTTCAGGCTGCAGACATGCACACACACATGCACACAGTGAGAGTATCTACTTTCACATAAAATGCCACATTGGTTTGCATAGTTTTATCATGTTTATATTAGGAGGATTAGGAATATCAAGGACGATTCAACAGGCTTTACAGTCCATATATGTTCGGTTCTGTGTCCACAACCAGGAGAAATATACAGTACAATACAATAGTTTTAACAGCACCAGATTGGAATCACTGACTGTATAAATATGGACGACACATCACCACTTCTGTCCACTATGCAAAAGTGAAGCCAAAATATCACGAATATGACGGCTGCCATCTTGGCATTTTGCAACTAGATTCTGAGAAATTGAGACCAGACCACCAGTCAAAGTTGGGAAATCCAACGGGCCACCAGGGGGCGATCAACACGCGGTGGCTTCACTTCTGATAGCTGTCAGGTTGTCCATATTTTATACAGTCAATAACTGGAATAAATTCTGTACATGACTGTATTTTCCATTTTCTCAGCTGATTCAGTCATTGTAAAACATCTTTAATAGATGTTTAAAACACATCTTTAAGACACTGAACCCCCAAGTTTCCCCCGATGGTTAGAGCCACAGTGTGAGTTGGTGCCACAGATGGCACAGATACTTATTCTAACTATTGACATTTCATGTTACTATATTTAAATGATCTCAATTCTTTCTTATTCTGCTCTGTTTGACTGTATCACATATATGCTGTAGATTGTAGCTCTTGATGGTAGCTACCTGACATTCACACGCAAGGCTGCACATGTGTGTGACTGCACTATTCAATCAAATGGAAATGTTCCAGATATCGTGTGTATAGTTTTATACAAATTCAGCTCTGGAAACTTAGGGATCTCTTTGGTAATTCTGAATAAAGTTTGTGGTTTTGCTTTTAAATGCAGCACTGAATACTTCTTCCACCACTGCTAAAAGTGAAACTGTCTTTTTGTGGTATGAATCTGCAGTTGAGCCCTAATGATAAGTCACCTTAACATCTTTACTATCCGGGTCTATTTATCTTTTTACTGTTTGGTAAAACCTTTTTGGAAAAGCAATATACTTTTTTGTGAAAACGTATTTCCCATTCTGCAGACCTTGTTTTGGATTCAGGTGTGGCTTCTCCAGGGGTATCTGTCGGCCGTCCAATGACTCAGAGCCCATCAGTTTCCACAGAGCATATTTAACGTATGACACTTTGTGGGCCCTTCCATCTAAAGTGGTTTACAGTAGCAGTAGTGCATACATCTTGAGTATAGGTGGCCCCAGTGGGAACTGAAGCTCATATCCGGACAGTATTGAGGCTGATATATGCTCAACCCGCCAAGCTACACAGAAAATGAAATCCCTAACCTTGGCAGCTTTAGTGCTAGGCTCTAGTCATTGAGCTCCATGGGAAATTGAGTTTGTAACCCTGGCAGCTCTACCCAGAGGGCTGCAAAACTGCAGAGTTTCAAAGGATAGATCACGGTGTTGTTTTCTTTTGGCTCTGTATAGGTCAGCAGGGTCATGTGGGCTAAAAATATATATTCAGTTGTGTTGTTATCAAGCATTCGAAATAAAACTGTCCACCAACTTGCAAATGGAGATAAAGGACAGTTATTTCATAAAATATAACAGTACATCTCCATCCATTACGCTGGCAGACGTATCACACAGCAACATTTCCCATGTTTCAAGAATGAATAACAGTTTTATAAATGATTTGAAATCCACATTTGTTTTATATTTATAAAAGCTGAATCACCTTGTTCGGAGTATAAATTAATATTCATACAAGTCAATAACAACTTGACATTTAAAGTCTTGCTTTAAAATTCAAGCATTATATTTGGGAAGAAACTGACAAAATAATTTGAATTGAAGATCCACTTGCAGGTGTAGCTCTGAGACGTGGTTTTGGCAACAGTCATTTTATAAAACTGTCATGGTTGAGGCTACACCATCTGGTGTTTTATGTATATATCAAATAAAACTGTGGTGTTTATTTTTGCATTAATTAAGTACAGATGTCTCATGTGTGCTCTGTTTTTTTTCGTTTTGTTTTTTTGTTAATAAATGAAGTTTTTAGTATGTGGGCACTCTTTTTTGAAATTCTGCTCTGCTGGTTTTGTTGTTTGGCTTTGAGAAATGTTGCATTATTCATTATTCATGCTGACTGCTTATCTCAGCCAATGTACTCTACGTTGTTACAAAATACAGCACTGTGGACTTGCTCTGAGGTGTGTGTTCAAACTCTCCTGCATGGTCAGTGGTTGACAAATACTTAGCAAACCCTGAATGTAGATTTTACTGAAAGCATTCATGTCAGTGTGTCGTTTATCTTGTTCAGCTTCTCCTGGAGCATTTTGAAGGGAGAAATCAAGAAAGCAGTGGAGAGAGGTCTCTGGGTCATTGGTAAAGTGAAAAATGATCTGCTTACATCCATGCTAACATTGCCTGATAAGATTGGGGCGGATTGGACAGAGCTTCCAAGATGTAGGGCAGGGCCACTCAGGAGATAACGTCAGCGCAGACATCTGCACTTCTTCTAGATTATTTTCTAACAGGTGTGTGGGTGTGAGTGTGTTTTGTTCATTTTTTAGTTGGGGGGGGCAGAGGAGCTCCTGTAATCCAAGTCACTGTAGCAATGATTTTGTTTTTGAAACTGCATCCTCTTCCTCAGCTGCACTTTAATTAAACAGTTTGTTTGTTTCGGTAAAATCAAATGCTCATTTTTGGGACAAAACTCATTTATTACTTCCAAAGCGCTGTGTCACAAATTGCCTAAATTAAGTCACATAGCCATAGCAAACAAAAATAGAGAAAAATAAAATGTTATATGAACAACAGAATAAAATGATTTCAACCTAAGGGTCTTAACTTTTGAATTGCACCACATTGCACTAAATTGGTCCATTTTGCTTGTGTTAGATGTTTGTTTGAACAGCAGATGCCCAGCAGCGACACTCTACCCCTGTACATGCTCGGCTACAAAACATAACGGTGGTTTCCATGTCAAAATGCTGTTTGGGGAACCAAAATGACCTCCAACATCGTTGCTCTGATATGTTTTACACAGCAGAATGGACACAAGCTCTCATTTGTGAACTGCTGTTCAGCTTTTTGTACGTGTTTGCTTGGATGTGTTTGTGTATGCCTGTGTCTTCTGGGGGCCCAACTTGAGTTTTAGGCTTTGAGAGTGGGACCAATAGTCAAATAACTCACTGAAATTTCCTTCTTGGCAGTCGATTGTCTTGGTGTGTAATGTGGGCACTGATTTTGTTACTCTTTTTATTTTTTTAACTGATCACCATGACTCTGACAAAAGTGAAGGCTAAATCGGTGGAATACTCTCTTAAGTATCACCTTTCTCTGTAAATTAAATGCTTATGTTAATTATGGTTGG
>NW_018127960.1:1328943-1340937 GCF_001952655.1 Monopterus albus
CTCTCTGATTAAACAGTGGTGTACCAGATCTTTGTCACTGTGGTTATAATATTTAAAGTTAAGATTATAGAACAGTCACGGGTAAAGGACACAACCATAACTATAGGTTTCAAGCATGAAAGTAAAAGCTATTTCCTGTGTTAAGGTTTTGTTTTGTCAGCCCATTCGTCCACCCCAAACCCACGTGTCAATGGATAACATGCCTATACAGCAGTGTACATTAAAGAACAGCAGGTCAGTGATGAGCTGATTGTATGATGTGACACAGTGTTAACACTCTTCTTAATATCGCTGTCTCTCTCTCCCTCTCTCTCCTTCCACCTCCCTGCTGCCTGAACCATCAGATACCTTGGGCATCGAGTTTATGGGTAAGGAAGCTTTTCTTGTGTTTCATCTACATGAGTCATGATTGTTAACATCACAAGGCTTCATGTTGGACCAACATTGCACTGTGTGATTAATTACATACTGTAAATGCATCATTCATGACACCCAGAAAAAGAAACATGCAGATGTGCATAATCATCTATATATTATTTGAGATGTGGTGAATTGAAATGGCATCTATATGACTGTACTCCCAGATTCACAGCTACCAGCCCTTCTCTGTGCACATGCTACACTGTATTTCTTTGAAATATGAGCTATTGTCTTTGTCTCTCTTGGCTCTTTCTACTCATGTATTTATATATCTTTACTTTTGGCACCATCTCTGTCTCTATGCTTTATTTCTCTCTCTGCTCTCCCTCTCTTTCTTTCTCTCACAATTGCTTATGAAGTGTCCCTTCAGAATACCAATGTGCTGCAGTCTCCTTGGAAACAGTGAGAACAAAGAGGCAGGCAGGGTACAGCGAGGGAGTTTTTATGATGTTGGCACAGTTAATAAATGCATTCCTCATTTGTACATGCGTATATATGTGCACATACATGGCACATGTTCAGTAATGTGTTTCTGACATGCTTAGTTAGTCTTTAGTGTGAGTTACATGGGCTTCTTCAGATGTTTGTTTCCCATGCACATGCCTGCGAGGATGTGCAGTGTGGATGCCAAGAGCTCCTCCTCATCATTGCCAAGCTCCTCTCTCTTGTTCTTGGCTCTCTTCACAGCCTCTGTGTTGGGTATCACAGCTGAGGAGTGCTAGTTAACCACATGGAAGCTTGTTGTTAACTACAGCCCCTCCCTCTGTCAGTTGGTAGAACTTGGGACCTTTCCACACAGACAGGTTGGAAAAACAATGGATCATCTAGGAAAATGGCCTCCCCCTGGTGTGATACTGCTGCTTCTACATTCTCTAAGTAAAATTTCACAGGAACAAGCTGTGCCATGCTTCTTTTCTGCTGCACAACCACTGCATTTGTAGTCAAATGAACAAATGCTTTCTTCAGGAAACTTGCTGAGAGTATGCAAACCTGGCAGTGACAGATGATCTTTTCCACCAAGCTATCTTGCAGGTTTTGCATTTATATTCAGCGGGGTTTTATGCCTCTGCAACATTGTTCAAGCTGCCGTATTTGCTTTGCCTAGCCAGTGTCTCTAGACCTGCCAGAGTCTTCCACAGCACTGTGTTAAGCAGGGCACAGATAAATAAGCACCTCCCACACTAAACGCTGGTTTGTCAGTGTTTGTTTCCTCTGTTTCATATTCTTCTATTACACACTTTTGTTATTAATAGGGTATATAGTGCATAACATGAAAAAGTATGCCTTCATTTTGAAGGCTTGAATACAGATGAATAGTGTGGGTTTTCAGCATCTTGGATTGGTCCTTCCAAGGGTTCTCCATTTCTGTTAATAGCAACTGATGCCATATTATTATTGGAAGGAACTTCTTCACCCACACACTGATATAATTCCAGTCAGAGACACTTACAGTGCATTTAGGAACTGACCGTTTATAGGAAACGGACACAGTTAGTTCTAGCAGGAAAGGGTTAACCCTTTGAGGGATCAAAGCTGCAAAAAGGATTCTGCTGAGAAAAACAATCCTCCTTTAATAAATAATAGGCTTAACAGTTAAGGAGGAGGTTTGGTGCTGGAGGGAGCTGAGGCAGTGAGCAGCACTGACATTAAGGTGTCAGCAGACTAGGTAGTTGTAAAATGCTGCTGTGCATGCCTGTGTGAATATTATTGGATGTTATTAGTCAGCTACTAGCCAATTAGCTGACCAATGAGCCACTGATGGTGAAGCATGAATTAAGCACTTGATGTCAGTCAGTCACTACAAGTGTGATACAAGGCTCTGTTTGTGGGACGTTTAGAGGACAACTCTGGGTTGAATCTTATTGTGATGGTTTTGGCCATTGCTACTGACAGTAAGAAGTTGCTGAGATCATGGCACTGTAGCAAACACTATGCTGTAAGCTCAAATCAAAGTTAACACAGACTTTTACCCAGTATACTAGGTATACTACTATAGTATACTATTTCACCTGCAATGGGGCCTGATAACATACCTCCAGACAAAGTCTTTTAGATTAGCAGTCAAAGCTTCTGCCCTTGCAACACATAATCCATACATCATCTAACTGAAATTTTTCAATTATTCCAACTTCAGTTAATGTTGTCTTTGTACAGGAGGTCTTTCTACTTTGTTGTTCTTTTCATTTATGTGTGTGTGTGTAGTACAACACCACCATTAACTGTGATCTCAGTGGGGAACCATTTAATGTATTAACATTTTTATGGCATTGTCAACAAAAACTAATCATTATACGCATCATAAAGAACATGACCACAGAGGTGCACCTGATAATGCATATACACAAATCCCTAGCCCAATGATATTTTCCACAGACAGCCCATAGCCCTGTGCATGATTTATAAAGAAAGAGCCACCCCTCCAACAGAGGCCGTTTCTGGGGTTAAAATTAGAGCAGAAGGTTGAGATCTCTCCACCCAGGATCTCACCCACCCAAGGCTTAATAAAACAGAGAATATATTCAGGGATTCTTGACTCCAGCCTCCCTCTTTATACATTTTTATCCTTAGCAAAAAAGGAGAGAACATTTCTCTGTATCTAGTCAGTCAGTCATGTGGGTATCAATATTTCCTTTCCATCAGAGATCGCTGAGCTCAGACTGGTAAATGTTCCACTCGGTTTTAAATCAGTGTTAGAGCAAAGTGTTACAGGTAGCTATTTTTTGGGCGGAATGGATTTTATGTCATGTTGATTTTCAATTTCCCTCCAGAGGGTTAAGGTGTGTTTGTGCTAGAAGGAAACGGTTTAGCAAACTCCAGCAAAGATGAATAGACCTAGGCGGACACATTTGTGTGTGTGTGTGTGTATTTTACATGTCCTGACAGTGGTTATACGGGTTAATAGCATTTATGTCATTGAGTTGTCTTTTATTTTTGGAGTCGAGGTAAAAAAAAACTTTTTATTTTGCTGTGCTTGACTTTGACAACTTGGAGACTACAACACATCATGACTACAAAGTTGTTGGCTTGTGCTGCTCAATGTCAAAGAAGAAAGAGTTGAGTAACAGGAGAGAAGAAAGACAGACAGATGTACTACAGAGTGAGAAACAGCAGCTGCACTGGTGTTGTTCCAGAGATCATTTTTCAATCAGTGTCACAATTTCTGTTTTTTTTTCCCAGAGATATTCTGCAAATGAGTTCTGAATTCCACAAAGATATTTGTTGTTTTCCAATAAGTCAGTGTTGCTGCTGCCAGAAACATAAAATACTTTCTGCACACACAGGGGCAGAGTCACAGGCAGTGATAGTAGGATTACTTGTCCAGGTTCAAAGATCTTGTATCCCATGTTTGGTGAATTTATAGTTTTACATTTGTCATAAAATCTGAGTGTTACTTTCCACTTGGTTGCAGTGTATAAAAAAGGTTCTTGGTCCTCGATTTGGTCTTCAATTTTGTAGCAAGCCATACAGGTATAGCAGGTTTTTCTCCATCACTGGAAAACTGGCCCCCTTTTTGCATATACACTTTTTAACAAGTTGCCTGATTTATAAAGTACAGTTTAAGTCAGATTGTATGTGTGAGTGTGTGTGTGTGTGTGTGTGTATATATATATGTTCCTCTGAGGAACAGAGGAAAGAGCCGTGACCAGCTGAGCGAGCACGCTTACTTTAGCACGGCAGACCTACATAAAAGAAAGTTTTGTCCAACATCAGCAGCCTGCACTCCAGTGTGTGGAAAGACCACGTCTCAGGGCTGTAAAGTGATCGCTGGAAAACCACATCCCTCTGTTTGCATCTTCGGATCTGTCCTCACACCTGTGTCATCCCTCTCATTGATCCTCTCTTGTCAATCTCAGCTGCACTTGGCACAGACAGGAGGATATAATTTACTGAGTCCAAACCCAGTCCGGGCACTTTCAAATCCAGGGGTGATACCACATAGCCTTTAATGTTGCACTAGGTGATATAAGCCTGTCGTTGGAGGTTGTTAAATGGTGGCAGATTTTGGTGATGATGTGCAATTTACTTAACAATTACTACCTATGACAGCTAAATCCAGTCCAGCTTTCCTTAAAGTATATCATATATTTAAAAAAATTAAACTCCTCACTGAGTAAATACAGATACTGTAAGTGCAGATTGATAAAATATAAAAAAGATTTTGTGTAAGACAAACATGACAGTAAGTTATTGAATACATTAGAATATTATGAGTGAGCAAACAATATGAATTAACACAGCAGTCATGCATATTGTGCTGTAAATCACTCTACCCAACTGAATGCTACCTAAGATTTATTGATATGGGAAATACTGTGAGTATGTCAAAAATGCAGCAGGTTACTAATGGAGAATTTGGCATCATGTGCTAATTTTACACAGCATACATACACATGATAAATGCTGAATGACTAATGAACTGCACATTCAATTAGCAGCCATTAAACCTGTGGAAATGAAAACCACAACAAGCAGATCTGAAGTTTAAAGATGAAATTTGATCCTCTTTTATCTTGATGCAGCAGTGAGCTGTGCCTGAGTTTGATGACATTTGATCGCCTGCAGATCTTAACTTGAAACCTTATTTGAAACAACATTATACTAGGCTGTGATTACGAGTCCAACTATGGCTGTTTGTTTGTGTAGCAGTCAGCCAAACATGACCTTTTTAGTCCTTTACAATCATTTGGCCAAATGATGCCTGTACGTCAAACTTGAACCAATTCCAATGTGCTGCCACTAAACATTAAACTTTATTGCACTCAAACTAGAGCCCACTGTTTAATTCATAATTGTACAAATGCAACACAATTTAATAAACCTCAACCTAATATCTGCAACAGAGCCTGACGGTGTCAGTGGCTGCCAGCAGTCGGACTCGTCCATATGTCCAAATCATTAGATACAAATCCTTGAATAACTCACAAACCTGGCACTGCCTCCATCATATAATAAGAGTAAGATATCACAAATCCTATTATTGCCTAGATGGAATATGAATCTGTGTCATTTGTGAGATTTATTCATACACAAGAGATTTTTTAGATGATTTCACAAGGAGAGGAGAAACCCAGTCGAGTCTAATGAGATAATGTCAGAATATGAGCCCGAGTTTGACCAAAATTTCAGACTGAGGCTTTAGATCATAAGACCTCCTACAGACAAAGCAGATGTGCTGGAGCACTTCCAATTGCATTTTAGTGTCCTCTGATTCTGTGTCATAAACCCCAGCATGCAGACCTAAGGCCCTTCATCAAGGTCCCACAGCGAACAGAGATGCTGTTCAGCCAGTTGCCGCACTTTAGTCGCCTCTGTTCATATCTGTGTGTGAGTATCTGTGTCTATACTGTCACCAACTACAAGGAGCCTAAGTCACATCTTCACATCCGGTTAGCCTCTGTTCCACTAGCTTCAGTGGCTCTGTGCAGCCTCTCATTTACATCAGTCATTGGAAGAAAACTAAGTGTGTTCCTCTGGATTTTTTATTTCATTTACTAAGACGAGCCACCAGTGGGCTCTGGCTTCTGGGAAATGGTGTTTATTAAAGCCCAGTAAAAACAGAAATATTACATTAATGTCAATAATATGTTGTTTTAAAGAAATATATCACTACAGTGTAAGCAAATGTAGTGAAGCTCACAACATACTATTGAAAATGTTCCAAGCCTGGATTTTTTAGTTATTAGCCAGAGTAAAAATCTCAATGGGATTTTGAATGGGGTTTTCTTTCTTCCATAACACAACCTGGAAGCTCTTGTTTTACTTTGGCTCTCACTGTCCTGTACATGTTTGCTAGTGTTTGTGTGTATTTTGATCCTTGTGCACTTGATGGCATTGTCAGGATGTCAAAGAGCTGATGAGGCCTGTATTTATTTATAGTAATAAAAAATAAGCAACCTTCTAAAGGTTTAGGCAATATTTTGAAAAAATAGATCGTATTTTGAAGTGTTGGTTCATAAAATATATTTTCTCAGTTGTATTTAGTGGTCCAGTATCTATCTATGCAGAAAGCTTTGGTTTTATTTGTTCAGGTTTTAAGATATTTCTCTCTACCACCATGTTAGTAATGTAATATATTACTTTCAATCTTCTGTGGAATTACAACGAAAAACGGTGAAATCTCTAGATTATACTGAGTGGGCTGTGTTTTTTCAAGTCTTTGAGCAAACAATTTTCCATTAACTTCTATGGAATCAGGGTTGTGGCAGTAATCCCGGATGCCAGTCCAGATGTCAGTTTCAGTTGAACCCACCCTTTAACATAGTTTGGCATGTGGGTGAATGTAGCTCTCCTGTCAGTGTGTTAGGGTTTTTATCAAACAATGTGAGTCCTATTTTAATATACTAAAAGCAGTAACAGCTAAAGGCTTTCATCTTTATTGTATATAAAGCTGCTTCAAAGGTATTATTAAGGTTAATCCATCACTTACTGATCTCTCTTTCCAGCAAAGACATCTGCATGGAAACATGGCTGCGGTAAACACATTCTGAGTGTAGAAGATTACATACATACTAAAAGGTCACAGCAATACCTCTATATTTCTGCTGCTATCAGCTCCTTTAGTGTAATCATATTTTTCTATAATGTTACAGTAAATAAAGACCCAGAAGGGCTCTGCAGGGCAGAACTGGAGGTTTGGAGTAAATAAATTGAAGTTGTGACCCACAGAGGGAACGATTGCCTTACTCCAACCATATGATTAATTGACATTATCAGAGTTTGCTTGTGTATTCGGTGTGTCCAAACAAGGACATGGAAACGTGGGGGGGTGAAGCATTGTTTGACCTTGGGAACCTATTTCTGCTTGGCCTCACACCAAGTGTGCTGCATGTATCTATAATATGTATGTCTGAATTTATGTGATGTACTGAACTTTTGTATGTATATACATTAGGTGTATGTGCCTGTACACAACAAGTTTCAGTTACCTTTTTATGCAAACAGGGGTCAAAGTTGCATTTTTTCCATTTCAACCAATCATGAACACACTATTGTGAAGTGTCTTTTTTGAGACAAATGCACTTAAAACATGTGGATGAAAACATTCAATCACTGCCCCTCTCATCCAGACCTTGTCCCATCATGTTCCCTCTTACAGTGGAGCACCACTTTGATACAAGTTGGCCAAATGAAGTAACAATTTCCCTCTAGAACAACAGCCAGAAGTGTGTATAATTTTTTTTATCTTGTGCTGCACTTCTGGGACAGTGAGATTCAAAATATGTAGGCATTCATCAGGCAGCAAGGGCCTAATGGTAGGAAATGGTTTTGAAGCCCATCCCGATCTAAATGAAAAGCTGGGATATCTTGACCTCTTCTGCTTTGATTTGAACAATTCTTTTTTTTATATTCTGACTCTTGGGATTACCCCAACATTATGGAAGTGCTATGTGAAATTGCTGGAGTAGTTCTTTAAGGTGTAGTCGGTCCTTAAATTACACAATGATCATGGAAATTGCTATATAGTCAGCGTGAAATGTAATAATTCCTGCATAAAGTCAGCACAAAGACCTTTGTCAGGCATTTTTAAAATAATAAAAAGGGTTTAAAAGCAGAAGGACTGCATCCTGCCCCTCTGCTGCGTCTCCATATCTCAATACTCATCATGTCTGTCCTCATATATCCCCACCCCACACTTTCTTTCTTTCTATCTTCTGTGCAGCCAGCCTCAGTGTGCTCCCGTAGGACAATCCTCAGCTCCCTCTCATGATATAATTATAGCCAATGAGCCAATGTGATGACTCAGGCTGATTAGCAGCATCAAAACAACACTGGTCCCAAACATAACTTAGACACTGTAGACAGAGGTGGAGAAGAGAGCAGAGGATGCACTGACAACACACTAATAAACTGTGTGACACCTGTTATTGCAGGGACTGTGTATGATGTACTGCTTGTATGACGTATGGGCATCAGTAGCTTAAAGGCTACAGTGGTAAGCTTGTCCTCAAAGATGCACAGCTCCCAGACTGGCTTGAAAATCATGATGTGGTGGTGAATTAGTAACACTCTCCACCACCAGCTGCTGTCAGGATGCCCTTGAGCAAGACACAGGGCTGCAATCACAGTATGGTATTCTATATCTCCCAGCAGTGGGTTTCTGAGTAGTGGTTAAGAACTTTATATTTTTGAGTATTATAACCCGTCCATGTAAAAATTGGTCTCACTTAGTGTAAAACCCCAACACCTTGTGCTGTCCATGTGCTTTTCCAAGGTCTGAGTCTTGCTGAATAAAACTTGATTGATCCCCTATTAATGTGTCTGAAGGCAGCCATGATTTACTTGTTTGAAACAAACAAGACAGCTTCCATTTTTCTTCACTAATGGTGTCCGTCAGTGCAATAACTCTTCATGTCTGCATGTATTCAAGCTCCATTACATGTGGCATCCATTTCAGAAGCACTCTGTGTCTATTGGACCATTATTCAATGATGATAGAGCTGATAAAATGAGCTGAAAGGCTACGTGGTAACTAAGAACAGCAGGTGCTGCTGGAGAACTGTAAATAGATGTTTGTGTAATGTACTGTAAATGGGCTTTGAGATGTTATTTTTTCCAGTTTAATTTGGTTTATTTATCACAAAGGTAATTACACTTGTACATGAAAGAATCTGCGAGACAGATAGCAACAAAGCTCTAGAGATGTTACGCCCCAACTGGTTGTTTGTTCATTAAAATGGCGGTTTGGGTGCTGTAAACAACAATGGTAGAAATTAAAAGTGGGTAAGTACAAATCTCAAAACCATGTTTAATTCTGTGTTATCATGAGATTGCCATACCCCTATAATAATTGTCTGTGAATGTTGACTGTGGGATCTCAGCAGATATGTACATTTTTATAAACACTCACACAGACACACAAAACCCCACACGTCCTCTTCCTTCCTTCCTCTGTGTCTCTCACACCCGCACATGCTGACAGATACAGTATGTACATGATCTATGACAATATTTCACAGGAGTGAGTTGTTCAAATATTAATACAGCTCCTTCCATCTATTTTGTTTTCTTACAGAGAGCAAAGAGGTGTACAAGAGACAGGTGCTGTCAATCACCTCCATCGCCCTGGTGATCAGCCTCCTGGGAACCCTGTGCATGGCCCTCTACTGCCGCAACAAGTGAGAGGATACACACACAGAAACATCAAATCTCCACTTTAAATGGCTGAACCTTTAAAGTTTCGGGACATAGTTTGAGTTCTTGCTGGTAATGATAACACTGTGCTCACCACAAATCACTTAGACTGTCACATTAGTTTTAAACAAACCCCCAATGAGCGCAGTAAATGTTTTATATTGCTCTGCAGTTTTCTGTTGTTTCAGCTGTGCTCCTTTTTGGCTTTACCTCCAAATAAGCAGATTAGATAATGTAGTTAAGTAACTAAGCACATTTATCCAAGTACTGTACTTAAGTACAATTTTGAGGTATGTGTACTTTACTTGAATATTTTCCTTCTGTGGTACTTTCATACTTCATCTTCACTACATTTAACTGGCAAATCCTGTACTTTTTGCTCCACGAGTTATTAGTTACTTTTCAGAACAAGCATGGTGTTCACATGGTTTATGTGTGCTGTGGAGTGCAGGCAATCATGGACAAAATTATTTTATGTGTGCTGTGGAGTGCAGGCAATTAAGGAAAGAGAATAAGTCACCTGAACAACTGCATGTTGAGGTATGGACCGACAGTCGATGCATTGACCTCCAGCTACTGCTTTCTCTGTGTTTTGGGAGCAAATATGACATTTGCACATAACGTGAGCTTCAGACAACCGCCTTGATTTCAGTCAGTCACATGCTAGCATGTCATTTTGTAGACGGGTTTGCTCACATATTGATAGGGACATTTCTGTCCTCCATGTGCAAACTGCTGACTTGTTGGCTTGTTGGCCTGGTTGAGCTACAGCTCCATGTTTTAAGATCCTCATTACCAAACATAACCAACAGAAATGAAGCACAGGTAGAAAAATATGACCCAAATGGAAAGAGCATACATTATTTAATTTATTTAGCTTTATAGACACAGTTAAAAATACAAATGTACATCACAAAACCCTGAGTCAAATATTCTATTCATACAGTGGTGTGAAAAAGTGTTTGCCCCCTTACTGATTTCTTATCTTTTTGCATGTTTGTCACACTGTAATGTTTCAGATCGTCAAACAAATTTATATATTAGTCAAAGATAACACAAGTAAACACATCATGCAGGTTTTAAATGAAGGTTTTTATTATTAAGGGAAAACAAAATCCAAAACTATAGAGCCCTGTGTGAACAAGTGTTTGCCCCCTAAACCTAATAACTGGTTGGGCCACCCTTAGCAGCAACAACTGCAATCAAGCGTTTTCGATAACTTGCCATGAGTCTTCCACAGCGCTGTGGAGGAATTTTGGCCCACTCATCTTGGCAGAATGGTTGTAAGTCAGCCACATTGGAGGGTTTTCGGGCATGAACCGCCTTTTTAAGGTCATGCCACAGCATCTCAATTGGATTCAGGTCAGGACTTTGACTAGGCCACTCCAAAGTCTTCATTTTGGTTTTCTTCAGCCATTCAGAAGTGGACTTGCTGGTGTGCTTTGGATCATTGTCCTGCTGCAGAACCCAAGTTCGCTTCAGCTTGAGGTCACAAACGGATGGCCGGACATTCTCCTCCAGGATATTTTGGTACACAGCAGAATTCATGGTTCCACTTATCACAGCATGTCTTCCAGGGCCTGAAGCAGCAAAACAGCCCCAGACCATCACACTACCACCACCATATTTTACTGTTGGTATGATGTTCTTTTTCTGAAATGCGGTGTTACTTTTACGCCACACATAATGGGATGCAAGTTTATCACTACATAAAATAATGATCAACATAAACATGTTTAATCATTTTCAGGGGTTGGATCAGAGTTTCTTATACCTTTCAGTCCTGTAACGCTGCTCACCAAGGTCTGGGTTAGCACTCAGGTTAAGGGGAAACTCCACACAACACCAGCAGAGCAGACACACGCCTACACACACGTACACAAAATCTAACAACCACAGCTGGGTGTTTTATTCAACTCTCAGATACACTCTGTTTCTCTAACCATGTTGCCATGGGATATATGGAATTTTCCCATGAATATATTTACAGGTAAATTAGTTGCAGTGACATGTAATTTCATCCCAACTGTCAGTTTTCTTGCTGCTATTTAAACTGAAGCTCCTCCAATAATAATTTTGAAACTTAATTTGATGGTAACATTCACAGTAAAACTGCTATCTATCCTAAAGAAAGCAAATTGTTTAATAAGTATTTCGAAGTAAGCTGTGTTAGGTGTGGGTAGACACAATGTCCAAGGAGACATTTTGTTAATTTTGTGAAGGCTGATGGAACATGATGAGGCATCAAACATCTTGAATGAAATCCCAGACTGAGTATTTGCAACAGTTTGTAAATCTCATTATGTGCACACACATATTCATAGCCCATTATAACCCAAAGGTCAGCTCATGTGGCTCGTGCACTCTCCCTCTGTCCCTCTCTGCATATTTCTGCAGTGCATGCTTTGTGTGTGCACATTCATTGCCATACGAACGGCCTAC
>NW_018127960.1:1340999-1367534 GCF_001952655.1 Monopterus albus
CAGAGATCTGTCGTTCATGGTGTATGGACTGTGGAGCAGGTTGTGATAGATGGCACTGTAATTCCATAGGCTTCCCTCTGTGATATAATGATGTGAGTGAGTGAGCAGCCTGACAGCAAGATAATCAGATCAAGACAAGATGGACAAGCTCTTTCAATGAATCTGCAATGGAGTGAGGGAGAAGATGCATTCAGATTGGAAGGAAGATAAAGAGAACATCAACAAAAGCAAAATAAGAACCAGACAAAAATATCACTATATGAAAGACAAAGGATTCATCAGTTCATAAAGGGGAACATGCCGTGCAGTGTGACTCCTTTTTGTCTCCCCTCCAACACACTGACAATGAGGTTAACATGCTGACTTTAAAGTGTGCCACATCCATCTATACTGTTTGTTTTTGTGCTGGTCCTCAGATTGTAGGACACTACAGAAAGACAGCGATCCTCAGCTACAGTAAACCACATGTTCAGTCACTTAACCTCGATCCAACTGTCCATGTGTTTCATTTACTGAAAGCGTCTGATGTTCCTTAGAACATTAAGTTGGTTAATTTTAGCAACAGCAACAATGCTGATTAGGGTTAAGGAAAGCCCCTGGGTTTGGTTAAAACATGTTCAAAGTAAAAGTACAACAATGCACAATGTCAAGCTTGGGACTCAATCTCTGTTTATCTATGTAAAAGTCAGAAGTCAGGTGTTTTCTGCCCAAGCCACCAGCTTCACTGTGCTTTTATAGTTCAAAACCGTACACTTTCAACAGACACTAAATGTTAGCTACTACATCCACGCTCCGGTACAGTTGGTGGCCGTAATGCGCCATTTCGTTCTTTACCAACAAACCTGAAAAAGTGTCAGCACACACCAAGTGTCTGTTGACATCTTGAGGATGGTTTAGAGCTCAAAAATAGAAAACATCCAGATGTTCGCCTGTCTCTTTAGTTGCCGCATCTAACACGGGAATAAAATGCCATAAGTAACACAATTAACTCAAATTAAAAAGGTATGAAATGAGTAGCTGCTGACCAATTTTTCAGTAATATGATAAGACTGAGCTTTCTGCCAAGTACAAAAATGCATTAAATACAGTTTGTCATTCCAACAAACCTCATCTTATTTCTGTGAAGCTATAGCGGTTTGTGTTGACTTCTTTATCATATCAACTAAACAAACAGAGCAAAGTAAAACCTTCTGTGTGGTACAAACAGTGGCCAGTGCATGTGAGAAATGACACATCTCTTGTCAACAAGTATTTGATTGCAGAAAAATCATATGCTCCTATTAAGAAGAGCGGGCATGCAAAGCATCAACTAAACAACCAGACTGTGCCAAGGCCTTAGGAGAGACGCTGTGCCCGTTCAAATTAACTAAACACCTTTATAGAAAAAATAAAGTGTGTACCACATGTCACAGCCTTCCTCTATGAAAATAAAGTGCCAAGATGGAGAGGCTAGGAGCTTATCATGAAGCTGACTGTAAACACTTCATTACATCGCTACCATTCAGCAGAGAGTCACCAGACTGAAACTGTAAAGGCTCCCTCTCCTATATCTGATTATGAGCATACCTCTGGCACAACAGAACAATACTCAGCTTTCAGTGCATTTTCACTTCTTCAGTTTAATTTCAATAAATATCACAAAGCAATTCTGATTTAATTAAAACACATCTGAGAAATGGAGACTCAAAACATCTCGCCAGAAACTGTTAAATGGAGCTAAGGGAAATTTTATAAACTGCTACAGTTTTGTTCTGTGTCTTTTTACTGTAGGAGAGAAGGAGTGGTTTGGGTAGAAAGCTGCTGTAGCTCACTTTCTTCTTCACCTCTCTCCTCAAGGACGTGACACTGGTAAAACATTGGATGACCCTAAAAATTGGCAATCGAAGACCGTCTTCCTGTAAAAAATGATTCTATACAGGTCATGTAGGTCGTCTGTGCAAGCAGCTTAAAAGGAACACTAGTTAGGTTTTATTTTTAGGTGACCTCTAGCAGCAGTAGAAGGGGGCAAAGGTGGAAATCAGGTGATATGAAGTTGGTCTTGACCTGCTCACCTTATTCACCTTAACCTTACTCTTGGTTCTGTAATGTTACTGTCTTGAAACTAATGTGAAGGACCACAGGACCCTAAACAGAACATCTGTGCAGTTTAAGGTTTGTGTGTCATTCCTTTCCAAAACAAAAGGACTGCAACAGTCACAAATTTTCTAACCTGTTAGAATTTTTCATTTGCCCCAAAACTCCTCCTCTGAATTAATAAGAGCAAAGTTATCCATTACTTGCAAGCTGGACTTGATATCAAGATACTGACTGCAGAACATAATTATGAAACGGATAAAGTCAAAACATGTTTTACTAGAGCTAAACTGGAGAGTCTAACGTGATGCTAAAGAAGGACAGATGCAGCTTCCTCGGTGAAGTAACTGAGGATTTAAGCTAACACGTGCTTTGTCCTCATACCTGAGCGCAGGCTATCGACCCAGAGTTGGTGCTATCATAACACCCCATGATTTTGTGATCACTGATTGTACACTTGTTGTCTGGGATGAAAAGCCGCAGACATTCACAGCACCTTAGCTAAAGCTCTCCTGAAATAAATGTCAACTGTGGATCCTCCTTTTTTATCTTTCTCTTTAGGAGGCGCAGAGAGAAGTTTCAGGTGCAGCTGAAGGAGAGTCGCAGTTTGAAAAACTACACTGCTAATTCCAGTAATGTCCTGGATGCCAAGGTGAGGCCCCCGAACACCAGCCTGCAAATGCATGAGGTGGCGTTGCCATTTTTCCTTTTTCTATTTTAACTTCCTTCCAAAGTTTGCTGTTTTCTATAGAAGGATGCCGGTACATGTCTACACATGGAAAACAGTGCAGGTTTTATGACCTGACATTTTGAAGACTGCATAACTTGGATGACTTTAGCTTGAACCTGTTGTGGTTAAGATATGATGTAGAATTTATTGTCTTTCCAAAAACCATCTTCAGTTGCTTACTACTTATACCAGCATAAATATACAACACCATCTAGAAAACCAACATTTATTAGTAAAGTTTTTCAGTATTCAATACTGACAAATTTAGTTTTGTTGCTTAGGTTGCTGGCCAAATCAATAAACAGCCACAATTAGCAGCGGTCTCTGACAGTATTATCACAAATACAGACATATACAGAGTATTAGCATCAATCACTGACTTCCTTACCCTCCTGTAGTTTATAGTTGGATATGAGTTTCCCCGTCTCCACCCGGCCACTTGCATCAGGCAGCTCACAGGTCTTTGAGCGAGCAATCATTCAGTGGTTTGGGAGCATGTGCCGGCTTGTGATGTCGTTCATCATTCTCACTCTCTTTGTCACTGCACATCTCCCACATGTGCAGCCAGAGTAGCTGAAAAACATCAAACTGTCAAATCCACATCACCCATCACAGCCCTTATCTTTGAAAAGTGTGCTTGTGTATTTGTGCAGAAATCATCTTTAAACATTTTTACAACTTTATCATATACGTTATCTGTCGATTCTACACAGGTTTGACTGCAGTCTTTGTGGAATAACTGCTGTGAATCCTCCAAGGGCAAGATTTAAATTTACAGTTTAAAAAAAGCACATGTATTGTACTATACACATGATGGACCCTGCCTCCATCGTGAACACATTAAAATACATCAGTTGTATGCATTACTGTGTGTGATAAGCACAGAAATTCATATGCTGTATGTGAGATCCAGTTTGCATGAAGAGGTAATTACAGTTCATGCTGGCAGGTCATGATGCTGCTCATTCTCAGTCCTCGGCCTGATTTGTCTGCTTTTCCTTGAACTGTCCTTGTCAGGTTCATTGTCATTGTTCATTTAATGTAACAGCTGAAAACAAAATATGTTTACTTTCAGTACCAAAGCAAGAAGTTTTGTGACATTGTCAAAGTATCACACAAAGTCATAGGGAGCTGGTTATGATGGAGGGCTGGGCTCCAGAGAACATGAAGGCAATATTTCTCAGACTTTTCCAATAGTTCTGATGCTCCCACTTAAGCAGTGCTTAAAGCAGTAGTTTGACATGTTTGGGAAATTATGCTATGCTAAGATAACTGGCTTCTAACAGTAGTCACATATTTACCATTCAGATATGGGAATGGAATCGATCTTCTCATTTAAATTAAAAAAATTAAGCTTTTTTTTCCAAAATAACAAACTATTCCTCTAAAAGTAAAGATGAAACTGGGTCAACAGAGTCATTTTAGAAGGCATTCACAAATGACTTGTGTTTTCATCAGGTATAAAACAAAAACAAACAAAAGACCATTTTTCATCTATTTTTCTAATATATGTATGTGAACAGTATCGGCCCTACAGATCTCCCACAATCCTGTCTGTGTACCAAGTGACCGAGCACTGTGTCCTCAAGATGAAGCGAATAATCTTATGTTATAAATCACCACACTGGTAACACTTTATTTCACAGGTGCATAAATTCCGATTTATTTCTAAATAATCTCCAGAGAGGTTTCCTGTAAAGAACCGTGTAGTTCTGTACTAATGGTCCTGACTTTCCTACAAGAATCATGAACACGCTTGCTGATGTTTATGTACATATACTGTGATGTATTAAATGCTTCACTGCCTTTAACTTGCATCAACAGGTCACAGAATTAAAAGCGTCTGAATGGAGCAGGACTGCACGGGTCATGTCCACCTCAGTTGTAGGCTGCCAGACTTTAAAGCAGTGGACATCTTGCCTGAGGCTTTTGTTTGAGCTTCAGTTCACAAAGGGTTCAGATATCTAAGACAGCTTAGAGACTCAGCTAACCAAGGCTTGAAAGCAATCTGTAAAATCTGCAGTTTGTGGAGACAGTGTGTCAGGTGTGCCTCCTCGCATTACCCTCAGCCTGGTGCTCTGATGAGGACAAACTAACTGGATTCCCAAACTTAAGTGGAGATCAAGAGGAGGGCAGCAATCCAACCTTCAACATGGATTTATCTTATTTGCCATTAAACAGGAACATCTTTAATTAAAGTGATGCACTTACTAAAGATTTAGTGTGATTGTACTGCACTGAATGTAAGCAGAAAAGAGTATTTACCTGTCAGTATTGTTCTGGTACAGAGAAGTGACCGTTATAATTCAGTCTCTTAACCGAGGTGTTGCTACGACATGTGCAGCCTTTAGAACAACATCCTGTTAAGTTTAATTGTTGCCCAAATGTCACAGTAATTGAGAATAAATAAGAGGTCCTACATCTTTAACATCCACAAAAACAGTATTTTGACTCTTGCAAATGAATGCATCTATAATTATGAGCCTGACAATTGAGACTCCATAGGAAAACAGCTGATAGGAGCATTCACACCTTCAGTGTGTCCATTTTGCTCGGCATGCTTTCAATATGAAACTCATTTTCAATGTTTTAGGACATTATTGCTGTTGCCTTTCACTTTTATACCTTACATACCTTTCATATTTTTTTAATGTTTTAATCAGCTGCTTTTTGAACTCATATCTTTTCTTCTTGCAGCAAGCAGCTACGTTCAAACTTTAAATGCATCACTGTGCTTTTACAGTAGCATTGTGATATCTTGTTCACACTTTCTAAGAAATCACAGTTTAGGACTGATGTTATTTTCAGTCTTTAAGACTTGATGGATGTGAATTTGAGCAGCTAAACTTCAACATTCTGAGCAAAATGTTCATTTGTGGCTAAGTCAGAACATAAAACCTAACCACAGCACTTGTATTTGTAACTCAAGGCCTAAGTCTTTATATGCATACATTTGTTACTGCTTCAGTCTCCTTTAAGGATTATTTATACATAGCACACCCAGCTCACAGTAAAATTACAGCTAATCAAAAGTTTCACTTTTTAAGTGTGATTGTTTTAGTAAGTTTACACAGTGTCCTGTTTTCACAGCCTAACTGAGTTTACAGCCAGATGAGATCTGTACGGGTGTTTGGCTGATTAGACAGAGCTTGGTGGTCAGTGCAAGAAGGCTCAGCCTCACCTAATCAATTTTTAGTTCACACCATATTTTATTGAGTAAATGTACTTTTCTGATTCTTTTTTGAGCCATTGATGGTGAAATTATTTGTCCCCTGTTCTCTCATCCAACAGTGTACTTAGCATTAGCAGTATGACTCAGTCACACCAGAAAAGGTAATTCATGTGCCCTTGTAAAGTGGGTCTATTTGTAGAACCAACTTCAGTCTTATCACTGTCAAAAAACTGTGATGGGCCCTGAGTCGATGTCATGATATACATATGTATTGATATTGCTTATATGTCATGAATAGAGAAACATTAGACTACAGTAGAATGCCATAAAATACAATTGGATGAACATAATAGAATCTCATTATAACAAACATAATGAAAAATCTCAAGTAGTCCTTTGGCTCTTATCATGCTAATTGCTCTATTAGCACTGGCTGTGAATGACTGATTATTGTTGACTGACTCTACACAATGTATTTTTTATCAAGGCTGAGCTTTAGTTTAAAAAATTTTGCTTTTAAATCTGGGTTTATTTATTTAATAACTACAAAAGCGTTTGGGGAACTCATATGCAAATGACTTGTATTTGTTTATTTTGTGCCTATGCGCCCTGAACAATATTGATTTCTGTCTCCAGCAATCAATTACCAAAATCTCTGAACACAACATACACAGGGTCAGTGGTGCATGCACTCACACAAATCTGCCCAACAAGGCCGTCAGGCTGAATTTCTGTTTTTGTTGCATTTCTGTTCCATTTCTTCACTACAAGTCAACTCCCAAATAATATTTTTTTACCTTATCAATATGAAGCACTTGTGCCTCATGATCATCTGGGTCATGACAAAAGCAGCAGAGCTTTCCAGCAGTGACCAGTTACAGAAAATGAGCTCTTCTGATTAGCACTGCAGGGCTCTTTGTTGGAAGTATTTGATTAAGGAGTGGACTAAAGAGCGACTCTGAGTGAGCCGCTATTTCTCGGTCAGTCAGGTTTTACCACCCTATCATGAATTCCTCAGGTGTTCTACAGAGTCTGTGTGTCATTGCTGCATAATTAAAATTTCTCTGCTTCTATCATGAGTAAGACTATCCTGCACCTGCTCTGCTTAGGCTTGAGACTACTGTGTGTGTCTGTGTGTGTGTGTGTGTGTGTGGCATCGCTAACACTGTGGGGGCTGAAACCTGTTCACACACCTGCATTGTGGGGACTTGCATTCATGTAAGTCCTTGAGTTTTTATGGCGACGTCTTGGTTTAACATTAGAGTAAAGGGCTGGGTTTAGGCAAGTAGTGCTTACGGTTAAGGTTAGGGTAAGTCTCCAGGAAATGGATGCAAGTCAGTGTAAAGTCCATAGGAGAAATAAAACCAAACTTCTATGGGTAGTTGTATGTGTGTGTGTGTGTTTATAATGCTATAAAGCTGTTATTGATGCCAGCATCTCTGCACCAATCATAAAAATCATCTCCTGTTTCCCTCCGGACAGTCTGTCAGTGTTAAAAAACCTCAGTGCCAGAGGCACACGGTATATGCTGTGCCCTTTTTCCGAGATTAAAACATCCATTACAGGACACACACATACATATCCATTATTATACATCATTACATGCACTCTTTGCACCGCAGATGTCCAGACTCTACATGAAGTCACTGTTAAAGCCATGATTACTTTTGCCCATTGTGTCTGTGGTGCTAAGGAGGCGAGTTTCTTTGCCTGCAGCTGTGTGGGAAAACATTAGGTTTTATTGATGACTTCTATAAACAGTCAGTATTTCTGAATGACACATGCACACAGATTCTGCTTTTCCCTTGAGCGGTCTTTCTAAAGTCTAAATCTATTTTAAAACTGAAACAAAATAGAGGCTGAACCACACAGTGTCAGTGTTAACAGATTAGAGACACTTTTCCATCTTTGAGTTGGAAGGCAGCTCTTTGTTAATGTACAACAGATAAATAAGTTAAACACAAGGCTTCTCCTGTGTCGCTGTAAAAACAAAGCATTGTTAAGTCAGTGAATTTAGACATTCCTTCAGTTGCTAGCAGGGGTGATTATGCTGTCACCCAGTCCTTCTTAATCATGAATTAACTGCATATCCAAGTGTTCAATAATTTTAGCCCACTTTCTTCGGTCGCTAGCATAATGGCTGAGAAATGAACATCTGCTCAGTGGAAGCCTCTGTATTAATTAGCAGTTTGAATGCGCCTGGTGTCAGAACACCAGAGAGCGAGCGGAGAAGAGAGAAATTTTATCAGTCAAAGCACAGACGGTGATGCAACAGGGTGGTGATAGATTTAACTGATCACTCCCTCATGTATGTTGGCTTTGCTTTACATTAATGCGGTGCATTTAGTCTGTTTATACTTTACAGGAGTGTGTGATAAATGACACTGTTAAAGGGGTAGCTCACTGCTATAAGCCCATAAAAGGGGAACTCAGATGAGACGAAGGCCAAATATCTTGACTGGACCGAGTCCCGAATGCAAATCATGGCATCTTTCGTGAGGCCATTCGTTCCACCATAGTGCCCATTTCTTTCAAATCCCACATCCCCAGTTTGTATTGTAGGCAGCTATTTGTAAAATCGCCGTAGTGTTCCCTTAATGTGACAGTACCTTGGTAGTTATTCTCATTTTCCAAAAGTTTCTTCACACTATAAAGAAATACACCTATCACAGACGTTGCATCTGGTTGCATCAGCTGAGTTAATTTCAACAATATATAACATTAATTTATCTTTGAAAAGGTTCATCATTTTGTACTGTGTGTCTCTTCTTGCTATTTACTAAGGTGTACTGTATGTGTAGAAATACCTTATAAATACATTTATGAATCCTTTGCAGTCAGTTCACTTGATCAATGCTAAATATTAACTATCATTAAAAAACAGTTCAGGACTTTCAGTAGTAAAATGGTGAAACTAATCTAGTAATCTATTTTTTTAACTTGAAACCACTTCTCTTCATGTCAGTAGTTTAATCTTCTGTTGTTGTTGTTTCTTATTCTTTTTGAGCCGGTCCATGTGATTCCCCTGGGTTTGTGGACAGGCAAACATCGCAGCACTTCCTCAAGCTCGCTTCTGCAGCGATCTGTGTCATTCACAGACATTTGTCCAATCTTCCATTTTTGAGATTGTATTCAGATATTAGACTAAAAACTCTACATAAAGAAAAAGACTTAAAAGTACTTTGGAGACACTGAATGAAATCAGGTTTCTCTTATTTTATGTTACAAAAGTCAAGAAGTTACTGAGATTGTTGAGGATAGAAAACTGTCACTGCTAAATAGATGCAAACCAAAGATAGGTTTGTGCAGCAGATAAAAAATCAAACTAGCTCCACTCTCTTCACATCTTTAAGGCTTTTAATGTTGGTTCTTTTGAGGTGTTCACATCACAGCACATTGCTGCTGCTGTGTAACTGAGTGAGTGTGCCTTGTCAACAGCATTGTGAAGAGCACAATCAAAGAGGGGCTTTGTTTCACTGCATATTTGTCTCTCCAGAGATGGGGCCAAATATAAAAAGAGCTAAAAGAAAGAACCTGGGACCTACATAGTACCATGCTGGTGCTGATTTAGATATCCTCTCATGAAGGCTGCAGGGAGGAACAAGGCAAGGAGAGGAGACAAAGGAAGGATCAATGTGGATGACAAAGACATTCAAAATAGACAAAATAAAGCACATGATAAATCAGGCCACAGCTCCACTTCAGTATTTGGATTCAGAGTGATTAAGTATAAACATTTGACAAAGTAGCATAAATACAGTAACTTTCAATACGGTGCATCACCAAGAGCTTCCCTTTCAAAACATAATGTTGACTGTTTATCAAGGGAGCCTGTAGTGGACATACATCTGCTGTGACATAATTCACTGTAGGTATATGTTTAAATTCTCCATTTTATCCTAATATTTATATTTACACTATACAAAGAAGCACTCAGGGCTTAATCGCATAGATGAACGTATCAACTTCCCCACTGTGATAAACGGAGCTTTGAAAGGGCTTATTCATAACTAATTTCATGGTTTTTCTTATTTGGTGCAGATGCAACTCAAAGAAAAGCTGGGTTCATACTCCAGTGATGTGCACAGTGGTTTGTATGTTTAGTTTCTTGAAATGTGAGCACCTGATGGTAGTAGTAAACTGTAGATGATGAGGAGATGGTACCAGTGTCTGCACTGTTATTGGCTGGGATCCCATCATTGTGCCATTTGTTGGATTTGTGCTTATAAGATAATGTTAGCAACATCTGGGTTATGTAACACTTATTGTTTTGCAGTCACAACTGTCTGGATTAAGATCAGGACAGAGGAATGGTGCTCAGACATTTTGGCTTGTGTTCCATTAAAAAACTGTGATCACAGGTTTTGAAAATCATTTCACTGGAATAATTTGAGAAAACTGAAAGGGGCCAACTATCTACTCTTTCATCTTTACAACAGAATTATTATAGAATAAATGTTTTTGATTTGCCTATCCACTTTTTTTTCTTGTGACATCTTCTGGTGGTTCACAACCAAGTCTTTTACCAGTTGACAGTTTATTAGGTACACCTAGCAGAACACAGGTGTTTCTCTTGTTTTGCCCAGCCTCACTTATAAAAACAACAGATAATAAACAAGATAATAGAAATACCTGTCAGTATAATGCAGTTCAGTTCAACAGCAGCATAAACTGAGGCCTCTATATCGACCATAGATTTAAATCAACGAGTCTCCAAAATATTTTGAGAAGACCTTAACCTCATCGCCATCATGTGGGAGGATTTACTGTGGGACTGTTTAGTTTTAGCTTCATGTACCTAATAATGTGAGACATGACCAGAAGCCTTTGCACTCTTGATTTTCTCAAGCCATCAGCAGCCTCCTCCTGCTTTCCACAGTACAAACCTAGCTCAAGAAAGAATTTGAGGAAGGTGGAAAAAGAAAGAAATCAATGTAACCCAACTCCATCTGGACCCTGACAATCAGTCCCTAGAATCATGGCTGTAGGCAGTCCCCACCCTGAAGTTCTCAGTGTGTGAAAAAGAGCTGGTGGAGCTAAGAAATCTCATTATACCGTGCTTATGAAGGAGGAGAAGTTTGTTTTTTTTTGCTGAGTGGGAGCACTTCATGTCATGTGATGTAGAACTGCATTGTCTTAAAACCACTGGCACTGATTTTTCTGAAGGAGTCATTTATTTCCTCTTAATGGCAATGAAACTTAAAATGTTTTGCTGTTCTCATTTGTTTCCCCAGTACTGCAAACGGTTCTCCCAGTCTCACCAGGGAAATGTTTGTGAGTCAAGCTTTGCACACTGCAGCATCACCAACACGCCATCCAACAGCTCGAGAAGCACAGCAAAACATTACAGGTATGTTGTTTATCTACACACAGAGATGTATACTGGTGTAAAGTTACGCAGCTGCTGCTTCTGTTCACTGCAGAAAACAGTAATAATGCTGATTAAACCAACAATAGGCAACTTCAGTGTCCTTTCCTATAATCAGAAGGGAGGCAGTGAAGAGAGAAATTGAATCATCCACATTATAGTGAGGCCAAAGCTAATTGCTGATTTACTGAAGAATGATAGTAATTATAATTAAATCTATAAACATGTTAATAAGCATATTTATAACAGTTGTGAACACAGAAGAGATGGGACAGAGATAAAATGGGAAGCACATGTGCAGGGATTTATGAGCCAGCACAGAGGTGTAAATTCCACTAAGCATTCTCTCACACTGGTCAGTGGTTTGTTAGAGCTGGCTGGGCTTTGGCATGTTCATCAGCAGACGACGCACACGAGTACTGACTTCTGACTGTCCTGAGTTCAAATCCACATTTTTGCCAAGGCTGGATGTTCTATTACAATACACATGAGCAAACACGTTCACGAAACGGAGCCGAGAGAAGAGAGCTTCTGCAGATTGGGTTCATACATCAGATCATCTGTTGCTAGTCTGTGTTTATAGTTTGTAGGATGTTTTTCGGTATAAGTTCAGTGACTAATATACAGGTTTTGTGTTTGTATATGTGAGAGAAAGAAAGAGGGATTTTGGATTTAACTTGAAACCAAATCACTTTTTGTTTATGGTGTATATGTTTGTAATCGCACCAGACTTGGACACTATTGTCAGGACAGCAGAGTGTGTTGGGATCCCACAGTCTAAAATAGCCAGAAAGAAACTGGCTGAGGCCAATTCTGTGTTTTGGAAATGATGTCTTTAAAGACCTTAATTTAAATCTCTGCCAACACCAGAAAGTGTCTGTCTGTACATGAAGCTTCTAGTTGTTGTCTAGGGAAAACTATCCTTCAAAAGAGCAGAGGTAAATATGACTCAGGGCTCAGAACCAGTAAAAGCTAATATAATAGCAGCATGAAGAGGACATTTGTTACTTCAGTAAAGTAAATCAGAATGAAATGACACATTTTCTGTCTCCAAAATCTATTTTGAGACACACATAAGCACACACTGCATTTTTAATGATTGTAATACAACTGATTGATGTAAGAGCCACAAATTCTATTAAAATCACTAATCAGAAGTTAGTTATTAATGGCAATCTTTGTTTGCCAGGAGACTGCAGCGCTTCTCTACCATAGGAACCTCTCCAGGATCCCAGAACCTTTTTAATTTAGAGGCATACATGACATAAGCATAAGTACTGCATAACTCCAGGTTCAGTTTTTGGTGGTGGGAGTTGGGGTGGGGGTGTCTAACTTCACTTACTGTCAAAAAATGCATAAATGCCAAAAAGGAACCTCAGTGCCACACAATATTAAATAAAAATAATACATAGTGAATGGGTGGTTTAGTCATTATAGAAATTAGCCAAGGGCTTGAGCCTTCCTGTTCTAGATTGTGGGCTTGTTTGACGTGGCGCTGCATTTGCCCTCTTTCTTGCCTCACTCCTCTTGCCACATGCATCACCTGACCTCTCTGCCAACCTGCTGTTCATTGTCTCATTACCCTTTTAGTACCACATATTGTGCTGCCTACATTTCTGTAGCCATTTTTCCAGATTGTCTTACTACCTGTGTGGTCTTTGCTTTCCAGCCTGTTAACTAGGGCTTTTATTTTTTTTTAATCCTACTGTACCTGATCCTGATCTCTGCCTTTACCTCTCCTGATTTGTTTGCCAGATCTGACTTCCTGTCTGTTACCGACCCAGCCCAGCCTAAGCTATTTCACTTTTGCCTGACTGCTCTATGAGTTTGTGTCCAACCTACTGTGCCAGAGATGTTCACGGGTCCAAAGATCTGGACCCACTCCAAAATCAACCAGTGGAAAACCTACCTGAGTTTGATTAGCATAAATGAATTCTAAAAACAAAACGTAATCCAAAACCATCCAGACAGTCAGACCCAATCTAAATAACCAATGGAATATTAAACCCAATCCAAACTGTGGTTGACCCAGACAGAAAGAACAGTGGCAGCAGTATGACATGCCACCATTTGACAAGCAGCCATGGGTGAAAGGTTTCAATAGCCACATATACAGTATACCAGCATATTTGATCAGATACCAAGTTTAAGAATAACATCTGGATGTTTTTGTTGCCTTTTTCTCTTAGAAGTGGGTCTTTGTCTCACAGTCCCAACCAGATAACCCGGGTAGCCCATTGGTCAGGTCCACGCAGGACTCCACCCATACCCAGAGGAAGGCTAAATCCAATTGGAGGATCTAAATACTCAGGCCCAGCCTACCAACACCTTCAGGAAATGGATTCAAACGAGAAGGAGCCTGAAGCACAAAGAGGGTGAGGAGAATTACCTGAGGGTCCAGTTGATGTCAATAAATGTTTCTTCTTCACAAAACAGTTTGGAAAAGTATCACTGCCGGATGCTTTGGCCATTTCATTTTGTTTTAAGAAACCAAACCCAAACTCGATGTGTATATTTTACAGCACATGTATATCACCATGTGATGCAGTCATATTAAACTTACTTACAGGCTCTAACTATGCAGACAAACAAAGGCTGTTTACAGGTGAAATTACAAAGATATAGAGCATGTAAAGGTTTTGTGCTCACCACCTCCTTACTTCCTTTTTGTGTCTGCTCCATGTGCTGATTTATTTCAACGAAAGCCACTAACTGAAAGAACAGGCCTGCCATGGACAAAGCTTTGGATTTCATTTCAAGAGTAGATATTTCAAACCAAATTCTGATTTCTTTTTCTTTCAAGAAAAAAACCAGCATTTCTTTTTTACACCTTCTTTACTCTCCTTGTGCCTTTGTTTTCCAGTCTGCTCAGCAAAGATAAAAACAAGGTCATGTAATGTTGTGGTGTGCAGTACGGTGGCTTAAGTTCAAAGGAAATGCTTCACCTAGTGCTTGTGCTTTAAAAGACACTATATGGGCTACATGCCCACTCTCTCTTGTCTTACACTGAATTCACATTTTCTCAGCTTATACTTTTCAGGTGACTCTACACGTGCACAGCAGCCAGGGGAAATGTAAATGATCAGTGCCAATGATTAGCAGGAAATGTATTCAGTGTGAGAGGTGATGTGCTTTAACCCATTTTTTGGTGGGTCATGAGTCAGTGCTTAACCCACCTGGACTGGCAAAGCCTTCCTTCAGGCTTTCAGCTCCCAGCGGTCCCAGACAAAACTCCACATAGCCTACATGCATATTAATAGAAAGACAAAGAGAAGATATACACTGGTGGACAAAAGCACACTTCCACACACATACTAAGCCGATGTGCATGTATAGTTGATTCCTTGGGGTGCATGAGCAAAGCAAAGCTAAATTGATTTAATGCAAAAAAAGAGTGAATGTGCTTCTCACTGAAGTTCAAACAAAGAGAACATGTATATATACAGCAAATATACAGATAACTGTAGACAATCAGTTTGACACTTTAATCAAATGCATAGGAAAAGAGATGCTGCTAATGTTGGAGCACATTTAATTTAATGTGGCAAAGAGCTCTAGCTGCTGGGACCAGAGAAACTGAGGTCTTTTTTTAACTCGTGAAACAATTTCAAGGTTTGTACCAGCATTTATAAGTTTATAAAGGAGGAGCAACATTTTGTAGTCAATCCTAAAACTAACTGATAGCCATTGCACAGATCTGAGAACAGGTCCAACTAACCAACTCAATGAAAGTGCCTCTCTGGAAGACTCAGGTGCCCTCTGCTCAGCCATCCCATGGTTGGCCCCAGTGATCCTCTGGTCAGTCCACGTGTGTCAGGCCAAGCATCCCCTGGTCAGCCAAAATGTCAATCAAATGTCCTCTGTTTGGCCCAGATGGTTTTTTATTGTTGCTTCTGAAAAACATTAAAATTCAGAGGAACAGAGGTCAAGCCCACTAGCTTGCTCATATGTATCACTCACTGAATCAGCCACACATTTAGATGCACACTCACTCGAACACATTCAGTCCACACACTCACGCTGACTGAGTCACTGACTTACACACGCTCAGTCACTCACTCACCTACTCACTCATTCATTGTCTAAGGTAAGAAGCTATAACAGTGGATGGACAGCGAGACAACAGGATCGCCCTCTCATAGTATGGTAGTCTGGGTTGCCATGGAGACATTTGACCATGACTGCATAGAGACTGAGGGAGAGCTGCAGAGACAGAAACAAGCGGTTTGAATCCATTCTGACACAGATGGAAAATGTTCAAAAACAGTCAAAGAAAAAAGCAGCAGCATGGGATTAAGAGGATGTGATAGAGGAGTGTGCAGATAGCACATGACAGTTAGAAAATGCTCCAAAGGAAGGATGCTTCGTCTGTTCCATGCCTCTTAGAGAAGCATTGTGTTATCTCAACAAAATGGCTGACAGGGGGACAGAATATCCTGCGTTGTTACTACTATTTTAAAGTATGCTGTCTCCAAAATGGCTGACAGAGAGGCTGCAGGCATTTTGGTATTTCCATCCAACCTTTGCAGTGTTTTTTTTTTTTTTAAGAAACATGCCGGTTACTCTCTTCCTCTTTAAGTGTGTTTTACAATATATACAACGCCTCCAGTTAGACAGAGACAGCTTCTGTGTGTAGGTCTGCACACCTACTGTACATATATGTTAAATACTTTTTGCCAGAACATTTCTCAGTATTACAGGGTCAATGCATCACATTACATAGAGATTTTTACTTCAGCAGCAAATAGAAATGATCTGGAGGGGAATGGATTAAGGAAAATTACTGTTAGCACTTGTTCATGAAATGAGTTCCCGTAGAAGATAAAAGACCGCTCACTTATGTAGTATCACCTCGCTCGCATACAGTCTGTAATAGCCCTCTAGTTGCGCCTGTGTCGCTCCAGGGTCTGTTTTTGAATGGTGTTCTTCATAGATTTTTGCAATGTGATTGTGTTTCCACACATCAAAAGAGCGATTTGTCTGTGAATGTTATCTTGGGAATTAACATCTTCACATCATCCTCTCATCGTTCATGGGATTCTCTCTGTGGGCCTGCCAAATCTCCACTGTGGCTTTCAGAGAGGTTTTCATGTCTCAGAAAAATACTGCAGTGATAAAATGAGGATGTGGTTTCCTTTCAGCCTGAAAAAGTTCTTTCTCCACTCACTAGTATTGTTACATGTCTTGATGTAAAGCATGAGTGTATGTTTGAGGGTATTAAAAAGGAGAGGGACTCCAAGATGAATTTGGACCCGATGGAAATAGCCTTTGCAGAGGATTATAACAAAGACAAGAAGACGCTGCTGTAGAATGCAGCTGGATTTGGACATCGATATGGTCAGTCTTAGAAAGAGAAAGGAAGGAAGTTACAGTAGGTCCCCACCCAGATACAGAACAGTAATTTCAAACTTCAAAGTATATCCTTACTAAAATCAACACCAACCAGCAGTGTCAGAATGAGCTGAAAAACGTAATCCTGGCCACAGATAGTAGGCACTAAAATAACTAATAACTCTCTCTGCCTGCAGTGCAGGGAGCTTGGCAATGGCATCTCTAAGCCTCAGCAACTAGGATTTGGAGCTACAGTACTATATACAGTGAGCCTAATAGGAAGCGGGGCAATAATGAGGCTGATCAGTCAAGGTGAACTATTGGCCATCATTAAGATACCAGCTCCAGAATCAGCACCCTGGAAAGTGGTCATGACACTCAGGAGACAAGAATGGAGGCATTCAGTGTCGTAAAATGCACTTAGGTAATTGGTTCACCAACCAGATTTTCATCACATAAACAAGACAGAAATAAGGGGCTGAAAACTGCTTCGTCTCTTGAGCATCATTTCTGTTTGAGAAACCAGATTTCTTCCCTGTTATACTTCAGCCCAGGAGCCCAGGAGTGGAATTTATTATGTGTGATTCTGCATCTCACAATTTACACCAAGTACCAGTGTTGATCTTGTCCTATCTTTGACCAAGTGTTTTAGCTGCCTAAACCTGACTATACATTAACAATTTACCACAATCGTTCCCTAACCTTAAGCAGCCCTGCCATGTGTAGCTACTGCAGAAAGGGATCTTTTTAAAAATGTTGGCCTTGGACCTTAATGAAAAAAAAATCACGACATAATGAATCATTCAATATTACATTAATCTCTAGGGCTGGCATAAATACTGTACATAAACTGTTTTAATGAGGTTTTTAAAAGACTGCATGTGTAGAATGTAATATTCAAACAGGGAACGTGTTCCTGTGGGAGCAGTGTAGCGTAGTGCAGGAGAACGTGATCATTCACAACAGTGCATGAAAATGATTAAAGCCAAAGTCAAACTTAACTGACACTGACAATGAAATCATAGTTTCTGTTGGTCTGGACGGGTCCCTTTCCACGACTGGACGGTTATGGCGAGATCTGTTTCCATAGCACCTTCGGTTTAACAGTAAATAAATATATAAATAGCACCGTAAGCTAAGTTCTCCTTGCAGCCGTTTGTCTAGTAATCACTCATTATGAACAAGCAACAGATCCAAAAGGTACAGTTTAATTTAGTTATGTTGAACACAAGAACAAACAAACCATGACAAACAGGAACAGACACTGACAGGCAGAAGTCTGAAATGAGGATGGGTGGTTAACTGAACAACAACGTGTGACCAAACTGGAGATGTGCTGGAGAGGCGGGGCAGCACATGAGGTCAGAGTGCAAAAAGATAACAGCGGGGGGGAACCAAGGTGGGAGATGCAGGCTCAGGTATGACTGACAGCACAGTGAGGCACATTAGAAACATCTGACCGGTGGAGCTGCTATTTGAATCAATGCATTTACACAGTCTCTTAGCAAGAATGACTCACAAAGGATTTTCAAACAATGTGAATGATCATGACCTGAAACTGGGACTCCTTTCTGTTTGCTTGCTTGCTTTCTTTCTTTCTCTGTCTGTATGTGACATCTAATTATCTCAGTCGTCCTTGACCGAAGCTTGCACCTTAAACTTTAAGACAACACTTTTCATTTTCAATGGGCTTAAAGTCATTAAATCAGTAATATTAAATGTGAACTCCCTCTTGCCGCATCAGTTATGTAAGAGAGTTGAGGCTTTTGGAGTCTTTTTGTGTGTGCTGGGACTCAGATATAAAGAGATGAAAGAAAGATGTCAGACTCATCTTCTTCCCTCTCAGCATCCTCAGTTAGCCTGTGAGATGGCAAAGGGCGGAGAGCTGTCCCTCTGTGTATTCTGCCAGTGTTTCAGTGTGGGAGTTTGAGAAGGCGCTCAAGTTGAAATCGCACTCAAAGACACGATGACTTCTTCTCAGTGAAGTGTGTGAAGTTTTTCGAGTTGAATAACCTTTGCTCCCTTCCTCTTCTTTTTGTCTCTGTCTTGTCTGTCTTCGTTCCCATCTTCAATAGCTGTCGGATGCAGGGAGAGAACCAATGCGATGACCCCAGACGAGACGCTTTCCTACATATGCAAACTCCTGTTTCCATGGAGACAATATTGCCTTCACCTTGGAGCGGCCATGTGGAGGTGCGTTCAGGCCCGTCTGTGCACAACAATCCGAATCCCGCCACCCGCAGTCTGAGGAGGCCCAGCCGCCGTCACAACCACTCCCCGCCTCCTCCATTTCGCTCCTGCTCTATCCCCATCATCCCCTCTGTCCAGTGTTACCATGACAACGAGGTGTCTTGTATGCAAACCAGTGTCAGCCCAGCAACCACAGTCACCTGTGAAGCCACACCCTACAATGACGAGAGGAGAGGGAAAGTAGCACACTCTGCTTTGCCATCTTCTTCCTGCTCGTGCGCCATCGGTCAACAGCAGGATGAGGTGGCACTGCTGCTAGAGCAGGCGCAGGAGCACCTCAGGGCGTTGGCGTTGGCCCACAGGAAGCAGGAAGAGGGTGGGATCGGCAGCAGTGGATCGACAGCAGGGCATGTGGAGGTCAAACAAACTGTTTGCTTTCTTACAGGAGGGAGTGCTGGGATGCTGAGCTGTAACGGACCCACGCAGACCCTGTTACTCAGCCCCAGCCTATCACACACAGACCGGGGCCAAACTGGCCAATGAAAAGACATAATTTAGGACTTCACTTCGAGTTTAACAGTGTCTGACAGGCTCCGGTGTTCTGCACCTGCGGGATGCAAGTGGAAATGCGAAATGAAAAAATGTAACATGAAAATTCTGAAAATGTGCTGATGATATGCATACTGTACGGATACAAACATCCAAACCCCTCCTGAGTGGCCGCCTTTACACTGACTGAGAGTACGGAAAAAGAGAAAAAAAATATTTACATGCATTTATTTACAAAACAAGAGAAACATTTCTACTTAGACAAAAAGAAACCAAATAGTCTGTCAATTCAATGGTAATGATGTAACTATTTTTGTTTTCACCCCCTTTTTTTCTTCTTCTCCCTGTTTTGTAATAACTTTATCACATTTTGGTTCTGGCTCAATTCAGAAGGAAGTATTTTATTAACATACCACTGCATGTCCATGAGCTGTGTGTCTGTTTCTGCAAACCTGCACATGACCCAAACTGGCCAATGAGGAAGGTGCCTCCACATCGCTTTTTCTGCCATTTGAAGACCTGTCTGCTGAGCCAAGAATTACAGTCCAGGCATCTGTGGTAACCAAGGACACTTTGAGGATTCATGACACAAAACAAAACAGCTGTGTGTGGGGGTGTGTGCATGTGTGTGCTGAAGGGTAGTGAGGAAAGAGGGAGAAGAAGAAAAACAGGAAACTTCTACAGATGGTCATCCTTGGAGGGGACAAATTGTTAAAGACAGCCCAGATGCCGACTCTACTTTGACCAGTGTTTTAAAACCAACCTTGACTATTTTTGTTTTGTTACTAATTATATTTTCACACATATGCGCACACACACTCACCTGTGCATTATTTTTCAGTTGGTGGCTGGATGAACAGGCAGAAGGACAAAGGACGAGCCGAGGGCTTTGGGCACCACAGGAGCTCGTATGACATTTTTTACTTTATTTTGTTTTCCATTTTTGGTTATTAATGAACAATGCTGCTTTCTGGGGCTGATGGAAGGGAGAACAACATAGTTTGGGTGTTGAAACAAGAAATAAATGTCTCTATGTTGTATCCTATGAATTGAAAGCTTTTGAATTTCTGTATGAAGTTACAGCCAAATGTTCCCAGTGACAAAAAGTTTTTAAAAAACGGTTGTAATTCTGGTAAAGGTTTTTCTAAATAACAGTTGTTCTGATTGATTGCTTGGAAGATATTCTCACTCCTGACAGCACCCTGTCCAAACATGCATGCTGGATAACATCAGTCTTGTTTCTACCGATATACTGTACTTATCCTTTTGGCCTTTTCACACACAATCTGGTCTGCACCAGCTTGAAGAAAACCTGGGATCACAAAGTACTTTATCTTACAAAGAGTAGATGTAGTTGGTAGTTCCCTGTTTTCACCACGCTGCCTAGATTACAGAAACTCTGTTTTAAAACCTACTGCACATACATGTGTGGAAACACAGAGGTATCCACTTGTCAGAATTTCAAAAACACATTTAAATCCACATAGCTTTGTTTCTAATGATGGTCTATATGAGTTATAAAACAGGTTTTAATTTCTGTAGCATCTCTTTTATTCCAGCATCCTTTTTGTGAACACAGGTGACCATTTCCACGTATTTACTAACATCATTTTGGAAAATTAAAAAAGCTGGCCTTGCTACAAAGGAATTTTACCAATATGACTTGTTAATGGTGGTTTTAATAATAGTGGATGCCAATTGGAGGAACCCTTGGACAAGCAATTTATTGTTCAGGCAGAAAAATGCAAATGCCCTTGCAACTGAATTGGGGACTAATATCAAAACCTTTTTATTCAAATTGATTCAATTTAAGGATGCCTTCTGGGGGAAAAACAGGCCGACCTAACTAAGTGTAGAAGCTACCAAAATCACTGATAAAAGGGTTGGGGTCCGAGCTACCCCTGAGTATTTTATGGTTTTGATTCTTGAAACACTCTGAGCAGCCCTCCTACTAGGACTTGTGAGTGTTCCCCCTGCCAACAAGTTACTATCTTGTGGAGGCCACATGGTCAATACGAGTTCCCAGTAACTGAGAATTCACAGTCTCTCAGCCTTCACTCATCTAATCTCTCACAATGGCTGATCCTCGTGAACATTCATCGCTCACCTCTGCCATCGTTCTTTTATAATCACCTGAATGGCAAGGTTAAATCTTACTGACAAACACACACTAAATCGCCACAGAGCTTTCTTTTCTTCCTCCTGTTATTTTCTTACTTCTTCGAAGGCTTGGTTTGCCATACTGCCGTTAAACCCTGAAAAAAACTATTTTCTTTTTGAAATTTTTGAACCTCAACACTTTTGATTCTTTGATACTGATGTCCGTAAAATCCATAATGTTCTCGCCAGTGTGATCACTGGTGACCTATGGAGGTTGATGTGTGTCTATGCACAGGCACAGTGCAAAAAAATGTGAATTTCTTTGTTTGACCAGCTGTAATCAGTGTATGAGCTTTTAACAGATAAAAGTCTACAAGCATTGTCTGATTTGTTTCCTTCTCTGAGATGATCCCTGACACTAGAATCTTTAACTGCATGTTTCCACAACATTTACAAAGTATTCTGAAAGGACAAGTCTCACCAAGCAGGAGTACACACACACTACGTTGTGGCCTGATGACAAAGAGCATTTCCTTTTTAACTGATAGTCCTGTGAGAGTCATTACCGCACTTTGGAAAAACTGAAATTGCTTCTGACATGCTGGTCCTTCAGCATTCTGTACAAAGACAGAGGAAAGTAGAAACTCATTTAATGCAGGCGTCCCTGCTTTTCACTCTGAACAGCTATAAGTGCATTTTGCATGTGCCAGTAATTGAACCCTGCTCACTGCATAACTTCACATCATGCTGCTTTACCATTATCAGAAGCAGCACAGGAAGAGAAATGGTGGTTTGCATTCAATTAGGAAAAACACACTGGCTTCTCTTTCAGTAAGTCACAGACTTAGAGAGCTTGTTCATCTCCCTATGTTATATTATGAGTATTATGAATTATGGATGTGTGTGTGTGGCTGGAGGGGTGGTGGTGGGAGCCAATCCCAGCTGACACTGGGGGAGAGGCGGGGTCCACCCTGGATTCACTGGGCACAAACCCCTCAGAGCCATTAAAGAGCAGTTTCACAGGATTGCAGGTTAGTGGTATTGAATTCGTTTCAGTAAGGCTAATCTGACAAATGATGATCAGTTAATAACATCTTGCTGTGACCTCTGGAAATAAACTAATAATTAGAATCCCCTTCAGGATTTCCAAATGTGGTTGGATGCATTGATGGAACACATATTCCCATCAATGCACCTTCTGAAAATGAAGGGGACTATGTCAACAGGAGGTCCATCCACAGTATTAATGTGCAGGTACACTGACTACTCTTTCTAATGGTCAAAGACTACATCACAATACTGTACCTGACATGTATCATTTTCTGCACTGCCAAGATCATATGTGATGCTTCACATATTATCACGAACGTGGAGGCCAAGTGGCCCGGCTCTGTTCATGACTCACGAATATATCGTGAGTCAACCCTAAGTAACAGGCTGCAATGTGGTAAGTACATGTATGCCCTATACACTTATTTCAATGCATGCACTACACACTTACAGGAGCACTTCTATGCAGCACTAAAGTGATGTGAACTTTCTTATAGGAGAGATTGATGGCTTTCTGCTGGGAGATAGGGGTTACCCATGCCAGCCCACACTGATGACCCCTTACCCAGAACCTGCAGCAGGCCCCCAGCAGCGCTTTAATGTGGCACACTGCAGAACAAGAGCCCGGGTGGAAATGACCATAGGCCTGTTGAAAGCACGTTTTCATTGCCTACGTCACCTCAGGGTAACACCTGAGAGGGCCTGTGACATTATTGTGGCATGTGTTGTTCTCCACAATATTGCAATTATTAGAGGGGAGCAACACCCTGCCCTACAAATACAAGACCCTGAGGACGACCCCATCCACCCTGCAGATAACCAGGATGGAAGGACAGTCAGAGATAGGATATGCCGTAATGTCTTCTTGGATTAATCAACAACCACCACCATCACCACCACCACCGATGAAAGAAAGTAACTGAATAAATGCAAATCATAAATTATTCGGGTTTCTTCATTTCCTACAAATACAAAAGCAATTGTTAGGTTTCACAATTCATTCAATAATTCATACAATTCACCTGTAACTATACACTCACCTCTAGCTTTTGTTTGAGAATTTCAATTTCTAGATCTGTCTTTTCAATCTGGCGGTCCAAGTATAACATTTCTTTGTTATTTTTTTCTATTTTTTTAATAAGATGTATTCTATACAACTCCTTAACTGGTAACTGTAAATACAGAAGATTTAGTTACATGACATAGTTCCTCATTAATTTTACAGATTGCAACTCTGGCATTTACTGAACATCACTGAACTGTGTTCATCTGCGCAGCTGCATTTGATGGACCCTCCTCCTGCTGTTCTTCCACACTCTGGGGCAGAGGGGAGATAATAATGTCAGTATACTTGGAGATAGATTTACATCCTTTAGGCTACTTCACACAAACACTGGCACTCCGAATGTGTAGATCATTTGATGTGTATACACTGTATTAATATTACCTCTGTAGACCTCTCTGTGGCAGACATAGTTTCATTATCCTCATAGTCCTATGAAGACGAGCATTTGGTTAGAGTACACTTTATAATACTACCTATCATAATTTAAGCTTTATTTAGTAGGATACTTACAACAGCCTGGGGTTCTGCTGTGACAGGAGGCTCCAAAAGGCAGATATTACCATCAGAATCTGTTAAGACCAACAAAAAACCCAACCCAGAGTGTAATAAATGGATATATCAAAAGTAGCCTATGTAAAAAATAGAATATATAGGTAGGCCTCTTACATGTAATGAATGCACTTGTATCCTGGGGAGTGACTGGTTCTGATGAACTCCCTCCAGGAATTCCCTCAGCCACTGGCTTTCCAGTACTCAGGCTGAGGGCCATCTCCTCTGCATGTGTCAGTGGTGGTGGTGCAGGTCCTCCACATGTTAGATATGTCTGTGTACAGCTAGCAGTGTAAGTGTATGTGTGCAGGCATGTAGTTGTCTGTTGTTTAACACTATTCCAGCCTCTGACTGCCTGCACTCTCACTGCACCCATCTCTTCCCCAAACAAGGCACCAATTTATGGCCTGCACTGCAGTTTAGCTGCCTCAGCTGTAGTCAATCAGATGGTGAGAAGTAAGGTGGTTAAGACCATCAGTCCACTGTCTCTGTATGTGTGTATGTGTGCATATGTGTGTGAGTCTGATGGCAGGGAATAGAGGTTAGACCATCGGGCTAGAGAGATAAGAGCTCCAGCTTGAGCCTCTAAAAGTGCTGGACTGCCAGGCCCGGCGTCCCCATCAGGCCTGATCTGAACTGCATGCCAGTGCAGTGTCAACGAGCCCAGAAAATGTGATTGTGTGTGTGCGTCAACATCTCATTCTTAACCATTCTTGCAGTATGCTGTCCTGTCTTCACACAAAACCTGTGCAGCTTGGGCAGCTACACATCTAGATAACAAACACACGCACAAATAAAAAGCAATGATGCTTTCCTTTCAAAGGTGCTTTGAACTGAATCAAGTCAGAGATAGGCAGAGAGAGCCAGAGACAGAAAAGAGAGGGGGTGAAAAACTGTCAGCGTGGCAATGATTCAGGCAATTTCCATTTGAAAAGCAGGATTCTGGAGTGTGAAAGAAAAGCTAATCCCTGTTAGAGATACTAGGCCTTTGGATGAGTAATTCACACACAAAAATGTTGTCTTGTGATCTTGTTTGCCAGACCTACAGATGGGTGACAAATGAAAGGGAAAACCTAAATAACTGAGTGGTCTCCTTCAGGATGACAGTGCCCCCATCCACCGGGGACATTCCTGATGTTAAATTCTAGCAGCAGTTCCCTCTGTGACAGCGGTGCTAAGTCAGGTGCCGAGGGTATTTGTATACATTTGCATTCTCTCCTCCCTTATTTTGCATCCCCTAATATTAACACCTTAAAGTATGAAACCCAGTACACACAGTCCAGTGGTGCCGCACTTCTTTTTCTGCACTGTGACTGAGTAATATAAACATATGCAATTTAACTGTTTAGCACCAGAAAACGAGCTGCAAAACCTTAGTAAATATCCCCCATAACGTCGGGCTTTCCTTTCATTTGTCACCTGTCTGTAGTTTTCAACTTTGACAAAAAAAACATTCCACTTCCCAGTGTCCCCATGAAGACTTCATCTTTACATCATTAATAAACTGAAAAACTCAATAGTGAGTCACTGCAGTACATGAATTATACAACATCAACACATATCTGGAAAAAAAGAGGAACAGCACAACATCCACAAATGTGCAGATCATTCAAGATGGACTATTTTCTATCTTCCTTTCATTTGCAGGTCACATGTATTGGTGTCAGGATGAGCCAGGAGCAAATCCATTTGTATCTACAGAGCTACTAATCCACACTGTTTCAAGAACACAGCACCCAGTAATGACTGGCTGCAGGGCAGAAAAAAGTCCCTGGTGTAATTGTTAAACAAGAGCGTGAATGCGTCACTGTGTTTATGACTCACTGTGCAGAGTGAGGTAGTGTGTGTGAAGTGGGTCAGTGTAGTCAGCTTCAACTTCTCATATGAATTACAAAGCAGAACTTTTTATCACCTTGTCATTGTTTTAAATTTCTCATCTAAAAAGCATGCCATGCACTAAAACCTCTTCTTGAAATTCTTAGTGAAAATTTGCTCTATAAAATAACGTGCAGCCCTCGAGCAGAGATGTTTGTTGCTCCTCGAAAGCAACGTTTCTTAAAGTGATACTCACTTTACAATGGAGAAAGGGGGGGGGAGTTCAGTTTCCATTTGTCAGTACAAAGTATATTTATTAAAAAACTCAAATGGTTTCCATTTATGATTAGCTTTAACTATCCCCAGCTGACCTGAGTGCATCTTTTCAAGTGTGAGTAAAATATTTTAAATTGTTCTCAGTGATGTTTTTGGTTTTTAGAACTCAACAAAACTGTTTACAAATCATGCTCATCCTTTTCCCCCTCAGGCTGTAGCCACCTTAAAAACCCAAAATGCCTCTATTTTAAAAGAAGAAAGGCTCA
>NW_018127960.1:1367546-1374660 GCF_001952655.1 Monopterus albus
TACAGGTGAAGGTCATTTGATTAATATAACAGTTCAACATGAACTAAACAGGCAAGTGTGGGTGAAAGGGTACAAGTGTGTGCTCTTCCCAACCCACCAGGCTGCAACGTGAAAAGTGTAAAAGAACTGGGCCATGATACCAAACACCACTCTTGTTTATTTTTCACTTTTTAAATAAAGATGTCATCAGTGTAAGATGTCTCACTCCTTGTTATTTTAATGTGTGCACAGTGGGGGAGTACATGTAAATGAACGTGTTATATGACTGTGACATAAAACACCTGCCTTAAAGCTCAGTTCACCACCGTGTCTCATATCAAACCTCTTTTCCTCACACACACACACACACACACACACACCAACAAAAGCTTGAACATGTGGCCCCAGGGGTTTGAAGGCGAATCTAGTTTTTCCTTAGAATATTTACTCAGGTAACAGGGACTGTTGAAGCAGACTGTTCTGGGAAGTGCTGCAGGTGCTGCTGTAAAACGTGACTGAAGCTCCAGCAATGCAGCACTTTCTGCTGATCCACATCCGGTTGCAATAACAGTAGGATAATTAAGGTAGCTGCTTCCTTGGTTTGAATTACACTGTGTTTTGTTGTGGGGGTTCATGTTAACCTATTATTAACAGTAATTCTTGCTGTTATAATGATGCCTGACTGCAACGTAGCACTTTGAGAATTGATTTACAGAAAATGCCCAATTGCTCATTTGTGTCAGCAGGTTAATATGACCAGCAGTTACGTATTATGGCTTGGCGACTTCTAGCAACTATAGCAGTCTTGACATGAGAAAAGGTGTAATGACATAGTTGTTGGTCTTTGGTTCTTGTTACCATTGCTAACGCTGAGAGACGAGACAGTCCAAGTAACTACAAAACAGTGCTGGTTTATTCAAAGGATCACAGGTAAAATTAACATTACACGCTCAGGTATCTTGCACCTCCAAACTGCTCGCAGGCAGATGTAAGATGAAAGACCCTGAACCCACCAGGCCTATACATTATATCCCCTCGGTTGGGCTAGCCCCATACTACACAGAAACGTCAACCGAGACGTCTCTGTTACCAGCTTTGCAGCTGGTCATAGCAGTAGTCAAAACATGAAGCAAATCAATGTGTGTGTGTCTGTTGATTAAGTGGTGTGTAGCTAAAAACATTCTCACGACCTCTAGTAACATGTCGTGATATTAAACATAAGAACATATTATGGCTAAGGCTACAGTTATACACGTCATAATAATAATATTAAACACCCTGTCTGCTGACAGTCATCAACTCTTCTCTCTAGTTATCCTTGACCAGATGTACCCTGTAGAAACTCATAAGCATGACTAAGCATTTAACAGTCTAACTAGACATCCTATCTCCACTAAACATTTCTAATACATAAAGTATCTATCCAATTTCTATCTGACTAAAAATACCTAACACAGTATATAGAGGCAGAAAGTCACTGTTGGGAGGAGGCTGGGGTGGATGGCTGGGTACACAAAGCACAAGATGGCCCCCTAAGTGAGAGGAGTTCAGTCGGGACACCCTCTCTACCTTTAAGGTTAGACCTATAGTTAGGGAAGGCTCAGAGTCACCTGAGCCTTCCCTTAGTTATACTGCTATAGGCCCAGACTGCTGCCTTTCTGCAGGGATCCTTGGCTCAACCTGCCCAGTGTTTGTTTATTTGTTTGTTGTTTTGTTTGTTGTGTCCTGATGCCTTTCTTTTCTCTCTCCTCTGTCCACTCACCCCACCCGGTCGAGGCAGAAGGTCCCCCACCAAGGGCCGTGGTCTGTAGGAGGTTTTTTCCTCTCTACCATCACCAGGTGCTTGCTCAAAGCTGGTTTGTTGGGTTTGTCTCTATAGGACTGTAAGGTTACTATGTAAAGCTCCCTGAGATGATTTTTTTGTTCTGATTTGGTGCCATACAAACAAAATTGAATTGAATTCCTAAACTTAATCAAAACACAGCAAAGCATAATGAAACTGTGATGGTTTTTATAATCATAACAGCATCCTCATGGCTGTTTCCATGACAGCAAAAGTTTGCTGAGCTTGCCATTGTTACGTATATGGTCATTAATGTTGACGAAGTCCTTGCACTTCCCCCCTGCCACTATATGAGCTCTACTTCAGGAGATGCTGGTATGAGAGGGAAAGGAAAAATGGCTTACAAGGGTTTTATAGGTTGAAGGACTTGAATATGGCCCTGTGGCTCTTGTGGGTCTTGTTTCTTTATCAGTATTCTGTCAGAATTAATCAGGGCTTTCTACAAATAAAGTGAACTTCCAGTGATCACAGTTCCAGCAGGAGGCTTAACACAGTTTATCAAGGTTGCGCTGAACCAGACTAGTTGTGTTTTGTGAGTTGAACTAAGAATAAAAAACTTTCTGCTTTAGGTTTCATTGATGTTATTATGTCTGTGAAGCATTAATTTAGATGAATTCAGCTGTCAGTGCTGCTGTTTTTATATCATACATTCTGTGTCCACAATGTAACAAAATTAATAGAACTTACCAAAAGTTTAATCAAGAAGACCACTTTATTATTGCTCCTCTATTTCTTCATTGATTATGCCTTCGATGCCACACCCCCCTGACTTCAGTTCCTTCAGTTATTCCCCCACTTTCTTCTGTTAAATTTCAAATCTAAGATTCAGCTCCTTTCTGGTTCACAACATCCAATCAAATTGCTCTAAACAGCTTCCTCTCTTGACCAAATGGGAGCAAATAACTAATCAACCTCCCCCTTTATCGGTCTCATTAGCTGCAGCTGCAGCAGCCTGACTGCCTTCACCTCCTGACATCCAATTATCGCCCTCCACTCCACCAACAGCATCAAGAATACATCCACAAACAGGATGCGGGTCTTGCTGTGAGGGTCAAAGGTCACAGAGACAGTTTGATGTCATCTGGTCATGTTTCAGTGCACAGACATGTCATCATCCATTCCTGTCAATCCAAAAAAACATTCACAGCAGGTAAACAATCTACCTTGAAGTTCACTATGACGTCCATAGACTGTGGAACATCAGCCTACACCACAGGTTGGCTGATAGAAACTTCATAATGTCTTCATTAACAGCTGCCTTCAGGTTTTAACTCCAGCTGTTTCAGGGCCATTGAAAGTATTTGTTCCAGTTTTAACACAGCTTCTCTTTCAGCCACGGTATAAGTTGATAATACAAGAGGAGAAGACAACCAAAGTGATTGTATTGTATAGTGACTGAGGAATGTAGAATACTACAAGTTTATGATTTGTGATTTGTAATTACCATGGTTTATGTTTATGATTTATAACTATCACTGCCTACTGCAATTTCCGCTTCCAAGGAGAAGTAAATAGTGAGACACAAAAGGATGACAGAGTCCCTGTAACTAAAGACAGTGACCTTGCAGCGAGGTGTGATCTGAACCACCTGAGACCAGTATCTGTAGTAACAAATCACTGTTCAGCACATTAAGGTAAATCCCATGGTCCATGGTGGACAATGGCACCCTGAGACTAAACATACTAGAGCAGCACCAGCAAGGAAGAGAAAAATGTTGAAGGGCCCCGGCAGTGCTCCAAAACCTGACTCAGGGTTGTGCTTATTATGAATAAAATATACCCACTGAGAGGAAAAACTGGAGATAAATAAGGAGGGCTGGAGATTGGTCTGTGATTGCTATGGGCAAATCCAAGCTCTTTTTATTTTCTTGTTATAGGAGATCCAAGCTCAGCATGTTAAAAAGACGAATCAGAAGCCAAGTGATGATTAATGATTGATTACGTACTTTGACCATCTGTTCCAATAAGCTTTTTTTTTGTGGTGTTTAATTGGAATAACATCCAGAGGGTAGGATGGGATTTTCATAAGTGATACAGTTTTCTTTCAGAGGAGCAGAAGCTTCCAAACAGCTAAGTAAAGTATGACAGAAATGTCTCAGCAGGCAGGGGGAGTATGCATCAGATGATGAGATTCTTCACTTTTTGGTTCAATAATTCAAAGACTATTTCATTTTATAGACAAGCAGAATAAATAAATGGGGACTGACAGTATCTAGATTTCTACTATAAGCAGAGCTGAAGGGCTGCAGTGAGTCTTAGCTGGGTCAATCTACACCAAACACCGAAATGTTTGATTGAAGCCAAATAGAGTCTGCAGTGACTGTAAACAACACTCAATAAGTCCAGCATCACTCCAAAATTCCACTTCCCACTGAATTAAATAAAAAGGACTGAAGCTTCTTGTGCCCACATCTTTTCAGTCAAGGCTGTACACACATACACACACATACGGCAGTGTCTTTTTTCCTTCTCATTTTATCAAAAGCAATTATTTTACAGTCTATTCTTTACAAGTTTTGTTTGCTATTCATTATGATGCAATTATTCTGTGACAGTGGCTGACCTTAGTCACTATAATGACATGATTAAACTGCACTCTGAACGAATACAAAGCTAATATCAATCCAAGCAAAAAATTAAAGCTGTCCCCTCTGGCCTTTTTTGTATTTTTGCTAATACATGAAAACAAATAGATAATGATCAGAAGTGTTCACTAAATCAGAAGTAAAAGTTGTGCTATTAAATGTTTTTCAGTGATTCATAAATGTGCATCAGACACTTTTCCTCTGCCTGCACTTTACACTCTTGGTTATTCTGTGTTTCATGTTTTGAAAAACAATAAATACATTGAAGAAATTAGGGATGTCAAAGAGGAAATTGTGCTTTTGATTCAGCAGCTTTGTACTGACCAACAGTAAAATGCCTTGGACTGTACTTTTCCCAGGTGTGAGTTGTGTAAACATACTGTGCAGGACAACATTCAGTATTGCAGGACAAGCAGAACCTTCTGTGAATACAGAGAAGTGTAAAAACCTAAAGAACAATCAGTGTTAAGACACATTGGTTCTGCTGCAGTTTCAAGGTCATTTTAGAGATGGTGAAAAGGTCCCGTCTGCAAGGCAGATCTGTCCTGCTGCGAAGGTCATGGTGACCTCTACCCTGCCTTAACTGTCAGTTTCTTAATGAAGGTCTATTTATAGACTCGTGTCAGTTTCAAAGCAAACAGTCGAGCTTATTCACTTGGGCAAGACTGACTGTAAAACAGTAACTTTATAATTAGTCTGCTAGAGTCTTGCACAGGCAGGTAAAGAAGAGGAAGAGCTGTGATGAAAATGTCTTAACACTCCGACTGCACAGTGTTACACGGCGGCTTTATTTAGCCTGTGTTAGCTTCCAGGCTTTGTGCAGCTACTTTCCAATTAATCACACATGCTGTATGGGGAGGTCCAGAAAATGAAAATATGCAACAAACAGACAGGGAGAACGTTGCTGTCTTCAGGCTGGGTGTTGATGTAGGCCCTTTCTTCCTTAAACACAGTGCACATGCTGGTGGGCACACTCCCAGTCAAAATCTGGACACACTTTCCCACTGAACTGAATGGAAAGGTGTATCCAAACATTTAACTGGCAGTGTATGACAGAAACACTAGAAGCCACCTCCGCTACTTCTCACTCACTACTGTGGACATGTTGATGCTGAGCCAGGGAGGAGCTTGGTTCATTAGGAAACACTCAAGCAACCTACACTTTCTTCAACGATTTATGTGACATTGTGCCAGGTTGCAATTTGTCTTTGTTTGTCTTTTATCCTGGAGGCCAGGGTGGTACTAACTGATGCAGCGCTGTGGTCCATTACTTCTGGATGTCTGAGCTAAGTGCAGCCTCTTGGCTCACTTACTATATATGCCACTAAAGTGGCAGGAGCACACTGCAGAAGAAACAGTTGTACGAACATGGGAGTACTAATAGGAATCAGCTTCAGGCTTTTCTGCAGGAAACAAACACCATCTGCATGCATTCCCTGTTTGTGTGAAACTTCTCTTCTGGAGCCACAGTTTAGGCTACAGACCTGTAGTGTGGATGCACCAGTTACATTCATCTACTGGCCAATTAAAGAGAAGCTCCGTGCACAAAAGGTGTTTGTTTTTTAGCTAATGCAATATACAAATATGTGAAATTCATCAGGTTTTACAATATGAGAAAATCCTATTTGGTACAAAGTGTTAAGCTGTATTTTGTCTGCAGTAATGCCGACTTTCATGGATTTCACACAACATTATACTGAAAAGCAAATTATTTGTGGTTCTAAATTAGCATATATATAAAGCACAAAGTGTAAAGATCATGTAAAAGGCTGCATGAAGATCCCTCGATAGTGTGAGATAAGTGCTCTACTGTATGGAGTTGATAAACAACTTCTAGATTGCACATTTTACATCATATATGACATATATAGTTTCATATGTTTGATTCATTTTCATAATCCGATATGTTTTTTATGGACAAGACCACGAACAAGACATTACTGTCACATGTCTGAAGTATGGGGCCATTTAATCCATTTCTATCTTTTAATCTTCACTGTGTTTAGAAATTCAGGTATTTTAGCCCCCACCCCCCCAAATCCCACAACACCCCTCACCCCACCTACTCCACCTCCAAAAATGCTATTTGAAGTTGCAAGATGCAAAGAAGCGATTCATTTTAGTCATTAAATCAAATGTGCATTATCGAGCTGTGCCCAAACAAACATTAATCATCAGGCTTAATCTCGACAGGTAATCTCCTCTCCCCTCTTGAACTTGGCTGTGAAAGAGATAAATAAATATATTTACAGCGCCTGTTCATGAGGGAGAAGGCATCCTTGCAAAATGATGTCATTAGTGCTTAACTGTAGCTCCCACTTCTGCTGTTTGCTGTAAAAAAAAAAAAAAGTCAGTGCATTCACTAGGCTGTAGCTCAAGATCAAAATCAATAATAATATTCTTGTGCAAGTGAGTCTAATGGCTGGAGAATCTCATCACCTAACAGACGCCCTCAGGCAGCCTGTGTCCGTGTGCTAGCACTACAAAAATCTTTTAATCAACTTTCCTGAGGATTTTCTGACATGTGCATGCAGAAGTACACACACGTCTTTTTGTGTAAGTCCAAACAACCATTCATTATTTTGATATCATTAGAAACAAATCCATATCACCAGCTATTCCAAACTTCCAAGGAGACTGAAGTAATCCCTGCTGATGACAGTTAGACTCTCAGGCTTGAGCTCAGTAAGACTTGAGCTGAGACGAA
>NW_018127960.1:1374674-1398498 GCF_001952655.1 Monopterus albus
CCTGCTGAAGCTCTCTCAAGATGCTGCGTAATGAGCCTGCTGTGAAAGAGAAGAAGTTTCAGTGCAGCACTTTGAAAAGGTGACAAAAACACTACTGCTTTTTTTAAAGCTCCACAAGAAAAGTGAGCTTCCTGGCAGCTTGGCATTAAAAAAAAAGTGCACTTCAGAGCCCACGAATCAGTTTAACGTGATGTTTGTGAACTTCACACAGTCTCATCATGTTTAACACATCCACCCTCAAATAGAATCGTGTGTTATTTTATTAATACAAATACTGAAAGCACCTCATGCTGTGGTATGAATTTTAATAAATCCTCAAGGCACTTTCCCAGTGCTTATTTAATGCATCATAATTTTGTGATTGTAAACAGATCTGAGTTGTAATTTTATTAAATATGCATAATGAAATTAGGTGTTTTTAACCATTTCACCTCTTTCATTAACAATTTGGTTTCTGTATATGTATATATACAGTATATATTTATATACATATGTATGTGTGTGTGGTTTATTACATTCCCCAAGGACCCTCAAACATGCCCAGTGTTGTTGAAATGAATCCGTTACTTAGTAGTTTGGTTCCTGAACCTGTAAAAACCTTACTTTTGTTATCAGGTCATAGACAATGCTAGGCTGCGGCTAAATGTGGCTTCCATGAAGAATTATCAGGAGTAAATCCTTATTCCCATGCCTTCATGCTTCCCTCACTTGAGCCTTTTCCTTGTGTCTTAGCTGCGCCCACGTAAGATGCATAAGGTTAGCAGTCTAGTGACCTGTTTGGTCATGTTTCAAACAGTTACCTGTTAGTTTCAGATTTACCTGTGTTTTGGACTCTGTTTGCTGGATTCTCACCTTGGATTTATTGAGTACCTTAAACCATGTGAGTGATGTGCCTTCCAGTTGGGGCTCACACACTGCCTCTGGCTGTGCCTGGTCAGTCTGTCTGGACTAAACGGTGAGTCTTTTCTCTTGTGCTGAAATAGCCGTTTAACATTGTGTGTTATCCACAAACTGTGACAGTTTGATGTAAAATCTTCACTGATATTTATTTAGCTTCATCAGCCCCAGGCCTATAATTGCCATAACAGCTTTCAGTGCTCTCATTAGAATCACCTGAGCAAATTCATGTTGCTCACAGGAAGTGAAATGTAGCATGGTTACTCTGGTATGCAAACAGTGAAAATGAGAGCAAAGGCAGGGATAGAAAGAAAAGAGTCGGGGGAGACCTCATGTGGCAAGCTACAGTAGCTCCTGCTTTTCAAGATGTGGTAATTTTAAGTTTTTGAGTTAAATGTTTCTGCCTTCTGACTGCACTCTATGTGCCTGTCCTGTTTATGTAGTCTTTCTACCACCACTAGAAACTGTACCTGGGTTTGCATGTCCTTAGAAAAGGACCATGTCCAGTCTGAAACCATGCTGAAAAGCATAATATTTGGCCCTGCTGACAGCAAGTCTGCTGTGGGCTCTGCCTCCAACCTGGCTGTCTACATCAGTGTATCCTGACTGGCAGAGAAAACTTGACAGCAGCACATTATGAAGAAATAAAAAAGAAGCCAACACAACAGCTATGTTTGCTCTGTTCCACACCTACTGTCGATGTATGTTCCAGTGGAACAGATGATGGCACCGGTGAAAACACTTAGTGGAGACAGGCACCCTGTGCCAAAAGCCTGCCGGTTGACCTGAGTACAAAAAGTGTTTTTTAAATGTAAAAGGTGGATTGTGGTTCTTATTTCTTATTGTTGGTGCATGGCACATTTGAATCACAGTAATTTGAGACACCAACCATGAACCATAACATTTGCAGCTTGAATAGGTCGGTGTTGCATCTCTTTCCATTTCCTGTTGATTTATCATCATCTAATAAAAAATGCCTAATTATAAATCAGAAAAGGAATCTGTAGTCAGACACCATTGTTCCTTTGGGAGATGTTTTTTCATAGCCCGTACAGATGCACTTGATTCCATCTACACACATACATTCATGGCCCTGCTTGTATCTGACCCATATAGAATATACAGTGCATAGGTAGGTCAAAACTGAATTTGCTGTCCAAGATACTGTGCCTACAGTAGTAAGCTTGTTCTACATCTTGCCATGGCAGGATATGCACTGGTCAGTGTCTGCTTAAATACCTTTTTGTTTGAGGAAAGTTCTAATGTTGTGGACTTTTTCTGCTAAGTTTAACTTCCTGCACAGAGAAGTGTGTAATAGTGAATGAATAGTCCTTTTGTCATTTTAGAAATGTCAAAAGAAATGTTATTCTGTAGCCTGGCAATTCAGACTGAGATGTATTCTGATGTGAAAATGTATGCAGCTTCACGTGAAACACTGCATTCAGTGTTAGAAGAGTTTAAGCACAGCCTTTGGAGAATTGAAGCTGATCCCCAGAGGCACATGGGCTATAACTCATTTCATCTTCCTCATCTTTCCTCTTTGTCAGGTTCACTGTCTTTTCAGTGTTTTTTTTTTCAGGCTTTCTCTCCACAAATGGCCACACATTCAGTGAAAGTGAGTCAAGATGAACAAGATGATTTTATTGTTCAGTGTCTTCATGTCTTTCATGGTCCTGTAACACCAGAAGACTGTGATGTTGTCAGCTCCTTGAAACATCTTGGCCTCACTCTGGACTCCCCAGCCACACCATTCTCCCACCTTGGCTCAACAGGAAGCTGGAGCTCTTCTATAATGGAGCTGACATTTGCATCTAACCAGGTTTCTGTGCTGGGCTACGTGACAGATGCTGGGAATTCCACTCCATTGAGAAGAAACTTGCTGATCTCAGCATGAGGTATTCTCTGCTGTCCCCATCTAAGTTAAGAGTAATTGATGCCAACCCAGGACGGTTTCATCACCCAGAAGCTCAGTCAGTTCTCTCCGACTTCTCGCTGTATTCTCCATTACAGAATATGTGAATATCAGATCTTCACTCTTGTAAAACTGCTCCTCAACAGAATTCTACTGCAATAGACTATTGATTGTGGGAATCTGTCAACAATGTGCGTAGACTGAACACTTTGTACACAACCTGCAATTCCTCATTTAGTCTTTCTGTTTGTGGCTGTTAAGTCTTGCTCTGACAGTGATATTGGCAGGAGTCTTCTTGGCATCCTTTGTGTCCTCTTCCTCACAGCTCGTCGATCTCTTCCCCTCCCCAGCACCTGTTCTCTACCTGCACTTGAAAAATGTCCTCACCTCTTGTGGCATAGCACTCAGAAGACTGGCCCAAAAGATGCCAGGGAAGACCTGATAGCAGCAACATCTGGCCTCTTTGACCTGTCCCTGCATCTTCCTCGTTCTGTCACATGGGGACACTCAGCAGACATTCTCAGCAGCTTCTTAAATCACGCGACACCACTTCTCATAAGAAGGACAACACATTTCCAAAGCTGAAGCAGCTGCAAGTAGGATTTCAAAGTGCAGGTGTACCAGGCTAAAACAGTCAGGACATTTTGTTACAGTCCAGAATGTGCAGAGAAATCTTAAATCACTGCAAGAAACCTGAGGTTGATGAGGCATAAAGGAAAAAAATCAATGTTTGTTATTACAGAGCTGGTTATAGAGCTGCAATTTGCACCAACAGGCAAAACATGACGCTCTGATTAAAAGCTTTCAATGTTTAGTGGAGCCATGTAGTGTATTTAAACACTCTTCATAAGAGAATGGGGAAGGCTGCTGCAGGCAAAGTTCTAAAAGTTTCTGTGAAAGAATCACTTTTACAGCGAGTCAATATCACTTGCAGGGCTTCTCTGATCCTCATTTGACCCTCTCTCTTTTATTCTTTATTTTTCATTTCTCTTTTTCAGTCGGCATCTCTTTTTCTCACTCTTGTCACACGCACTTCTCTCAGCAGCTTTGCACCTTGCTGAAGTTGTTGGCGTGATTGCACTGCTGCATTACACACTCGGGTGTTCCATGAGGTGTCTAGGCCTGACAAACTGTTGTATGAAAGTCAATGGAAAAATCTGCCTTGAACCATATGGTAACGCAAATCGGCACTAAAGTGTGGGTCAGTCATTGTCTTAATCCCTCCCACAAGTTTGCAGTAGCTTTTCCCAAAAAGTGCTTAAAACTTGTAGGTTTTTTTTTTTTTTTAACCCTGTGATGAATGACAGTTATATTACAAAAGGCAAGTCAGAGATGACAATGTTGTGTAAAGCTTTAGTGTGTAAAAACAAGTTTGGATCCCTGGAATGTCTTTATGAGGTCATTACTGTTCACAGCGGGTAGCCTCGGCAGTTAGTGGTGTTGGTTTTCCCTTTGTTTAAAGGGGAAAAATGCATAAAGTATTTATTGCCACCAGTGCTGTGTAAGTATGCAGTAAATGTGTTGACAGTGACGGGAATCTGCAATAAACTGAAACACCGGGCCTTGAAACAAACAACATAAGACATAATTATTACAGCCAAAATAAACTAGAATTACCGCCTCCTGGTTGTATGACTCTGCCAACCAGTACACATGTATGTCTCAGACGTATGTAGTGAAGGCTTTGAAGGAATTTTATAAAAGATGTTTTAATCTGAGGAAATTCAAAGCTTTCCTGAGATATCTCTTTCGTGTGAAGGGGACAGATTTGAAAACTTTAGTAATCAGCCACAGATGTCACCTTTGCAGAGGCACAAACACGGACACTAGTTCCCAATGAAACATTCGAAATTCTGCCAATTTTTTGCCACAATTGTCTTGCACTAAAGAAACCATATGGCACTGCCAGCAAACTCAAAATGGTTAGTTTAGGCTGGAAGTGATGGCAATTTTTAAAAATGGTCATTTTCAGAAGTTTGTTTGGAGTGAACTGAACAGAGCCTTGAGCAATGTTGCATGACAGAATGAGTTCCACCTCCCTGTAGAACGTTGTCTATGGAAACTGAAGTTTGATTTGGTCACAGGTGTTACTGATGGCTCATTTTTTTTAAAGCTGGAGATATTCTTTAAAAAAAAAAAAGCATGATTAAATATTGCTAAAAGTGGCATACAATATAAAATGAGATTGTGAAGGTTAATAAAATTCTTAGGCTGACAGGTTTAGAGATCTGACATAACTTTTTCATTTTCAGTATGTTTATCATTCGTACATGACCTCGAGAGGAAAAAAATCTAATTCATGGTTCACATCTGTAGACCCCACAAGCAGTGTTACTGGATTAATATCGGTACCTCCAGTTTGTTTTAATGTGAACTGAGAGGAGATCAATGAACTGAAACATGTTCCTTTCAGCATTAAGACAAACGACAGTTGGCACAGGGCGAGCAGTAAGCATAGCGTGACAACTCTGTGCTGAGAGGACTTTGTTTTTCTGTGCCTTTTGCGTATTTATTTATTTTTCTTAACATATCATTAAGAAGTCCAAACAGAAGTAGGAGATGTAAGAGGAGGCAGGGATGTCAGTGACAGCTGTGTGTTGCCAACAAGTCCTGTGGCGTAAACATGCCAGAGAGCATGTCAACATGAGACATCTACTTTAAAGAAGCAGGAGGCCTCGCCACACTAGGCTAGCGAGATCCTCCGAGTCAGCAGTCCGACATCACATTAATATCACAGTATGACAGGTTTAAACTGTACTCCATGAGATCAAACAAACATCTGAGCTCAACAGGAGAAATGACACAACCACTGTACACTACTGTACACAGCAAAATATGCACATATTTAATAATAAATGCCTCTGGTATCTTGCACTGGTATGTAGACTCTAAAATGTGTGCATGAGAGGACAGTGGATAAAGAACCAGCATAGGTTTTAAAGCACATTTTCAAAAATTATTTGCAGGGTGATGATGTATGTCTGACACATAGGTTGACCTCAGTCCAGCACCCTTTAAACCAGAGTTTTATTTCTAGTAGTAAAAGCTAGAGCAATAAAGTCCACATATTACAATTGGATTTTTCCTTCCAAATATTCTAAAAAGCCATAAAAATGTATCATCACAATGGTTTGCAACTGTAATTGGATTTTTTTTTTACCACAACACTCAGTCGAAAACCCTACAACCCGTCCTGTAAATGTTGAATATTGACCAGTGTCAGATGCCCACTGGGAAGCTACCATCTGAATATTATAGATGTCATTTAGCTTTAACCATGGAGCATCTTTAGTTTTAATAGAGTAGCCCTCCATTTAGACATTGGTCAACTTCATATACAAATGTTTGTTCAAAGAACCGAACAAAATGTTCAGTACTGTGCAAAAGTCTTAGGCCACCGATAGTTTTGCTGTTTCAGCAAAGTCAGTATTTGGTGTGACCTCCCTTTGCACTTGGCACAGTGTGATTTCTTTTGGAGAGACTGTCCTGAAGTCGTGAAACCATGACAAACTTCCACCATGTGTCGCTGAAGGCTGCTACTCTCATTCTTTCACCTATTTACATCTATTGTTTTCAAACTGCCAATGACAAAACCTGAAAACTTCAAGTTTGGCTTCATCATTTCTTGATCCTCTTTTCCACGGATCTTCACTCCAGTCTTTGTGTGCTCCGTCCCCCACTTCTGACGAAGTGGTCTCTTGGCTGTTGTCCTTCCACAATGGCTGTTCCTGATCAAGTTTCTTGGGTCCAAGAGGTTGAACTAAGTCCAAGAGGCTGAAGTTGAACTTGGCATCAAGAGGAAGCAGCTAGATTCTGATCCAGGTCCTTGCTGGATTTCCTCAAAGAAACATCAGATTCTAACTTCTCGACGGTGACGACCAGGGTTCATCCATATGTGGTTTTCACAAAACGGTACTTTTAGTCAAAACTGTGATCTAATATTAAAGAGTCACTTTCATTATCATGACCTTTCCCCTCACAGTCAGTGCTTCCAGTGTCTAAGCACAAAAAACTAAAGTTGTTCTTGAGTGGATATTGTGGTAGAACTTGCCAGTGTGTGTTATCCAACATTTCCTCATTATGTTAACTGAAAAGATGTTTGCTCTTGCAGATCAGTTGTGTATATAAACAATTTCTGGGTGACAGTGAGACTATACATGCACAATTTATGCAAATTAGTTTTGTTCTTCACTGCTAGCTACACAGATGAAAACCACTGAGAACAACCTGCACATGTGCTGTGAAGCATCCATCACAGAATTAAGGAGTTGTTTTTCATGCAGCTGTGCAGGTGGACCGCTCCGTTTTCTTCCAGCCCTTGTTGTTGTTGCCGTGATGCTCCACATTCTAATGCAGCTAAAGACATACCATGTTTTTAAATCCAGTCCTTGCTGTTGTACCCAGTCTGCAACAGTACAATTACAACACTACGACTGCAAAGTGAAGTGAGGGCTCTGTTGCACCTGCTCTTCAGAAAATGTAGGGGGAAAAGATCTGAGTACAACAGTTATCTTTTTCCCTTAACGCATGGTAGTTAGCTACAAACAGTATAATATTTCACCTAACACACAGTAATTCCCTCACTGACTTGTCAAAACCCGGCATGGTAGTTAGCTACAAACAGCCTAACACACAGTAATTCCCTCACTGACTTGTCAAAACCCCTTCAACCAGGTCCATCTCTAACTTAAACCTAAATCTGTTATTTCCCTATGAGGGAACTAATGGTTCTTAATAATAATCATCACCTTTATTTGGCCAAGTATGTTGCACACAAGGAATTTGTTTCCAGTACAGAACCAAGGCAGCCATTCGCCTCATCTTATTTCATTCCAGTAACCTCATCATGCAACGCAGTACAGCAGTTAACTGCACTGGTCCATCTGCTCCTTGCATCACATCTAAGGTCCTAATTTTATCATGTTTCTATTCGTCTTGCATGTAAAACACATTTGTACTAAGTGATATGCAACTAAGGCTTTTGAAAGGAAATTACTGATCTTGTCTAAACTGAAAAGAAACGGTAAAGACTGTCTGCCATTTGCCGTTATGTTACTTCAGAGTTGTTTATAGTGAAAGAGGGAATGGGTGCTGTCATGTTTTTTCCATCATAAAACTCAAAGGATAAGAGAGCACCTTCCCAGACGCACTACCGTAAGAGAAGAGGCTAAAAGCAGCCAATGAGGCAGAGAAATGGGAGTTTTTGTCTTCCCCAAGGGGCCTGAAAGCTCATAAGTCAGTCCACTGTGTCAGGAGGTTCCCTGCTTTTACTGCAGGGAAAACTGTCAATGTTGACAAATGGTTTTGATTTTTCAGTCCCCTACAATCTATTACTGCGAGTGGAGGAAACCCTCAGCTCTAGTTGAACAATAAGTACACACCATCACTACAGCTGCAGAGATGTACTGAAAGGATAATGAGCATCTCCATCATTTTTAGTTTCAACATGTTTGTATTTCTGATCTTATATTAGCAGAGTAAAGGCCATTCCAAACAACGCAGTAGTTTGTACCCATGGTAGATACAATTATTGAAAATAATTTTAAAGCATAGAACATGCCAATTAAAGTGTTTTTACCCATATATGTCAATGTTACTTAGGATTAATTTACTGAAATATAACATCTTTCATTTGGCCACTGGTGTCCAGGCATGTTTCATACAGTACATAGTCTCGTCGGGGGGTGTATGTGCTTCTGTGGCTCAAGAGGCAGAGCAGTTGTACCATAACCAGAAGGTTTGATTAGATTCCCTTTCTCCCCAGTTCGCATGTCAGTGTCTTTGGGCAAGACTTTGAACCCCAAGCTGTGCCCGATGGCCAGAGCAGCACACAGTTGATGCTGCAGACGGCTGCCTCGGTTCTGTACCGCAGACATATTCCTTGTGTGTGTGCAACATACTTGACCAATGAAAGTGATTTATCATTTGTGATGAATACTATTTCTCTGTAATGTTAGTCTTGTTTGTTGCTGCATGATTTGGTTTTATATTGTGCTCTATTTACAGTCTACTTACTTTGCTTTTGAGTTAAAGTTGAACAGTGATCTGCAGGTGTTTGTTTGATCAGTAACCAGGCTTTGATATGGTACCTGAGTTGGGCCAGATCCAAGTTATATTCTGTCTAATCATGACTGGTTTTCCACAAATCCATGTTGTATCAGGTTCAAAATCCAAAGACCTGCAGACGTCTCTCAAGAATTGGCTTCTTTTGGTGCTACAGATGTGCATAAAGAGCAGGCTATGCTTATAGTGGAACATTAACCTTGATCAGAGTTTGTATGCATTGTTGTGCAAAAATAAGTGTTTTTACTGAAATTTTTGGAATTCTTTGTCAACTGAGGTGCAGACCTTTACGCTTTTAACAGAGTTTGAAGGTTGGGTTTGTCGGTATGAGCTGAGGAAGAGACTGTAAAAATAAACTCCTACTGTGACTACCAAAGCCTCAAAGCACCATTCTGTGTGAATCCATTTCCCCAGTGTTCCTATTAGTGTGAAATAACGGAAGTCATGATTCATTACCCCAGACAATGTGTCCAATTGTCAACGATTCACGCTTGACTGTTTTTGTTGGATCACAGAATGATCTCAGAATCAGCCATTTTTGGCTCTTTTTACTGAGCTATTCTTTTATTCTGTTTCTCTTTGGCTCCCCTTTGGGTGTTTCTCTATTTTTACACATTCGCTTACAAAGTACAAGTGTTGCAGTCTTGTTTTGCGTAAAGTAAAGCAACTGTAGCCTGTTTGTAAAGCCCACTTCATGCACAGGGTAATTCAAAATAGTCTACTACCATAAAGGCAACAAATGCATAAAATAAAAAGCATTGCTTAAATTTTCACATTAAAGGAAAAAACAGGTGCCATAAAAACTGAAGGAATGACTTTTAATGGCGCACATGTGGAAAGTAGCCGAAGGCTTGTGAAGAGCAACTGAGCCTGGTAAATGTCTTCTTTTAAAGGAGTTCAGAGGAAAAATCCCAAACCTACCACGGCACCATTCACTGAAATCACAAATGCAAACCTTCTGCTGCCACAAGCCTTCAATTATTTTTTTTTTTGTCCTCACCATTTCCACTTTAATGGCACACATGGATAGTCTAACTTTGTATCTAGACTTAAAAATCTTTAATATCTGTCTCACTTCTGACCTAAATGCTACATAAATATAATAAAACTACTTTCCCTTTTCCAGGCGTATCGCACTTTATTCAAAAAGGATACAATTATTTAAAATTTGCAACCTGTAGTTTTTAGTTTAAATCCAAAAACAGACTGATAACTGGGTTTGGGGATGTTTTCTACATCTCTCCTCCACATGTGTACATCTACATTGACAAACTAAAGGCATACACGGGACCTTTTTTCTTTACTAACAGGATGAATGGATTAAAGTTAAAAAATCAAAAGCAATCTTTCGAATTTTGGCATATTGACAGTTTCCCAGCAGGTAGAAAAGCCACCTCACTCCAGAACAGAAATCCATTTGGCTCAGGCCTCACCAACCTTTCACTCCATCAGCCAAAGGCGAGAATGAAAACAGGCAGAATGAAAAATGCCAAGGAGCCGTGGAAATACATCTTGCCCTGTATAGAATGTGAGAAGTGCACTGAGAATGTGACTTGAGTTTACGATTAAAACCTGTCAAAACATCCTACAACATCCCTTTGTTTCTTATTCTTCTTAACATAATTTCAAATAGAATACTTGTTCTATATGGTGAAACTGCTTTGAGTTCTCAAATCAACACTCAACTCTGACATATTTGTCTTATGAAAGTGCTTAAATAGACAAACTTTTAGTTTTTTTAATTCTCATATGACCAGTTCTTAAAATAGTCACTTCCTCTGCTGGATGTGTGCATCCCATATGTCTGTGCAGATTCTCAGTCATCCAGGTCATAGTAAACTGAAAAAGACGTTTCACCTCTCATCCAAGAGGCTTCATCAGTTCTGACTCTTGGATGAGAGGTGAAACGTCTTCGACCTAAAAATCTAAGTCCAGTTGATTTTTTTCAGTTTGTGCATCCCATAATTAGTTATACTCCAGCTTCCTGTTTCGGGGGGGCACAAAGGTGATAGAGGAGCACACCTGGCACAGGACCACATGGGCCAACCTGGTCATAGTGAGCTGGGATGGGATGGCCGTCGAGCTATAGACCTGTGGGCAGGGAGAAAGCTGTCTGCTGATGCTGCAGACCTATTTTCACATGCATAGGTCTGTTTTCATCAGTTTGAGTCATTTTAAAGTGTTGTTTGTGAAGATACTCAACCTGAGATTCAGGTCTCATTTGTACCTGTTGGCCACCCAGCCTCACCAAGAACGAAGCAATATGGCACTGGTGCATTTTTTATTTATTTACTTATTTTATCCATTCTGAGGAGCATTGAGAGGGGTGTGTGTCACCTTCATGGTTGTTTCTCTTTGGTCATATTGCAACTGTGCCTATAGACTAAAATCTATTTGCACATAGTCAGTATATTTAATGGTAGCATTAGTAACTGTATCCCAACATAAGCTTATCTGAACATGCTAAGCAGCCCACAACATGCACTATTCTGAGGTTAAGACTGACTGACCATGTTGGCGGGAGGAACTGAACTTTACCCCCCTTCGACTCTGGCACAGGATGATTCTTATTGCATTGAACGCTTCATTGTGAACTTCTTTGTACCATTTCCACAGCATAATCTAACCCTGATGTGCCCTCCCAGCACAGTGGAGTTAAGTGCATGTGCATATGGCATCATAAGAGAAACTCATGATCTGTTTGATATGCAATGAGGAGACCTGTTACCCCATACACTATAAATTGGATCAGTAGTCACGTTTGTCTAATTCTTATTCATTCAAGCTCCACGGTGTCTGTGGAAGTGAAGCATGAAGACGGTGGGAGAACTGTTAGGGTGGAGGGATCTCTTTTCTTTCTGACAAGGCTGGCTGTTTGTGTGGGCACGTGGATGTGTGTGCTGAAAGAGATCGTGACTTTCACTGACTGAGTTCTGAATTGCTGCGTGATGCCTGTGTGTCACTGATTATACAAGTGATTGCTGAGTGAAAATAGCTGTAGAGTGTTTTTGTTTGTTTGTATTATTAGGTCAATGTTTATTCTTGTAATTTATATATTCTATATACCCTAACCCAAAACACCAGTACAATACACTACTGTTTGGGGTCTCTTCTATTTTCCTACTTTTTATTTTGACATTTAAGCAGTGCAAGTCCAGTCAATAACCTTGAATCATGCACAGGTAAGAAGTAAACTGTCAGTGGTAAAACAAAATAAGTGGCCTGTTAGCTATTTTTAGTCAGATAGAAATTGGATAGATACTTTATGTATTAGAAATGTTTAGTGGAGATAGGATGTCTAGTTAGACTGTTAAATGCTTAGTCATGCTTATGAGTTTCTACAGGGTACATCTGGTCAAGGATAACTAGAGAGAAGAGTTGATGACTGTCAGCAGACAGGGTGTTAATATTATTATAATGACGTGTATAACTGTAGCCTTAGCCATAATAGGTTCTTATGTTTAAGCCACGACATGTTACTAGAGGTCGTGAGAATGTTTTTAGCTACACACCACTTAATCAACAGACACACACACATTGATTTGCTTCATGTTTTGACTACTGCTATGACCAGCTGCAAAGCTGGTAACAGAGACGTCTCGGTTGACGTTTCTGTGTAGTATGGGGCTAGCCCAACCGAAGAGATAACTGTTTTGAAGTTACTTGGATTGCCTCGTCTCTCAGAGTTGGAAATGGTAAGAAGAACCAAAAGAGTCTTACAGGCCTAAGAATGTATGTCAGAAGCCAGGCCTTTATCAGGGACCCAGTAACAGGCTAACTTCCATCTTCTCTGCAGCAGTTGAAGTAAATGAAGCCTTGAAAACCAATGCAAACAATTACAAGTGTCCCAACTGTTGTTAATTACTTACACCAGCAGATTCTCTGTACAAAGGCAGTGACTGTGTTACTACACCCTCTGAAGCATCATTTGGAAAAGACTATTAACAAAGGAAGCCTGAGCTATTCAGGGTTTTAGCCTATAGCAGGATACTGAGCCAAAAACACCTCCAGGCTGTGTAGAAGGAGACAACTAGTAAAAAAAAAAGTTAGAAATTAACCCAATTCTTTTGTTGGAAGCACAAGAAGTGAGGACAGGAGAGGACTGTTTAAAATCAGCAGAAAGTTTACTGGAAGTCTGTGAAAGATATTACCCAGTCCTTTTAACCAGGAACTCAGAGAGACGAGGTGGACCACTTGGATATATAAAAAATAACCGTGCTGGTTTATTCAAAGGGTCACAGGTAAAATTAACATTACACGTCCAGGTATCTTCCACCTCCAGTACTGCGCGCAGGCAGATGAAGAATGAAAAAAAGACCCTGAACCCAAGATCTCTATACAATTTATCTGGTTTGGGCTAACCCCGTTCTACACAGGCACGTCAAACCGTGACGTCACCTGATAGGCCAGCTTTGCAGCTGACCAGAGCAGTAGTCAAAACATGAAGCAAATCAATGTGTGTGACTGTTGATTTCGTGGTGTGTATCTAAAAACATACAGGACATTCAGGGACATGTCCGAACAGTAAGCCTCGGAAGATATTATGATTAAGATTACGGCTGAGCATATCATGCTACTAGCAATATTCATCCTGCCTGCAGACTCTGCAATCTAGTTGACCTTGGCCTAGATGCAGCCTGCAGAACTCCTGACAATGAACTGAGCATTTATGGCCATAGCAGTAGTCAAAACATGAAGCAAATCAATGTGTGTGTGTGTCTGTTGATTAAGTGGTGTAGCTAAAAACATTCTCACATGACCTCTAGTAACATGTCGTGACTTAAACATAAGAACATATTATGGCTAAGGCTACAGTTATACACGTCATAATAATAATATTAAACACCCTGTCTGCTGACAGTCATCAACTCTTCTCTCTAGTTATCCTTGACCAGATGTACCCTGTAGAAACTCATAAGCATGACTAAGCATTTAACAGTCTAACTAGACATCCTATCTCCACTAAACATTTCTAATACATAAAGTATCTATCCAATTTCTAGCTAAGTAAAAATACCTAACAGAGGTAACTAAAGGGAACTAAAGGTATGAGAAGTAACTAAAGGGAACTAAAGGTATGAGAAGTAACTAAGAGGTAACTAAAGGTATGAGAAGTAACTAAAAGGAACTAAAGGTAAGGGAACTAAAGGTATGAGAAGTAACTAAAGCTTATAAAGTAACTAGAGTCTATAAGAATCAAATCTTACAAAAACAAACTAGCAAGTGGGACCTGTTTTGAGTTTGTCATAAATGTTCTTCCCAAGGTCAAGAAACGACTTCCAGCTCCAGTCTTATGTTAGGGATGTATTTAAAGATATAACAGCTGCATTAGTAAGTTTCAGCTGTGCAAATTGATTTTATCCTGCAAACAAATGACTGCCTAGAATCAGTTGGCAGTAATGTAAAATGTATGTGGTTCATATAATGAGCTAAAGCACCAGAACTCTCCTTTTATAGTTTAATTAGGATTGTATTTATATTATGGTAGGGACTAAATGAGGGTCAAGATTAGGGTTAGTAGCTAAAGCGTTGAAGGCAATCAACAAATATAATAAGAGAAGCATTGACTCCACAATGTACAAACACTGAGACACATGCTTATATATATATCGTACGTCTTCCTTACAAACTTACAAAGTAACAAACAAAGCACTGTTTGTGTCAGGGCCGCTCAGCGGCCGATCTGTCAGGGCTGCTCGGCGGCCGCTGCCTCTCCTCCGTCTTTTTCTCCTCTGCTTTCTCTATCCTGTGGGCTCTGCACCTCAGCTGTGTTGCATTCCAGTAATTAGCAACTGGTTTGTCGATGCACACAGCTGGGGTGCATCCCCATGATTACCTTCGCCTCCTTATATAAACCTCTGGCAGATGCTCCATCTTGGCCGGAACATTAACGTAGTAACGCGGACTGTACATGTTGGTAGAATGCTACGCTGACAGACACTGTGCGTTTTGGCTTGACTCTACCACACTACCTACGAGCTACGCTCATTTACACTACACTACATATCATACATATCCAAGTACCGTACTTTCCCATGTTATGTTCTTTTGATACTTTGTGTTCTCTTTCTTTACCTGCTACCGTCATGTTTTTCCCCCTAGCACCTGGGTCTGCAAACTTGAGTCCAACCTCAGTCCTCCCTCACCCTCCTGGTGAGGGGGCTACCATAACAGTTTGGCCCTGATCCTACAGTGTGGGTGAACACTGGTTACTTAGCTGCAGTTGCTTTGCTGGTTTGACACTATATTCAGCTTTGGTAGGATGCAGTGGTCGGTGTGGTGGCATCTTGCTTGAAAGGCTGCACAGCTCTGAGGTACAAGGATTTTACTTTTTAAATACTTTTGTACAGCCTTTGCCAAGACATGTACAGAAACTGTTTCACACTGAATTACAGTCACTGAAATGTTGCTGAAGCAACATTTATACTGATCTAACAACCCTGTCTCCTAGAAAATGTTTTACTGTATGGATTTGCAAGAGGAAATTCCATAGTTTGAATGTATAAGTTGCTGTGTTAACATTTCATAGAAGTACCAAATCCCTACGGAACATGGCACGATACTGTCGATAATTAAACAAGTTGGGAGAGGTCACCAGCCATCGGTAATATCTCTCATTAATGCTCCTTGGCTGTCATTGACCTACTTACAGTGGAATGAGAGCTGACAGTGTCTCACTAGTCCCATGGGTGGTGGCTTTCTCTCAAGAAGATTCTGGATCTGACAGTGATCCGAGGCTTCAATATAAATGACCTAATTTCTAAAAGAATTTTTCATCAAGTCCGACTCATCAGTGGTTTTTTTCCTACTGTACCAACAAATGTACAGTAATAACGTATAAACACACTATTCTCGACTGTATAACTATCATTTGTCTTATTTCATATTTTTCTTTTTCTTTCTAATGTGACAACTTGCCAGAAAGTTTTCACAAGACTTCAAGCTGAAAAATAATATAATGCCATTTTAAAAGCCTGAACCTGGTCACAGAGCGACTCGTTCCTAGATGAGATGGTGGTCGTGTGTCTGAGCTGCAGCCTAATAAGAGTTTCACATAAAAGCAGCTCTGCACATTACGACTGTCAGCGTGACAGACTCTCACTCATCTTCCCCCTCTATCTTTTAGGTCTTCAGAATGGAAATGGTACATGATAATTTTCTGCCCATCACTGTCCTACAAATGGGACAGAGTAGAATTCAGCCACATTTCGACTGTGCATCAGAAATAGCATTCTTTAAATATCATACTCTGTACAATGTTTTAAAGTCTTTGTTGTGTTTACTGTCAGTGTAAAGGCATTTGCATTGTATTATTTAGTATGTAAAGTCATTTAGAGATTGACTTTTCAAATCCATTCCCTTAGAATGTTTTGTTCCAAAACCTTAGAGAAGGAAAATGTCCTCCGTTGTTTCTGATTCGACCACTGCAGAGCACCAAATCCGACGTTTTCTAATTCTACACAAAGTGGATTTAAATCATGAGTAACTAACATCTCAGACATTTAGATGTGGCACAAAAAATATACTTGACCCCCAAGGTTTTTAGACAAGGTTGCTTATCTAAAGTTGATTTCTGTTATGAATAATCATATCTTTTTGATAGCTTTCAGTCAGGTTTCTGTTCTGTTCAAGTCATACAACTAAGTAATTAGTAAAATGAAATAAGCAAACAAATATATACAAATGAAAAGCTAAGGTGAAAGGTAAGTTTCAGCTACTCTTTCAAAGATACTGTTTCATGACTGCTGGATGACTATTCCACAGTTTGGGAGCGTAGACAGAGAAAGCTGCATCTCCAGTATTTTTATAGGCACAATGCTGAGAGAGCTGTTGTAAATTTGAAGACCTCAGAGCTTGTGTAGGGGTGTATGGATTTAAATGTTCAGGCAAATGGGTTGGACCTATGGGTTAAGGCTTTTTAGACCAATAATAAAACTTTAAAATCAATTCTAAAAGCCACAGGCAGCCAGTGTAGTGAGGCCAGGACTGGCCCACAGCAGTCTCTCAATTAATGTAGCAGGACGACCTATTAAAGGCCGATGCAATAATCAAGTTTACTTGTTGTAAAAGCATGGATGAGTTTTCCACTGTCATGCTGCTTTGAAAAGGGGCATGACTTGGCAAAATGTTCATATAAGCAATTTTACTAGATTTCTGTTTAAATTCCTTGATCTCAGTTCGTTTGACACAATGAATCAGCCTTGAAAAGTGGGCTGGCATCGCTGATACAGCCTTAGATTGATCCAGTCTTGTTTAACCAGCACAACAATTTTAGTAACAGTCAGTGATGCCTCTGACCTGTGGTGTTTCTCAAGGCATCAGCCTTTGGCTCCCCTTGGTTATAGGCAGCTTTATTTATTGTTCTGTACATATGCTGGCACTGGGACCTTTGCAAAAACACAGTATTTAGTACTACTAGTAAGCAGATGACATGCAAATGTAAGTCCCATTAAAAGCCAGTGAAGAGGGCAGCTTTCATCGGTTTCTATGAAGATGAATTAGTCCTGCATGACCCACAACTGTCTCCAGCTAAACAGAAACAATTCTGATTCTACAGTCAATCCCAATTTTACCATCATTGCTCCCTCACTTTAAATGCCAAGCCTACAGCCAGAAATCTATAGTGTAACATATGGCCTTTCATCATTCATGATATCAATTCATTCAGTCATTTTTATCAGTTGAGCAGCATGTCAACTATCAAATCTTTTCTCTCTCAGCCTGATCTCAAAAAGGTCGTACATACTTTTCTCTAATCTTGATCAGCATCTCAGTTATTGCCATCTAATACTTCAGCTGGTACAAAGAGCAGTGGCTCAGTTCTTAACAAATATTGAGACAAGGGACAAGACATCCCTCCTGTTTTAGCTTGGTAACCAGCAAAGCCAATCATTTCTAGAATTGATTTTATTGATTGATTGCTTTTAAAGCACTTCACGGTTTAGTTCCCAGTTATACTGCTGAGTAGCTGCTCCACTATGAGCTGGAGCACAGCCTCAGATCTGCAGGCTGTTCTGCTCCATCTGTTAAATCACTTTTCAAAGCATAGGCCATCTTTTCCAATCTGCCTCTTTTATTGTTTTTATCTTGTACTGTTGTTGGCTACTTTTTCCCCCAGATATTGATACTGATGTCTGTTCATATCCATCTTTTCATGGTCTCTGAAGGCAAGAGAAAATGTACGTATTCCTTTAACACAGGGCTCTTCTGTTTTTTCCATGAGCCACACTAGCAAATCAAAGTCAACAGGTGAGCCACTTTTACCACAAAACACCAAAAGCCCCAAACCATTAAGCATATCTGTCTGACTTGAGTGTGTCATCCCACAGCATGTAGGCCTAATGCAGCCAATACAATCCTAATTAAAATTAGGCTTATCTTAATACTGGTATGAGTGAAAGCATGTTTCCTTGACTTTCTTCATGTTAAAAGTTTCATTGAATTTTAGATGCATGGTTTTTGCTCCAATAAGCTGCTTCGCTAGAAACCAGAGCAGGTTGGTTTGTATGTACAATACAGATCCTGCATTGCCAGATGCAGCCAGTGGTATACCTTGTACTTCACACCACATAACCTCCCCAGATTGATGTGAACCATCCTGCTTTACTTTCCACTGTATTTCCTCTGTCTTCCTGTGTGAGAGGGAGCAGCCCCTCCCTCCACTAAGCAGAGTCAGCTGAGCAGAGGGAGAACAGACGGCAATACTGCGACAATCAGCAGTCACTGATACTATATGAGCAGTTTATCAAACAGCTGTTGAACAAGCAGAACACAGACTTGCAGAAATGTGACGTCTTCACCGCTTTGTCCGCGGTCCACTCAGACATCTGCGTTTTACTTCGAAACTGGTATAAGTACCTGGCTATACACAGAAATGTAATGCTAAGGACTGAGTTATAAAGCGCAGACATTTAACCAATCAGGGATGACTGCTCTGCACCCATGGACCTCCCCTCATGTTCCTGGTACTCGATTTTAGTACTACCTCCTGAGGGGTGCTGAAATTTAGCTCCTTGGAGGAAACGGAGGGCAGTGGAAATAAGTGCCGAACCCAGTGACAAGTGTTACTTGGCTTACATAGGTTTTGGTCGTTTCCTATAATGGAAAAACCCCTGAAGAGGGGGGATCTATGAAGGCCAAATAAAAATCTGTGTGTCCATATTTCTTGTTTCCTGTCTGCCTGCTAGGCCCTCTCCGGTGTCTATTGACTGTCTGTTGCTGGATGTCTGTTTCCCTCCTTTTATCACACCACTTTGTTTCTGTCTGGTTTGTTTGATCAGAAATGGAACCTTTTTTATTGTACATAACACTAGCTAGCATAAGACGCTGCAGTAACCAAACTAACAGTAGGCTGCTATGCAACCGTGCAGAGTTGCAAGTGTTGGTGACTCGGGAGCACTGCCTCACCACTCTGGTTCTCCAGAGGGATATCAAACCGGTTCCACCACACTGGAGGTCTGAGCAGGTACTGACAGCTCCATGTTGGCCTATATTGCCATCTTATATATGAACAGCATGGCTGTTTTGAGTATTTTTATGAATTATGTGTATTGGCTGTTATCCTGTAATAGCTGCCATGTGAACCACCAATTAAAACTTGGTGGGCCGCATGAGGCTTGTGAGCCACACAATGAGTAACATTGCTTTAACAGATGGCCACAGAGATACTAGTTATTTTGTTTTTACAGCCCTAGTTCTCAGGTCTTTTTTTTCCTGTATTGCCTGTATACCTTGTTACTGAGAATGCATGGCTCCTGTGAGACAAATGATGCACAAAAATAAACCCCTGAAGCTCTTAAAGTGTGTTTCAGCATATTATCCAGTTCTGTAATGAGACATGTTTTAAGAATGTATCATAAATTTTGTGCATTTAATACACTGGTATAATGCACCGATACCAGTATCAGATACAATAGTACAGTACTCATACTCATAAAAGTCAGCTGATGCTATGCACTGATACTACTTACCGGCAACATTATGTTATCCTCATGCTGGCTGAGCGGGTCCTTAAGCGGCGGGTGAATTTCTGCAATTTGGGGATGCTTTAATCAGTGACTCTGCATCTGAGTTGGGACTCTCATAAATGCACAGAGATGAGGTTGCATTTAACTGAGATGATAACACTTGATATGTGCAAAAAGAGAGGGAGTACAAGCCATTTATCAAACACCTGTTGGACACAAACCTGCAGAAATGCGTCTTCACTCTCACTGCGGTGAACTTTCCTGGTTCCCTATTCACCCATAGGTCCTCATTATGCTGACTGTAGTCAATTGTGAACAAGACAAAAACAAACTATGTAGTTTGCACTTGAGTCTAATGAGCTCTGTAAATAAAATGAGTTGAATTCTTGTGGACTTGGAGGCTGTATATGTCCAGCAGAGAGGCTGCTGCTCGCAACAGCAGGGGAGATGATGATGCTACAAACACTTAGCTAGTTTAATGTAAGAGTAGGCACCCTCTTCAATTAAAACTTTAGTTGCTGACTGTGACATTATAAGTTGGTCGTGGAATACTTTTCATCCTAAAATAGGGTTGCACTCCTGAAAAGGTTAAGAACCACTGTATCACAGTGAGCTGTATCACATGTTATACTTAATTGGAGAAGGTGGCAGTGCCATGTTTGTTTACACAAAGTTTTAAGTTAGAATTTTCACTCATAATTAGAAAGTAAACTGTCTCCAAAGGCACTGCACTTTATAGTGGAAACACTGAATTGAGTACTTGTATCAGCAAGTACTCAAATGTAAGCTCTTGCTCTGAAAGTGTTGTTTTAGCTGCCTCGTTAGTACATATGTAGTGCGTCTAGAGATGTCTAAATGAACCGCGAATGCTGTGAGACTGCAGATAAACAGTAAATCCCTATATGCCTGATTAGTGTGCACATCTGTAAGTTGGGAAAAGTCTGTTGCTACATGCTGCTAAAAGGACACTGGTATTTTTGTGGTGTGTTTGGGTGTTCAGATCTTGTTTTTCTTTTGTTTTTTTGTCTCATCTCCTTGCTCATTATTCCCTCTCTTGGTGCCATCAGCTAATTTGTCCCTCCTGTGTCCAGCCCTCATTGGCCAGGTTGAAAGCCAGTGGTCCAATTCGCAGCACCAAAGCCCTATATAGGAAAACTGAAGTAATTGATTGGCAATTACTCTTGCTCCTCTCTCAACCTTTCCCCTGGTTTGTTTTATGGTCCTATCTGTAGCTCATTTGGTTTTTGCTTTTGTTTTTCCTTCCTCTATTTCACTTCATGTATAAAGTTTGCCATTTCTCCTATATCACACACATACACACAGAGGGGCTGTGCTGAGGAGATTCCAGTTTGTGGACAAAGGTTCTGGATGTTCAACCTTAATATAAAGTTATAAAACATAATACCATGCAGCACAGGCAGTGTTTTCCATGAGGACACTGTGGCTCCAAGGATGTTTCTTGATAGTGTGAGATGTCAGCTACATGTACAAGTTGTGGTGCTGAGACATTCTCCCGCGGCCACAACTTGGCACAATCCTCCTCAAATCGTAGGATTTTACCAGGCATGACTGTCTGAGCTCCGACACACTTTTATCTCTATGTGGCAAAATCATCACTGTTCTCTGAAGTGTAAAGGAAAAACCAACACAGTGCAAGTGTTTATAAGTAAACTCCATCAGAGTAAATTTAGCTGCCCCAGAGGCATATCTGCTATTTGAGGCAACAAACAGCTGCCTAATCAGCATTTGTTGGCACTGTTGTACCCGGTACTTGTTACCATTGCTAACTCTGAGAGACGAGACAGTCCAAGTAACTTCAAAACAGTGCTGATTTATTCAAAGGATCACAGGTAAAATTAACATTACACGCTCAGGTATCTTGCACCTCCAAACTGCTCGCAGGCAGATGTAAGATGAAAGACCCTGAACCCACCAGGCCTATACATTATATCCCCTCGGTTGGGCTAGCCCCATACTACACAGAAACGTCAACCAAGACGTCTCTGTTACCAGCTTTGCAGCTGGTCATAGCAGTAGTCAAAACATGAAGCAAATCAATGTGTGTGTGTGTCTGTTGATTAAGTGGTGTGTAACTAAAAACATTCTCACAGACTTCTAGTAACATGTCGTGACTTAAACATAAGAACATATTATTAACGTTCTTATTGCCAGAGAATCTGCTGTGTAGTTACAGACATGATGTCCAGAGTAGCAGCCACTCCCGTATCTCTAAACAGACTTTCTTCAGATGTGTAATTACAAACATGGTGCAGTTTTTCAGCAGAAAGCAAATGTTTTTAACTGCGCCACTAAAGCAGCAAACATCAAGGGTGTTGTAAAAAGCCTGACAGCACAGTGTGTTGTAATGGAGATTGTTTAGTCTGTAATTACCCTCTTCTTTATCTCAAATTACCATGATTTTCTTTTACTCTTCAGATTCACAAGGGTTTCCAGAAATTTGCCTCAGGCTTTAGAAGGGGCCAAGTGCACAGTTCCCAAGAAATGATCTAAATCTGAACAGCGCAAATGGAAAATCCAGGAAAGATTGTCTTAAATTAGATATTTCAAATGCTTAGCAGGGAAGCCTTATGGGAAAAAATATTCCTTTTCAATATTCATGTAATCATTTTGGTTTTAATTCTCACTAACTGATAACTTTGCTTTCAGCTCATTCATGTCAGTGTCCCAGTAAAACTGTTTGTTCAGATGATTCACTAAAATTCTCACAAACTATTAAGTATATAATAATACATTTGATTTAATGACACCTTTCATAACGCTCAAGGTCTCCTTACAAATTATAATATTACAAGCAGATTACAATCAAAACACAACAGCAATAATAAAAGTAATAACATGTCAATATCAATAAAATCCTAAGCTCAGTAGTGAAGGAACTGATCACATGCAGTTGTGCTAGATATCCAGATTTGAGGAGGCAGGTTTTTAGTGCAGACTTAAACTCGGTAACCAAATCCAGCATGTGAATATGAGGAGGAAGTGAAGGAAGTAACTCCACTGATTCGTAGCAGTAATGCTCTCACGTTCACAGACGTACTAATCCACTTTATTTGCATATGTTCTACAAAGGTGGAATTGTTTTGACAAAGACTTGAAGGTTTTTTTTTCTGCCCTCTGCAACCACCCAGTGCAATGCAGTGGGTGGTTGCATTAACATTACCATTGTGTTACTTAGACAAAAATAAATGCACCTACACGTTGTTATAACCCCTCCATACACACACACGCGCGCATGGACAATCTCCCCATAGACACACACCCACGTGCACACAGTTTGTTTATGTTAAATACAAGGGAGGGAGCTATTATTCCAATTAGTTTGTTATTTTCAACCCCACCACCTCATCAGCACCACATCCTCCTCCTCTGCTCTAAGGCCTTATTCCATCGAAAGCAACACGCCTCCTTGTGGCAGAACAGCAGAAGTCTGTCTTCTTTCACTGCTAGTCATTTCTTTCATTTTGACACCTGATTATTCTTTTGTCACCCCTGTTCTTGAATAAAGCCTCAGATCTCAGATCGTACCACCTCCATTTAAAACATAAGCTGTTTTCTGAAAGTACATCTACCAAGTGATATCTGATTATCTCCACCAGTTGCAGTCAAGACGAGGTTCAGGTGTAAAATACTAGGAGCAGGGTGGTAGCGTTTATTTTTTGCCTTGTACACCAGTTATTTCCTTAGACCTAACAATGCTCACACTTGGTTAAACCAAATTAAATGACAAGCATCATTTATCATGCCATTCACAGGCAGGAAAAAGGATCGATACGTCAGGCCATCTACAAAACCTTGTTGGTATGACTGCGTAGACACTTCATCTAGGATAATCAAAACTTACTTTTGGTAAGAAATAGGCTGGTCACCAGATGAAAGCGTCTGCCTTGAATTCATACTTTACTAGGTCTAACAAGGCCTACAAGAGGATTTCTGTTATAAATATATATATATATATAAATATATA
>NW_018127960.1:1398572-1402071 GCF_001952655.1 Monopterus albus
TGTATGTGTATATGTTCCCTGTTCCCCTCTCTTGTCCTTGAATGTCTTGTTCCAGTACTCACTTCTCATCAGGTTGCCCTGGTTCCCCAACACCTGACACGGACCTCGTTGACCCCGGCGAAGTCTGAGCCGGTGTGACTCTTATTTTTCCAACTCTCATTACCAATGAGGTAGGCAGATAGCATTAAGGGCCTTGCCAGCATCCTGAGACTGTACACTAAGCAGAAGGAAGGAGGCCAAGGATTAGTGAGCGTCAGAGCCACTATCCAGGATGAAACAACAAAGATCCACGAATACATCAGGAAGATGGCCCAGAGTGATGATGCACTTAGTGAACACCTCAGACAGCAGAAACCAGAGGAACTAGGGAAGGAAGAGCAGGAACCCTCATGGAAGGACAAACCTCTGCACGGCATGTACCACCGTCAAATAGTAGAAGTGGCTGATATCGAAAAATCCTACCAGTGGCTGGACAAAGCTGGACTGAAAGACAGCACAGAGGCACTAATCCTGGCAGCACAAGAACAGGCTCCAAGTACAAGATCAATAGAGGCCAGGGTCTACCATACCAGGCAGGATCCCAGGTGCAGGCTGTGCAAAGAGGCCCCTGAGACAATCCAGCACATAACAGCGGGGTGCAAGATGCTAGCAGGCAGGGCATACATGGAACGCCATAACCAGGTGGCTGGTATAGTGTAGAGAAACATCTGTACTGAGTACAGGCTGGAAGTCCCAAAGTCAAAATGGGATACACCTCCAAAGGTGGTTGAGAATGACCAAGCTAAGATCCTGTGGGACTTCCAGATATCTCAGGAACAACATCTGAGATCTCTGTCCAGAAGAGTGCAGTCCTAGGAACAGCTAAGATACTGCACAGGACCCTCAAGCTCCCAGGCCTCTGGTAGAGGACCTGGACTTGAAGGAAGGAATACAAGACCATCCCAAAGTGGGGGGCGAGTGTGGAATTTTTTTTATGTATATGTGCTCTCAAATGGCAAAATGTGTTTTAAATACAAAATATATTTCATAACTTAACCTGTAAAAACATATCTAAGTCTAAGTGTGTGTGTGTGTGTGTGTGTTTTCTACTTTTAACCAGTGCAGCAGCTCTTTTGATATTTTGTATTGGTGAGCTGGGATTGATGCTGATCTTTGTCATTTTTGACTGTAGAGGGGTTTTTTTATTTATTTATTTTTACATTTTTCAAGCCTGAACTGAAAATTGAATTATTTATGACTTTTAAAAGTTATGGCAAAATTCTTTGCAAACAGCTGCTTATTTAAACTTGCAGCAGACACAGGGTAACATTAGTGTTTACCTGGAGCTATCTAAAAATGAAAATCACCCTAACACCTGGCAACCAAATGAATGTTAAAGTTCAACATTCACTCACCTCTTTAGCTAAATAATTTGGTTTACATCAGTTCCTGGGGAAAATGTCTGCCTCTTTAACTGGTAAATGACCCACGTTATTCACCAGCTAGTCACTAAATTTGTCCCTCTGCTGTTTGTCCCTGAGCAGGTAGCGTAAAGTGGGATTGCTGGAGTTGTTTCTCTGAAAAGAGCCACCTGCTGCTTGTGAAAACAGTGTTAATGAGAGCAGTGAGAGAATGAAACTGATAAAGCTGGGGGCTAGAAAATCAAATCGAGATGAATGTTCTCTTTGAAAGTGTTCATCAAGGCAGCAACATGGCCAGAGGCAAACTGTCATCTTTAAAACTGGGTGCATGAAACTTGACCAGGAGTCAGACATATTCACACCTTTTTGCATAGAAACATGGCCCACCATTGAAAATGTAACTGTAAAAAAGTGAGATGACAACAATCAGTGTGTCCTTGTCTGTTTACTCTCACACATAGTAATCTGCTACTACAAACGTTTTATGTACTCGACTGTTCAGAAAACCAACAAATGTGTAATCCCTAGTTTTGTCCACTAGGTGGTGGCATTTCCCAACATCTTTAATCATGTTCGACCAGCTTCTCTTCTAAAACCGATCTCACTGCTGTGCTTTACTCTCAGGTGCACCCCCTGCTGATGCTGTAATTTTTTCTCTACATTTCAAGGTTCAGAAGACACTCAGCTCTGTCTGATGTCAGCACTGTGTCCTTTCCAGTACAAAGCAAGAGAATAAGCTTGTCCTGTAAGGACAGGTCTCTGGAGTTCACACGCAGCCTCCAGAGCTTATTTGGGTTCAACATTCCCCCCCCCATGTGGCAGCTACTGGGTTGGTGTTATGTTTTTGTCCATGCAAAAGTGCAGAAAAGGAAAATGACTGAGTGTCCACATTTGTTGGAGCGGAGCAGGAACAAAATGGCACAAAGGAAAATTTAAACACTGTCTTGCATTTCAGGGGCTTGGATTTCTTCCAATATCGGATTAAACATGACGTTTAGTCTGATATGTAACCACTGACCCTCAAAACCTAACTAGCTAAATTCAAAGAGGAACCTGGCTAGTCATTAATTCAAACAGCAAAGTTTAATTAGCGATATGAGCATTCCTTTTTGTCTGCATTGTTTACTGCCTGTTTATACTGCTTATTTTGCATTGTTTGCACTGTTTGTTGCTGTTAATACTGTTTGTTATCGTACACAGCCTTACGCAGATTTACTGTTTACTTGCCCCCTGCATGGGGATATGTACATACACATTGAGAGCCGATGTACCAGAGTCAAATTCCTCGTGTCCGACACGCCTGGCCAATAAAGCTGATTTTGATTCTAAACAGAAACAAATATGGAAACAGCATAAGTTCCTGGGAGCCTTCATATACACTCATGGGAGACTGTTGAGCTTCTGAAGCAATAGAAAAAGATGCAAATTGGCTTAAATTTTCATTGAATATTGGAAAAACAGCAACTGTATATTTCACTACATATTTGCTCTACAGACATGATGGTGGTAACTGATCTTTATTTGTAAGTTTCTTTTACTTTTTATTTTTTTAAAGTTCCTCTCTATATATCCTGTAACCAAAACATTTAAATCACTGGATGAACTATGATCAAAAATAATGACCAATTTACTTCATATTTTGAAAATTAAATCAACACTTATGTAGCAACAAGAGGGGCAACCTGAACGGAAGTACAACTCAAAACACACACTTCCAGTTACACATTACTCAACACACAGAGGACTTTTCTGTCAGTGTACAGGACTATGCTGAGTATGTGACTGGATACATTAGTACCTGTACTGACAACATTGTGCCCACCATACAAGTCAGGAGGTTTCCCAACCAGAAGCTCTGGATAGGTACGCCACATGCTGTGTGCTCGCTGTCATGCATTCAGATCAGGCGATGAGACGGAGAACAAAGCTGCAAAGTACAGACTGAGGAAAGCCATCAAAGCGGCCAAGAGTCAGTACAGAGAGAAGCTGAATGGCTTCGATTCTACTGCTGACTCTGGGAGGATGGGGCAAGGCCTGCAGCACATCACAGACTACAGGACCACCACCAGCCAGTGACTGGCTCCCGGACTTTCTTACCG